>NC_029773.3:81562971-81598227 GCF_000817695.3 Arachis duranensis | reverse complement strand
AAATATTCTAAATAAAGGAAGTTTTTCTCCAGAAAGGTACGCCTTTATCTTAATCTCATAGTTATGAATTATTTAGAAAGCTTAGAATTAACGGAAGAATCTGATTATTATAGATTATCTGCCTTATTAGATAATGAAAAACAGGCTGTTCTAAAAACGGAATTAAATCTCAAATTAAATGAAAATTTTAATAAACAAAATCTTTTAAAAGAAGTCTTTAATAGAAAAAATATAATATACTATGAAAAAATTCAACTTGAAGTTCCTATAAAGATAAAATCCGCCAATGGAGAACTTGAAATAGCTTTGATAAATGATGAAGAATTGAGTAAACAGATTGAGAAAATTAAGGATCAACAAAAAAGAGAATTAAGTAAACAGATTGAGAAAATTAAGGATCAACAAAAAAGATCTAAAATTGGATGGATTCATATTAGTACTATACAAGTCTTAATCAAATCTACATATATGAAAGGAATTAATTCACCAATAAGCTTAGCAATCTGTGACAAAAGAATTACTGATGACCCAATAGATCAAATAATTGGAATTGTTCATGGAAACTTGGCAAACGTAAATGTTAAATTCAATGCCCATCTTGGATATGCTATACCTTTATCAACTGAAAATCTTGGAAGATCTATAAGTTTGCTTATAAATTTCACAGAAAGAATCTAATGGAACAAGACGATGAACCATTTTCAATTACATATGCAATAAATTATGCTTTAACAAATAGCCATCATAGTATAATATTTAAAAACAGAGAAAGAATTTATGTCGATGAATTATTTCAGAAAATTGTAAAAACAGAAATACCAAAATATAAAGCTATTGAAAACCCAGTTCCTTTACTAAAAGAATCATCAGGAAAATTAGTTTCATCGAATTTCCAAATAAGAGAATCCAAAATTAATAGCCCTTTAAGTTTATCTAAGTTAAAGATTAAAGAAGAAAATTCTGAAATAAAAGAATTAACAAAAAAGGTCGAAAAATTAAATGAAACCCTAAACACTAAGTTATGACAATAAATAAAGAGAAAATATATGTAACCTATCAAGACAAGAAACAAGAGCTCTTTGAAATAAGAAAATCGGTTGAATTATTTACAGTTTTCTGAAATAAATCAAAGAGCATTTAAAGCTCTAAAAATAATCTATGACAAATTAAAAAGAGAAGTTGAAGAGTTAGAAAAATTAATAGAATCTCTAGAAAATAGTGATGAATCGATGATAGAATTTGCAGAAATTCTAAGATAAATAATAAAGTATACAAAAATTGAAAGACCAAAAAACAAAATAAAAAGAAAAAGGGCGAAAAAATTAAAAAGTAAAATAAAGGAGTATAAAAGGGAATTAAATAATCTTCGGTTCGAAATTAATGACCTTATAATAAAAAGGATAGAAATAAGAACAAATATAAACAAGTTGGAGCTAAACTTAAAAAATTTATAAATGCCTGGAACACCATATTATGACCTAAAAGAATTAAAGCTGTTGAAAGAAAAAATGGAAAATGAAGTTGAAAAATTAAAAAGATATTTAGAAACAACAGAAAGTGTAGAAATAAAAGAAGTTTTGGAGGATTTGAAAAATTATATTAAAGAAAAAGACAAACAGATAAAAGATTTTATATACAATAATCAAAGCAAAAAAGAATATTGAAAAACTATAAAAATGAAATCAGAATTAGTAATAGTAGAAATGCTCAATACTTTTGATTATGAAATTACAAATCATAAAGTACCACCAACCAAATCTATACAAATTATAAACTCATTCGAAGCAAAATATGAAGAGTTAATAATTTTAAAAAAGAAATTACATTTTAAAAATTGGTATCAGAGCCAAATTAACGATTAAGGGTAACACTTTCTCTTTAAGCAACATTTTTAGTGATACGCTTTTAAAATCAACAAATAACTATAAAAAACAAAAATCTTTACAAATGCATCTGTACACTAGATGCCCCCGTTAACTTTTTGGGATAAGAAACTTTCTGTTTTTAGAATTTAATTTTAATAAAGAATTACTTTAAAATAGTTGTATACTTATATTTAATTATATAATATTATTTTAATTTATATTTATTAGATAAGTGTATAAAATATTTTATTATTATTGTATCAAATTTTTTTTTGACTGAATTTTTTTTTTACTTGACAATGTTATTTGGGCCTTCACAGAACCGGCCCATTTGTCATTTTGGGTTAACATATTGAAGGTTTTGTATCCAGACCTAAAAAAAAAGTTCTATCAATATATTAGAAAACTCATATTCACGATGAATTAATTCTTAGCCTTTTAGATTGAAAAATACGGCGGATAACTAAAAAGAATAATTAACGTGGATAAGGTGAAAATAAGGGTAAAAAAAATAATTATCACAATCTAACTTGTTAAATTTTTTAGATAGATATTTTTTTCACAACATTGTTAAAAATATTCTATTCCAAGTATCTGGAAGTCCAGGCAAACACCAATGTACACAGTCTGCATTTTGTGGGTTAGATTTTTCCTCCTTAGTCAACAATCTCCCCCAAGTTTCAGTGTAAACTGAGGAATGAGCATCAATCCTATACTCTGAAATTTGTGTTATGTTAATAAAAGTAACTGCAACTTTCATCTTCTTCACCACCTTCGCCACCACACTCATCATCCCCTTATCTGAACCACTTCCCCAATGATTCTTCTTAGTTACTGGCTTTGTCTCATTGAAACACTTTATATCATCCTTCTTGCCCCAATCTGAGCTTCTGAAAAATTAAATATGACACAAATTTTTAAGATTCAAGTCACAAAGAAATTAGTCACCATGTATTCATTAAATTAAACTATTTATATATTACATTTTTTAGGTGTGATTTTTTCATTCGAACATTTTTAAGGGGGGATAGTTGTGTAATGAACTTTTTCTTTAATCAAACTTGAATGCATAATATTTTGAGTAAAAGAATATTATTCATGAAAGATTATGTTGCTAACAAATTTATTCATACAAAAACAAAACTTCAAATATTTAATAAAAATAACCCAAGAATATCATAAAATTGACAAAATTATTCACCTTTTAAATAAGATTTTCTAAAAAATTAAGTCTTTAATATATTCCTTGAATTTTCGTTCTTCTGAACATAATTTTATAATTCACTCCAGGATTTTGGAAACAGTAGTTCAAGATTGAATTGACTTGAAAATAAAGTAGTTACTTATATATAGATAATGAAAGATGAAGCTTAAAGTTTTATTGAGAGACCTTGTGTGTATAGGGGACATAGTTGTGAAGAAGACCCTGGTTTTGTTTGGATTTATAGTTGAGTCAATCCAATTTGCCCATGTCCTCAAACCTAAGTTGTAAGCAATTTTTGCATCCAATTCTTCATACCCATCTTCCCCATTTCCAAATGAACCCCATCTGCAAATTGATCAAGATGTTAGATATCATTTTCTTTTTCTTTAAATCGAAGATCAAATGTTTTAGGTATTTTATTGCTAGCTTTCTTATATTGTCAACAGTTTCTTTGCCAACATTATAAAGGGTGTGCAAAATATAATTATCTATGTATACATGCTTCTTATCAATCTATGTATACATATTCTATGTAATGTAGATGAAAATTATATTGATTTATGTGTAGTATGTACAAAAATTAATAGAATATAAGAAAATTGATGTGTTGGTCAATTATTGCAAAAAATTATTGTTCCTCTTGAATTTAAGTTCACTATTTGAACACAGAGATTTAGACAACACAATTTACTTATAACCATTTTAAGTTAAGCCCACTTTTGCTCTTTAAAATTGGCAAATTGTACTGATTTAATTTTTAATTTTTTAATTGTTATAATTTTTTAGTCTTTTAAATTAAAAAAATACACCAGTATAATCTCTTATATATTTTCTATCAGTAAAACTCAATGATGTTAGTGACGTGGCTCAAATCTTGTCACGCTAGATAAAACAACAATCGTACACGTTTTGACACTAAAAAAGACATTAAACAACGCTGTTTGAGGGTTATGACAAGAAACTTAGTTATGACCTCTTTTTGAAGCATGGTCGAATTTCTAATCAATCGCTACCTTCATAAAAGCGTGACCATTAATTTTTTTTGGCCACGCTTTAAGAAAAAAATGTAACTAAATTTCTAATCAATTGCTACACTCATAAAAATGTGACCATTGACTCTTTTTTGCCACACTTTTAAAATATGACAAGAAAAAAATATGGTAACAGATCTTGTTTCTTATAGTGTGAAGATTGAGGGATAGATATAAAATTTAAAATGTTAAATAAGAATATTTTTAAAAAGAAATATTATTAAAATTTTAATTTTTTTTTAAATTTTAGTCTTTGTGTTTCTATTATTTAAAAATATTTAAAAAACTAAAATTTTGTGTTCCAAAATTTAAAATTTTAATTTTAATTTTTGATCATTAGTTAAGCACAATATTCAATTCAAATCCTCCCATTTTAGTTTCAGGCTCAGAAAATAAATGCAAGCTAATAGACTATGAGTAAGTGAAAGATTGAGACAAGAAGGTTACAGCGTTTTAATGATAGGAGGGTTCATCCACCAAACATAGGAATTGAAGACAAGTATGTCCACTCCAGTCCAGTTTTTGGCACGTTCCATGATTGAATCAACTTTCACTATCTTCTTTTGGGGATCTCTCACAACAAAGAACTCGGTGTTGGATTCCACAAGCATTGGGGCCCAATAGAATTCTATGCTGGCATTGTATTCCTACAAAAATTATGCACAAAATCAAAAGAGAATCATTAGGTTAGATTTTTTACACATACTATATATAGGCATTGTTATAAAATGTATTGTAGTGAAAGCCTGAATTATAATCAAAATTTAAGAATTGAAGTGATTGCATTAGCTATAAATGTAATTTAATTGAGTTAACTATAAAAAAGGTTTAGTAATTTTTTGCTATAAATAACTTTTTGGTAATTCTATATGATCAAATTATTTTGGTAAATAAATTCAACTATATTGGTCTCATAGTTTATAGATTGATAACAAAAAATTTTAGTTAAAAAACAAAGAGAGATATAAAAAGAAAAAAATTGATTAGACTTGATTATAAAGATAATTTATTTACCTAACATTTTTAATATCTTTTAGATACTCTATATGCATATAAAAAAAGATTTAATTATTCTGTTGTTCTTTATAGTTTTACTAAATTTTTAATTAGGTTCTTATATATATATATATTTTTCTTTTTATTTAAGTCTTCGTACTGTATCAGATTTTGTAACTAATTCATTGTAGTCACAAAAATATTAGAATCAATTGAATATTCTGTTAAACAAAATAGAATAATATTCATTCAAGTGTTACTGTGTTAGGCATATTTATTTTGTTTAACAAAATATTATGTTAATTCCAACATTTTTATCACGATATGGACTTAATTACAAAATTTGATATATTATAGAGATCTAATTATAAAAAAATATATATAAGAACCTAATTAAAAATTCGATAAAACTATAGAGATTGACTAAATAATTAAACCTATACAAAATACTCAACGTATATTTATAGCTAGTTTATATATCTTTTTAACTAAATAATTAATTATTAAAATAACTAAATCTATCATAATAGAATAATCAACATTGCAATAAACTACTAATCAAACTTTTTCAAATATTAAATATGTATTTTTATATGTGATAATTAATTAATAGCTAATTTTTAATTAATATATTCATAACATGCTTGCTAAGTATAATACATTTAACATGATCAAACCTTTCTTATTTTCTCTTTTCTCTTCTCTGATTTCTCTTCTTTAAACCCTAATATTTATAACATATATTTTATGTATCTTTTTCCAATATTTGTACATACATACATTTTAGACATGTCTTTGCTCATTTAGAAATCATAAGTAAAGCATTCGGATGCTAATTACCTTCTTTTTTTTCTAGATGATTCCTTAATTATTTTAAAAATAATATATAATACCCAACACAACATATATATGTTTTTGTTTATGTGCACGATTCTTTTACCTAGAATAGAATGTGCTTGAAGTGCAAATTATGTACTCTATGTCCAACTTTTCACTGCATCATTGTTCCAAAAGAATTGTATCAATATATACCTTGGCTTGGAAGACTGAATGAACATTTCTACGTTTCATAGATTTTTGGTCTTCAGGTATGATCCATTCAACCATACAAATAAAAGATTCCCATTGGTTTTGTTGAAGTGAATCCCCTACAAACAGCAACCTCTTTCCTTCAAGCTTTTTTAGAGCTAGCTTCGGATCAAATCTAACAAAAATAACACATCATCACAAAAATATAATTAAAATGACCTTAAGATTAATAAAAAGACGCGTTTGCATTTTATTTTCTTAAAAGACATGGTTTTTGAACAAAAAAAAAATTACAACCTAATCTTTTTTTTATATGATGGAAAAAGTTGTAAATTAATTGTTTTATTTCCTATTAGTCAAACAGAATTTTTCTAATTCTAGTTATCTTAAAAAAAAGTGTGCAAATATGTAAAAAAATTAACTTTTTTTAGTTAAAAAATAATTTTTTTATTTATTTATTGAATAAATTACTATTTCTATCTATAAAAATTCAGATGTTGATAAATTTATCAATGAATAAACAAAATTAACTTTGTACTTATGAAAGACAAAATTTTTATTTTTACTCATAAAAATTCAAAATATTGACAATTTTACACATAAATAAAATTAAGGTTTATACTTTTATTATATAAAAATAATCTTTCGTGAGTATAAAACTAATTTTATGCATTCATGATTAAATTTGTCAGTATTTTAAAGTTTTATGAGTAGAAATTATAGTTTAGTCTTATTTATTTAAGTAATGACATTATGTAAGGGTGTTAAAGTGAGATTTACTGTGGTAAAGTGCAATGTTGTGGCTGCCATTCCCAATTGATGTAGTGAGAATCTAGCCTTCCATTCTTGACACATGAAAAAGGTCTACTTATGTAAGGACAACTTTTGTCTGTGTACAAAGGCTTTATTGAATTGTTAAACACCCATTTTCCATTTGCAAAGTTGCACTCCTCCTCTTCCTCTTCTAAATCAAATATGTCATTAATCCATGTCACATTTATTACTTCCTTTTGTGTAAGTTTATCACCATCTGTTGGACAAGCACCAATATCATCCATCATTTAATTCAATTCATGAACTCATCAACTTCCTTTTAATTTATACATGTATATATACTTCTATTAATTGCATTGGGATCATTTTCATAAGAAAATTTAAGTCATCATCAATAGTGTATTTTTAGTTAATGTGGTCTATATTACTATATATAATTCAATTTTTATTCTTGTTCTTTGAAGGGGGATAAAAAAAGATACTTGGTTTCATTGTGTTTCTTTATAATAGAGAATAATTGTTTCATAACACAATACAATAATACTAAGATATAGAGAATAACAAAATATCTATGTTGTATTTTTTAATATATGGAAAATATAGGAAGGGGAAAAAAATTAAAATAAGAAGCATTTTATTATATTTGTCTCTTCTCTAGACAAGTCTCTGTGTTTCTCTAATAATATATATGTTTTTCTTCTGCCTTGCAATATGTTCTACAAATTAATAAACGCAGTGCACGCATAAAAGAATTTTTAGACAACATAGCAAATTAAAGAATGATGATTATACATTTAATTGTCACATAACTCAATAATCTAAACTTACCAGATCCATGTTTGGTATTGTTTAATGTTGGGCAAGGCTTGGAATTATTGAAAATATTGAAGGTGGTGGTGGAAGAGAAGAAGCTAAGTCTTTGCACATAGAATATGGCAATGAACAAGAGAACACAAATTGTGCTCATAGGAAACTTTCCTCCTTGAGGCACCATCTTTAATTTGATGATCATGGTTTGGGGAACGAATGAATGGCACATATACTAACTGATTAAAATATATGAGAAAGAAAGAGTATGAATTTTGATGCGTGAGAACATACATAATACATACATACATAGCTTGGTTATTGGGTTTTGGAGTAAGAGTGAAGCTCAATATATCATTCAAAGCATTATCAAGTTATTTCTCAAGCAAAAGTCTCCCTATACAGCGATTATGATTTAAGCACGAGGGCATAAAATATATATATATATATATATCTGTGAAAATTGTAAAATGATTTAAGTACCAAACAAGAATAGTATTAAGATTCCCTCTCCAAATACCTAAAACATAATAATTGATTTAAAACTAAAGAAAAAAAACATCTTAATGCCTAATTTAAATACCATCCATGTAGAAAGTTTGAATTTATTCAGAGACATTTGGCTAGTTTTTTGCTGGAACCATCTTGGATCCTAACATTATTGATATAAGAATAAGTAGTAATCTCTTATTGGTAGCAACATAATATTAATGTGAGATTGATCAAAGTGTCAAGTCATTTTAGCTTATACCAATCTCATTTTTGCTTAAACTAAATTTCAGGTTATAGATCTTGGAAATTAAATTAGTGAACTTTATCTAAAATATTTTGCAAATTCCCATTTTATCACCCTTATATGATTGGTATATAGTTGTTCTCTAACACTTTAATTTATCTTTAAATTAAGTGTCAACAAACACTAACTTGAATTTTTAAATAATATAATTCTTTGAAAAATTGTACCTTTTCATCGTTCTGTTCTAACCACTCTTTGTCCTTGTCGCAAGCGTGGACGTCAAAAAACACCAGAAATGTTTTTTACCTCTTACCTTGTAGTTTCTTGAAAGCTAGATATATAGACGACAATATATAATACATTATAATTCATAGCTTTGATGAGATAATGATGCGGCCAAAGTTACAATCAAATTATGAAGCATCTATTACCCTTTACTAGTCAACTCGAAGCTAGACTAAAAGATTATGTGCGTGGATTATATATATGGGTTGTTGCAACTAATTTATATAATATTATTAGTTACGTTGTTAGGTTTGAATTATTATAATTGATAATTATTAGATATTAGGATTAGATACGAAAGAGCGCCCGAGTGGATATAGCAACCAGTGGTTTTATTGGAGCATGAATTGAGGAAGAGTTGTTAGATTGTGAATGTGATTAAAAGGGGAAATGTGATTGATTCATCCTATATCTTTAATTATTATATATATTAATAACTAAAGTTATCAAACAAACTTGCTAAATCAGAACTCTATTTAATAATTTATTATTAATTAATAAATTGTTGTATATATAATACAAAATACAATTTCAATTTTTAATACTTACTTAAAGTAATAAATGAGCCAAAAATTCTGAAAATGGCTTATTATCGCGTCTTTTTAGGATTTTAAAAAGTGCGCTATTAGAACTTTTAAAGTAATCCTAATTTTGCTCTTTTTCAATTGAGATTAACAGATCAATTCAGTGACAAATAACGTTTTGAATCATAGCAGCAGTTACAAATGCATCTAAAAAAAGACAGATACAAGTTGGGAGAACGAAAAAATAATAATTTTCTTTGATCAGAAGGATATTTAACATGGTGTGGACAGGTGCTCAAGGAATTTGATTGGAAGATTAATGACTGATAGACCATTCTTTGGAGATATAATTGAATTGACAATCTACACAATATGGAGATAGCAAGAGGAATTTAAGACAATTGATCATGGAAGTTGTTCATCACCTGGTTATCTCGGGTTATCGGTGGGTGATGAGCTGGTGAGACGGAAATCCCGGATGATACGCGGAGCGAGGGAAGCTGTATGCTGGTGATGTCGGAGGTTGAATAGGGCGAAGGGGGTGGCCACCTGCAAGGACACTCTGACACTCAATTCAGAGTCCATACTGAGAGTGGCAGAATTAGGTCAGGATTGTGACGTACCTTGGGGGGAGCGCTGACCTCTCCCCTTATATACCGTGCTGGGTGGGCCTAAAGGTGACATAGCCCACTACCCAAGATGTCTTGCGCTGCTCCTGCTCACGTGGGGGAGCGCTGGTGATCCTAATCGTCGGGTCGGGGGATCGGGTCAGACCCCGATGACTCCGACCCGCTTGTTTCGGCTAGGCGGTTTAGACTGTACGATGAGCGTGGTTGTATGACGCCAGGTCGGGTACCCGAAGGCCGACCCGTAGGGTTTCCTTATCGTTCTGGGATTGGGTCGAAGGTGCTCCGACCTGGCGAGTAGGCGGACTGGACCTAAGGCGGTCCGCAACAGTGCCCCTAATGCGCTAGCCTCGAGATTTCGGAGCTTGTGGTTAGGCGCGTTTACGCTACTCGCCGAGTAAGGGCGTTTTCGTTCTCCTCGGGAGTTCGCTGGTGGCGTTTCGTGTTTTGCACGTGTGGTTGCCTCGTCCTTGGTGCTGTCTCCTTGGCTTCTGCGCAGGGCATTAAATGCCCCATCATTTCAAAGCTTGTGAAAAGACAGGTATGCCCCTTCTTTTTGGCGCTCCTTCTTCGGCAGTTACGTTTTTCTCCCTATTTGTTTCGTAGACCCTTCATAGTTTCAGTTTCTCTCTTTCGTTTTCCTGCACTGCTGCTTTCATTTCTTTCTTCCATTTTCCTGCATTGCTGCTTTCTATCCTCCTCCTCCTTCGGGTGTTCTAGCTCTTGCCTGGGTTCTCCTTTCTTTTGAGGTTTCTTTATTTCTGGTACGTTTCCTGTTCTTTCCATTTGTTTTCCTTGATTTTGTGTGTTGTGCATTTTTCTTGTGTGCACGCTTGGGCTTTGTTCTTGATTTCTTTTCCTTTTAAAGGAGGGCGCGACTGGGTTTTTCTCGGGATTTTCATGTTCTGGGTTAGTGTAGGGGTAAGTTTGAGGAACCTTAGTTTTTCTTGTTTTGTGTGGGTTCCCGATCTTCCGTTCTGACTGAGTGGTGCCGCTGCTGTAGGTATTGCCGAGCGTCCTATCCTCCCGAGCCCGGCTCAGTGACCGCTAGCCGACTTCGTTGATCACTACGCTTGGGTGTCCTCCGATGTGAGGGACACCCCCTCTTAGGTTACGAAGGAGGGTCTTCAAAATTTGTGTCAAGCAGGGCTTCTGTGTAGGGGTGGTCCCGAAGAGGCATTCTACCAGGTTTACGTCCCTGCTGATCGGGAACGCGTATGCCACAAGAATTTGGTGGCCCCCCGAGTTGCCGATTGGATGTGGGTCTATGAACCTATGTTCACGACTTTGGGGGTTCGACTGCCCTTCACCCCTTTTGTTATGGGTTTCCTTAACCGCTGCGATGTTGCTCCGTCACAGCTGCATCCGAACAGTTGGGCTGCCATCCGCTGTTTCGAGATGGTCTGCGAATACCTGGAGCTTCCGACATCTGTAAATGTCTTTCTTTACCTTTTTCTCCTCACCAATCCTTCCCGCCAGAAGGCCAAGAAGGGATATATGTCCTTTAGAGCCCAACAAGGTCGCAGGATTTTTGGCCTCTTCGAGAATTCTTATCATGGCTTCAAATCCACTTTTTTCAAGGTTAGGCCTATCGAAGGTCACCAACCCTTCTGGTTGACCCTTGAGGGGGATAGGCGGATCCCGACCTACTGGAGTTTCGGGGCGGGATCCGACTACCTGATTAAGATTTCCTATGATGGACTGAGCCCGGAGGATCGTAATATTGCTGACATCTTGTTGGCAATTTTTGGTGAGAAGAACCTTAACCCCCGTATGGTTATGGGTGATCGGGAGGCCGGTCGGTCTTATGTTGGTGAGTTTTTTACCTTATGTTTTTTGTTCCTTCGTTTTCCTGTTTCTTTTGTCTTTTTCTTTGCTTTTCTAGTTTCCATGGCCGGTGGGAAGAAAACCCTTGCCGATCTGATGAGTCTCATTCAGGGGAGTGAGGAAGGTGGGGAGGACTCGTCGGCGACCCCTTCAGCGAGCCAGGATCGTGAGGTTGCCGGGGAGGGCAGCGGTCAGGCTGCCGGGGTTAACCAAGGTCAGTCCGTCAAGGGTGGGGCTTCTACTGTGGACCCCCCGGGGAAGGCGAATGTGGAGACGGAGAGGATTCTTAATGATGACTTGGGGTTTGGGGATGATTTGCAAACTGCCGATAGCTCAAAGAAGAGGAAACAGGATTCCGGGAAAGCACTCTCGATTATAGAGAAAAATTTTGACGCCGGGGGGTTTATCGAGTCTCAGCTGCTTCCTGGTACTGAAAAGTTCTTTCACGACACCAATCTCTCTGGACAGGCGAGGTGGATTTATCACAGTCTTCTCTGAGCAGCTGCCATTGCCAAGAAGGTGGAGCCCATCTTGGAGAACTATCATACCATGGAGGTGAAGCTCCGGGATTCGCATAAAGATTTGACGGACTCGAGATCCCAGGAGGAGTCTTTGAAAAAGAAAATATCTGAGTTGGAGCGAAAATCTAAAGAGTATGCCGAAGAGGCGAGTAGGTTGATGGAGCGGGATGTTGCCTTGATGAAAGACTTGAACACCTCCCGTGGTGAAGCTGAGATGGCTAAGAAGAAAGTGGAAGAGTTGGAGGAAAAGCTTAAGCTGTCGAATAGCTTAGCGGAGGCCGCTCGCAAGGAGGTGGTTGCTTTGAAGAGAAAGAATAAGGAGCTTGCTCAAGGGGCTTGGGAGGCCGTGAAGCTCACTGAAGAGGGGATTAAGCTTCAAGTGGCTGTGCTTGCTCTCGACCTTAATCTTACTCAGGTGGGTGCCTTCAAGACTGTTGAGGACGGGAAGATCGTTGATCTCTTGAAGCCTTGAGGTGGAGGTCTCTCCTGTTTCTTTGTTGTTTTGTGTGTTTTGGGCCTGTGTAGGCGCCTTTGCTTGTAATGAACATTTTCCTTTTTGCTTTTCGTTGTCGTATTGGATAATGCTGGTTTTATTCGATCCGTCGTGGCCTCGCTTTTACTTTTCGTTTGCTCGGGCCGTCGCGGCTTTTTATTTTACCGTTTATCGTCGTAT
The DNA here is from genome assembly GCF_000817695.3 of Arachis duranensis. Classification (NCBI taxonomy): domain Eukaryota; kingdom Viridiplantae; phylum Streptophyta; class Magnoliopsida; order Fabales; family Fabaceae; genus Arachis; species Arachis duranensis. Next base: position 81,585,329 of record NC_029773.3, on the reverse strand, counting down.
TTTTGCTTGAGCCGATTTGTTCTCGTTTGGTCCCTTATGGATCCCGGGGTGATCAGTCCCGGGTTTCCATCGGGTCGACCGTTTGCCTTTTTTGTTACGTCCTTTATTTCGACTTGAGATTTGCAAAAAGGTACACTTATCGCTTTGTTAGATGAGCAAATAATAATAATGCATAATTAAGTGAAAAAGGTAGAAGGTATAATTTGCTTAAGACATAAAAAGAGGAAGTAAAGTGGAACATAGGGGGGTGAGATCGTGTGGTCGCCCCTTACTACGAGTAGAATCTCCTGAGATTTGCCATGTTCCATGTTCTCGGTACCTCGTTTCCGTCCAGCTTTTCTAGCTTGTAACCCCCTCTACCGAGGACTTCTCTTACTCTGTAAGGTCCTTCCCAGTTTGCGGCCAGCTTGCCTTCTCCTGGGGTTGGTGGTCCTATGTCGTTACGCCGTAAGACTAGGTCGCCTTCTGCTAAACTCCTTTTCACTACTTTGTCGTTGTACCTGAGGGCTATTCTTTGTTTTATCGCCGCTTCCATCAGGCGGGCCATCTCCCTTGTTTCGTCGGCCAAGTCTTTTTCGATTGCCTCATTTCCTCCTCCGAGGAGTAACCTCGGGCTTGGCTCCCCGATTTCGACTGGGATGACTGCGTCGACCCCGTAGGTGAGCCGGTAGGGGGTTTCGCCAGTAGATGATTGGGGGTGGTTCTGTATGACCATAGGACTAAGGCGAGCTCATCTGCCCATGAGCCTTTCTTCCCTTCAAGTCGCTTCTTTAGCCCTTTTAGGATGACCTTGTTGGCCGCCTCGACCTGTCCGTTTGTCTGAGGGTGCTCTACTGACGAGAACTTCTGCTTGATACTTAGTCCCTCTAGGAACCCTCTGAACTTTTTGTCAGTGAATTGTGTTCCGTTGTTTGATACGACGGCTTCCGGGATCCCGAACCTCGTGACCACTTGCTTCCACATGAATTTTTGGCAATTTGCTGCGGTTATGCTGGCTAGTGGCTCCGCTTCTACCCATTTGGTGTAATAATCTATGGCTACTATTAGGTACTTCACTTGTCCGAGTCCTGGTGGGAATGGCCCCAGGAGGTCGACTCCCCATTGTGTGAAAGGTCGGGGGCCATCATGAGACTGAGCTCCTCAGGAGGTGCCTTGTGGAAGCTGGCATTTTCCTGGCATTTTTTACATTTTTCACAAATTCCCGGGCGTCCGACATCATTGTGGGCCAATAGTATCCTGCCCAGATGATTTTCTTTGCTAGGGATCTTCCCCCGATGTGGTGGTCGCAACACCCTTCATGTACTTCCCTTAGGGCGTAGTCCGTTTGGTCGGGCCGAAGGCACTTGAGTAGGGGTTGGTGGAGCCCTCGCTTGTATAGCTACCCTTGTATGATTGTGTACTTAGGAGCTTCCCTCTTGACGGTTTGTGCTTCCTTTTCGTCGGGGGGTGTTTCTGCGTGCTCCAGATATCGGGAGATGGGGTCTATCCATGAGGGGGGGCTTGGCACCTCATTTGCACACATGATAATTGTGGGTTCCGTGGCTAATCCTTGGATCAGGGATCTGTTCCCCGTGCCGGGTTTGGTGCTTGCGAGTTTGGAGAGGAGGTCGGCTCGGGCGTTTCTCTCTCTGGGAACATGCTGGATTGTGACTTCTTCGAAGGTCTTGCACAACGTTTTCACTTTTTCCAAGTACTTGTGTAGTAGCACATCCCTGGCTTGGTAGTTGCCATTTACTTGGGAAGTGACGACTTGGGAATCGCTGCTAACTTCCACTCTTGATGCTCTGACTTCTTTAGCTAGTATTAGTCCCCCTATCAAGGCTTCATACTCAGCCTGATTGTTTGAAACTGGGAATTCGAACTTGATGGATTGTTCGAAGGCCACTATTGCTGGGTTCTCGAGGATAATTCCGGCTCTGCCGAACGTTTGGTTGGATGCTCCGTCAACATGGAGTTTCCACCGTGTGGTCGGTAGGTCGGGGGCTTCTCATGTGACCTCTACGAGGAAGTCTGCCATGGCTTGGGCTTTGATCGCTTGCCTTGGTTCATATTGCAGATCGAATTGGGATAGCTCTACTGCCCGTGCCATCATTCTTCCCGCCAGGTCGGGTTTTTGGAGGACCTGTTGGATGGCTTGGTCGGTTCTCAGGATGATTGTATGCCCTTGGAAGTATTATTTTAGTCTCCTTGATGAAATTAGTAGGGCGTAGGCTAGTTTTTCCAATTTGGTGTACCTCATCTCTGCCCCTTGAAGTATCTTGTTGATGAAGTATATTGGGTGCTGGGTTTTGTCCTCCTCCCTGACTAGGACCGCAGCCATTGCTTGCATGGTTACGGCCAAGTACAAGTATAAGGGCTCGCCCTCTTTGGGCTTGCTGGGTACGGGAAGTTCCGAGAGTATCTTTTTGAAGTGGTTAAACGCATCTTCACACTCCTGGGTCCACTTAAAGGTGATTCCTTTCTTCATTAAGTTGAAGAATGGGATGGCTCTCTCAGCCGAGGCTCCGAGGAACCGGGATAGGGCCGTGAGCTTCCCGGTGAGCCGTTGTACATCTTTGATGCTTCCAGGGCTTGTCATTTTGAGAACGGCTTCGCATTTGTCTGGGTTGGCTTCTACCCCTCTTTGTGTTATCATGAACCCTAGGAATTTCCCAACCTCCATGGCGAATGCGCATTTAAGTTGGTTGAGCCTCATTTTGAATTTTCTCAACGCCTCGAAAATGGCCTGGAGATCGCATATCAATTTGCTCGGCTCTGCTGTTTTTACCAAGATGTCATCGATATACACCTCTACCGTCTTGCCGATAAGATCTTGGAAGACTCTGCTCATCAGCCTTTGGTAGGTGGCCCCTGCATTTTTCAACCCGAAAGGCATTACCTTGTAGCAATAGGTGTCTCCTGGCGTTATGAAGGCTGTCTTGTCTTCATCAGGTTGGTGCATCGGGATCTGATTGTAGCCAGAGTAAGCATCCATGAAACTGAGGAAACGATATCCCGCTGCCGAGTCCACTAGGGTGTCAATGTTGGGGAAGGGAAAGGAGTCTTTTGGGCATGCCTTGTTCAGGTCGGAGTAATCTACACACATTTTTCATTTTCCCGCTGGCCTTCTTGACTAAGACAACGTTGGATAGCCATGTTGAGTATTCGAGTTCTTTGATGAACCCTGCTTCTAACATCCCCGCTATTTGCCTGGCGACTTCTCCAGCTCTTTCTTGTGACATCTTTCTTCGCCGCTAAGCTACCGGTTTGGCCTCAGGTTTGATGGCTAGCCGGTGAGACATGACCTCGGGATCCAGCCTCGGCATGTCTGATGGGGTCCATGCGAAGAGGCCACTGTTTGCCCTGACAATTTTCATAAGGGGGCCTTTGAGTTCGTGAGGTAGGTTTCTATTGATGAAGGTAAATTGGTCTGTCATCTTCCCTATTTGGAATTTTTCCATGTCCCCTTTTGGTCGGGCTTGGTTTGTCCTCCATCCTGACGTCTAGATCTGCTATGAACACGCCAGCTGCCTTTTTAGATTCTTTTCTTAAGGAGAGGCTGGCGCTGTCGCAGGCGACCGCCGTTTCTAGGTCTCCTTTTATGGAACCGACCGTTCCCTTGTCCGTTATGAACTTCATCGTCAGGAACTTGGTGCATATTACAGCTGAAAACTCATTGATGGTTTTCCTTCCTAGGATGATGTTATAGGCAGTAGAGTCTCTAAGGACTACGAAATCTGCCATAACCGATTTCCTAGTGTCACTAGTTCCAAGGTTGATTGGGAGGGAAATCATCCCATCGGGCCTAATGTAGTTGTCACCTAGTCCCATGACTCCATGTTGGTGGTTCTTGAGGTCGGATTCCTTGAGACTCATGGCGTCGAACACGTTTCTGAATAGGATGTTAGAGTCAGCTCCTGTGTCGACGAGGATGCGCCTGACTAGTCATGTGCCGACCATTGCTGTAACCACCATGGGGGGATTTTTGGGAAGGTCGTTGAACCATTTATCTTCTGGACCAAAGGAGATTGTAGGGTGCCCTTTGCCGGTGGTAGGGTTATCCGTCGAAATGGAGAATACCCGGGTGTCCTTTCTTACTGCCGACTTGGATTTGGGGGGGCTGTCACGCCCGACCACAATGTTAACTACGAACGTTGGGGGGTTGCCTTCATTTCCTGGGAGTTCTTGCCTTGGCTTGACAGCTCGACTCCGTTCTTCCTCAGAGCGCTCCATTTCCCGCCTCCTCGGCTCCCTGAGGAGCTGGGAAAATTCGCTTAGTTTTCCTTCTCTAATGGCCTGTTCCAAGGCATCTTTGAGATCAAAGCAGTCTTGGGTCTTGTGCCCATATCCCTTGTGGTAATCATAGTAAAGGTTTTTGTTGCCTCCTGTTCTCTCTTTTAGTGATCTAGGCCTTGGCAGGATCCCCTTGTCTGCAATTTGTTGGTAGACTTCTACTATGGGCGCCGTAAATGGCGTGTAGTTCGTGAACCTCCCTATTCGTGGGTGCTTGGGTGGTTTGTTTAGGCTGCTATCTCTGGGAGCTTCTTTGTACCTGTCGGTTTGGGGGGCCTGTTGGGTTGACGAGCTAGGAGGCTGCCGTTTATTGGCTGCTACTACCTGGCTAACTTCTTCATCGTTGATGTATTCTTTGGCGACGCTTTGAATTTCCTGCATGGTCCACACGGGTTTGATTGTGAGGTGCTTCCTAAAGTCTTCGTTTAGTAGGCCATTTGTTAGGCATAGGCTAGCAACTGAATCCGTGAGGCCGTCGATCTCCAAGCACTCGTCGTTAAACCTGTCTAGGAATTTCCTAGTCGGCTCCCCTGGTTTTTGGGTGACCCCCAATAGGTTGATTAGGTGTTTCGCTTTGCCTATACGTGTCGTGAACCGGGCTAGGAACTTCTGGGATATGTCTGCGAAGGTTGTGATGGACCCTTGTGGGAGCGTGTTGAACCATCGGATCGCAGGTCCGGCCAGCGTTACTGGGAATGCCCGGCATCTGACGGCATCACCTACTCCTTCCAAATTTATCCTTGCTTCGAAGGCTGTGACATGCTCCTGGGGGTCCTTGGTCCCATCATACCTCATGTCCGTCGACTTGTCGAATTTTCTCGGAAGCCAGACCTTGAGGATTGCTGGGTGAAAAGGGGTTGCGCCCATGATGACGGGGTCTTCTTGTCTCTCGGTCTCTCCCTTTTGGGACCTCCCACGCCCTTCCGACCTGCTTCGAGTGGGTTTGGATGTTGCTTGCGTGTGCGCCTCTTCGTGCCTCGTCAGGCTTCTACCCTGGCTATCTTGGGCGCGAGAGGGGGAGCGGGTGCAGGCGTGGGACCGGCTTGCGCCGCCGTGTGAGTGGCCGGCATTTTCATGGGACTGGCCCCTCGCTACCAACTCCCGCTCAAGGTTTTGTACTCTGTGCCTGAGTTCCTGCATGATCTTAGCGTTGTCAGCTCCAGTTCCCCCGAAAGGGCGCCTTTCGGGGGTTTGGGTGTACATTTGGTTGGGTTGAACGGATGGTCTCGGGTGCTCGACAGCGTGGGCTGTCGAGCTTTCTCTGCTCAAACAGGCTCTGCCTCCTTCGCGGAGCTCCTTCGAAGTGATGGGTCGTTCCATGTTCGCGTCTGGCCTCCCTACAGACGGCGCCAATGTTCGTCACCTGGTTATCTTGTGTTGTCGATGGGTGATGAGTTGGTGAGAGGGAAATCCCGGACGATACGCGGTGCGAGGAAAGCTGTATGCTGGTGATGTCGGAGGTTGAACGGGGCGGAGGGGGTGGCCACCTGCAAGGACACTCCGACGCTCAAGTCAAAGTCTGTACTGAGAGTGGCAGAATTAGGTTAGGGTTGTGACGTACCTTGGGGGGAGCGCTGACCTCTCCTCTTATATACCGTGCTGGGTGGGCCTAAAGGTGATCTAGTCCACTGCCCAAGATGTCTTGCGTTGCTTCTGCTCACGTGGGGGAGCGCTGGTGATCCTAACCGTCGGGTCGGGGGATCGGGTCAGACCCTGATGACTCCAACCCGCTTGTTTCGGCTAGGCGATTTGGATCGTATGATGAGCGTGGTTGTATGACGCCAGGGTCGGGTACCCAAAGGCCGACCCGTAGGGTTTCCTTATCGTTTCAGGTTTGGGCCGGAAGCGCTTTGACCCAGCGAGTAGGCAGACTGGACCTAAGGTGGTCCGTAACAGAAGTAATACATTCCAATTCTTTTTTGATGATGAGACAGATGCAATCAAAATAGATCAGAGAGCAGCATGGCTCTTTAAAAACTATATTCTCAATCTCAAAAAATGAAAGGAAGATGAAATATTGAAAGATGCTAATTTTGTCCATGTTCCCATATGGATACAATGCTGGGAATTACCAAAGCATTATAAAATAAAAGAACGAGACAGAAAATTGGACAGCTTGATTGGTAAAGTCCTATACGCTAGTATATTTCACTTTAGGGGCAAAGAAAATAATATTATTAAAGTTTAGATTAATTTGGACCTAACTAAACCTTTGTGGCGATTCATAAGAGTGGTTGGTCTGAATGGAAAGATAATCGAAGTCTCCCTCAAGTATGAAAGAATTGACAATTTTTGTAAGTATTACGGTCATGCTAGACATGAAGTAAAGGGATACATGGTTCAAATCATTGATTCGATAAAATGAGATATTAAAGAGGAACGATGGGCGAATTGTTGAAATCTGAATAGGAGCAAGATGGGAGAATGACTGGGGAAAAATAGTAGTACAAACAAGTAGCAAGGAGACGGAAACCAGCACCAAAAGACAAAGAATCAAACTCCAGTTAATTTAATTAAAAGCTTAGGCAGCCTCTCAATGCATTCACAACGAGAGTTACAAGAGAGAGAAGAGGAGGAGGTGGTGAGTATGACTAATCCTAGCAATATGATTGTGTCGGTGCTGAATTCCAATGCTGCTTGTAACACCCTCACTACCAGAATGTCACGCTTCCAGCTGTACCACTTTGATAGTAAGAAGTATTACTATTTTATATATTTAATATTAAAATAGGAGCCTTTGACTCGACACCGTATCGCTGATTTCTTTGAAAACCGAACATAAATACTTTATCTTAAAAAAACAAACAGGCATACATTCATATACAAGACTACTTACATAATAGCTTATAATATAATATACATATAAAATATACAACTTCTATCCCTCTTACAAAATTATAATAGCAAAAACGAGGGAAGAAAAAGTGATTTAACTAATACAACGTCATATAAACCAAAACGCAGTAAAACTCTTCATAATGCTCCTTCATCCGATTCCTGAAAAGGTAAAGCTGTATGGGGTGAGAACCTAACCACTCGGTCTCACTATGGAGTTTTAGAATTGTCATAAGAAGATATTTAATAAGAAAACTGTTTTCAAACTCAATGATTATTGTTGTCTTATGAATCTTTTAATAACCAATGGCTATTCAGTCAACCTTTTCAAAGAAACAATATTTAATTTTTCAGAAATTCAAAACCTTTATTTTCTTATAAAAAAAATCTTAATCAGTTTCCAAGACGGTATGAATAACCAACATGTTCCAAGAATAGGTTTATTAAGTTTATGCTGAATCAGCTTGGTTTTTCATACTTCACTAATATCTCAATCAGAAACCAATCACGGCCTTCAGCCCATCACATAATCAATCAACACAATCATTATCTCATCATCAATACTCAACCTCAAAAATACCACATCAGAAATAAACACAGGCAAAACAGACAAGAAAAACACAGGTATAGATAACAGTTACAGTAAATAGATCAGATAGCAATTAATAACAGTTTATCAATTAAGCAAACCAAAACAAATTCAAACCCAAACAAAACATACAAATACATATGATGCATGTCTGTCCTATGGCTGATGATATCATATGTCGGTTATATAGCCAACTCGATGATAGAAGAGGTAAATTGTGTTGGTAAAGAATTTCTCAATGAAATCTCGTTGCAAGTATAGTTCTAAACCAACAAACAATCCTCCCAATCAAAATTTGGTTGTCACAAGTACAAATCCCAATGAAAATTAATCAAAGTATTTAAATCTCGGGTCATCTCACAAGGAATTGCAATGAAGTGGATGATTATTGGCCATGAGGGAGAAGGGGGTTTGATTTATAAAAGGGTGAGAAAATTAAATGACAAGAAAAGTAAATCAAGTAACTAAAGAAAGCGAAAAATAAAGAGAGACATTCATGGCAAGGATTGAGAATATAAGCTTTCTATCCTAGTCACTAATCATAACAATAATTAAAAAGAATTTATCCTATTACGTCATCCCCGACGATGGAAGAAAGTACAATATTATCTTCACACTCGAAGAAAGTCTAATAAGACTAGCTAATCTCAATCCAAAAGTCCTAATCAACTCACTAAGTGAATTAGCAAGAGATTAGAGTTAATAGAAACAATACTAGCTAACAACTCTAGATCACCAACATATGTTGGGTATTCATGACTCAAGATCACCTAATTTCTCTTTCCAAGTCAAGAATGCTCAAAGATCTACTCTAACATCCAACCAAGAATTTTGTCAAACACTTGGAAGGCATAAAAGGAAGGCATAGTAAAAGTGTAAGAATAATAAAATCTACAACTACCCAATACAAGAAAAATAAAATTTACAACTCAAATCAACAATAAAGGAACATCAAACATCAAATTGCATTAAAGAAAAATCAAATCCAACATGAGCATTCATAAACATAAAAGGAGGCATAAAAGGAAAATTAACAAGAGAACTAAGGAGAACAAAGGCATAAGAATAAGAAATCATAAAGAAAACTAGATGAGAACAAGAATCAAACCCCAGATCTAGGATGCAATTAACCTAAGAACTTTAATTCTAGAGAAAAGAGGGAGCTTCTCTCTCTAGAAACTAACCTACATGATGCCAATCCTACAACTAAGTGCTCCTCCTTTCCCCAAGCTTGAATTCTGCATAAAATAGCCTCAGGAATGAGTTGGATTTGGGCCTAGGCAGCTCAGAAATCACCCCCCAACGTTTTCACTTTAATGAGGTCACGTGCGAGCTATGACGCCGATCGGTCAGACGACCTCCCCACACTTAAAATTTTGCACCGTCCTCGGTGCATTCAAGATGAGCAAGGGGTATGGCAACTTTCCAAGTTGCTACTTTCAGCTGGTAGGTCAACCGGTGCTGCGTGTTCTTTTTCCGGCTTTCGTTTTTGCTTATGGCAATTCATCCTGAAAATAGAGAACAAGAGATAATAGGACAAGTAAATGCAAAAGTAAGGAAGCATACAATGTTGGAATGAGATAAATCACTAGAATTGAGTGAGTGAATTAGTATGATGTTGATGAAAAATATGTGTGGGGTTGTAAGAATCCGCGTTTTCACGTAAAATCGTTTAAATAAAATAATTTTAGTGCCCGAAATAGATTCAAAATTTAGAAGTTTTAATTTAAAAATATAAATGAGAAATTTGGTTTCAGTGAATTTTTCTGAGTTGGAAAATGTATTTCTTTCGAAAATTTTTTGTAAAAATGCGTACTGGCGCTTAAGCTGGCAGTGCCGACTCTAAACTATCCAGTACTGTGTATTTTGGAAAATAATATTTTGAAAATTGATTTTTTGTTTGAAAGGAGAAAAATAATTTAGAATCGAAAAACCGGACACTAATGCTAAAGGTTTTGGCCCAAAATGGGCCAAACGTACCAAAAACGCTAACAGGTTGGACCGAACCCAGGCCAGACCCAATACCCAACATATATAAGCTCATTTAATGAGCTTTGAGCTCATTTTCCAGCCCTAAGAGAGAGAGGGCCACGGTTTTTAGAGAGGAGAGGAGAAGAGGGATGACACTTCTCACCTCCACCTTTCGGAAGCCATAACTTTTGATCCGGAGCTCCGATTGACTAGCCGTTTGCAGCCACGCAAAGCTCTCATCGAACTCTACGTTTCTATCCAAAGAAATCTGGTAAAAACTCGAAGCTCTCACTCCAGTTTCCAGCCCTAGCAGTTCTGAGTTTTTAAGTTTAGTTTTTGAGTAGATTTTGTGGTTTTGCTTGTTTAGGTGATCTCTAATAGCGGGTAAATGTTGGATTTTATCCCTAATCACGTTGGATAAGGTAAGATTTCTCTAAACCCTTGTGTTTAATTATTTTGTGTATATTAGATTTTGATGTTGGTATATATATGTGATATTAGATTGAGTTTTAGTGTTTGTTGGAGTTGGTTGAGGCTTTAGATCAAGCTTGGTGGCTTCATTTTGGTGTTTGGTGCGGTTGGAAATTGGCCAAGGTATGATTTCAGTTTTCTTTATGTAATATGTAATGTTCATGGACACTTAAGCTAGTTGAGCCTAAGATAGGATTAAATGTTGTTGGTGTATGAATGATTATATACGAATTGGTGCTAATTGTTGGTTGTATTAGATTAGTGTGGTGAATGATGATTATTGGAGATTATTGGTATTGATGAGTATTCATGGTGATCAGTTATATTGGTTAATATTGATGATTATGATGTGTGATGATATATGTTGTTGGGGATTATTGGTATTTAATGGTTATGAAGGTTGATGATGAATATCTGAATTATTGTTGTTGATGAGAGTAAAGGTTTTGGTTGTTGAGGTTGTTAAGGGTTGGTGGTGATTATGAGTGTAGGTTCATGATTGGATTGGCAACTATAGTTTGGTAGTGATATATGGACTCTTGATGTAAGAATTGTGTAAATTGTTCGTGATTGAGAATTTTGATTGAGGATTATGGTTTTGTGTTGGTTTATGGAGAGAATGTTAAGTGAATTAGGTGTGGAGATGATGGAAGTGTAATGGAATGTTATAGTGTAGTGTGCAGTAGTGTTTTATGATGTTTGAGTATGTTTTGGACTGTTTTGGTTGTGAAAATTGGAAAAATTGTGAAGTTTAAGGTTTTGGGTAAAAATGGATTTTTGTAAACTTTGTCTGATCATAACTTTTGCCTCGGTTTTCAAAAAGTGATGAAATTTGTCTAGAATTAAAGATCTTTGAAAAACCTTTAAATCGATATAAAGTTTGTGAAATTTGGAATTCTGTAGAGGAAGTTATGATCATTCAAAGTTGGTGTTAAAAATCTGAAATTTTGCAAAGTTGCAGAATTTCAGGATTTTTCGATATGTGCGCACGCACAACCCATCGAAAAGTTAGACCTGTGCATACACACATGCAAGGGAAGGCTTATTGTTTTGAGCGTTGACACGGCTGGTGGACGCGCACATCAATGAAGGATTACAACCTGTGCGGACGCACAACCCTATACGCACACATCAGTCAGGAAGGGTCGTTTGTTGGGGGCGCTCTCACAGCTTGTGAGAGTGAACAGACTTTATAAATTTTAGTACTGTGCATACGCACACTTTCAAAATCTTCCTAGGCGTGCGCACGCACACCCCTGTGTGGACGCACACGCCCTGTTTCGTAATTTTAAACTTTGTTTTCAACTATTTCACCTTTCTAACAAGGTTGTATGCTTCTATAACACCATTTTAAGGCTTTCGGGCTTAGATTTGAGTATGGAAATAAGGAAAATATGCTAAGGGTTTTAGTTGATGATTATATTGAAAAGTTAGAGAACAGAGGTTTAGGTTTTGGATGTATTGATGTTGAGTTTGGTTGAGAGAGAAGGAAGAGTAGTGAACTTGGTGATTGCTGATGATGAATTGAGAAACTAAGGAACTAATGAGTTTGGAATGGAAACGGTGAATGGATAAGGTTGATGGAATGAGTATGAGTGGAAGTGTGTTATGAGGAGTGGCCTCTGAGATTGAATATGTAATTATACTATGCATTGTTCTCCGTCGTAGGGACTGTGACAGAATCCTGCCTACGTTCGGATATGAGAGTTGAAACTGGGCTTCTCGCTCATACTTTTCACAACCAGAGGAAGGTGGTAGGGCACGTTCCCTCGGAATATTTTTCTCTGAAAGGAGAAGGTGGTGGGGCACTTATCCCTCGGAATTATCCCTCCTGAAAATGCAACTTCTCTCTGATTGCAAGATGGTAGGGCACTAACCCACGGAATCATGCGACAACCAGAGGAAGGTGGTAGGGCACATTCCCTCAGAATATTTCCCTCTAAAAGGAGAAGGTGGTAGGGCACTCTCCCTCGGAATTTTCCTCCTTATGCGCAATAGAGAGACTAATCTGGGAGTTGTCGACCGGATTTGCTGTCGGGTTTGGCACAATAACTGACATGTTATATCACAGCCAATAGGGTAGACATTCATCATGTTCATCTTCTATATGCTTGCTTGCTTTGTTTACTTGAGTTTGCCTAATTGTATAACATGCCTATTTGCTTCTTGAACTACTTGTTGTATATGAATATTATTTGTGTTTTACTTGTTTGCATTAATTGTGATTGACTGGTCTTAGGAGGTTAGGTAGGCAGCGGCGATAGGATCGCACGGAGGTTAGATTGGCGACGGCTGTGGGATACAACGGTGTTAGTAGCATTAGTTAGAATTTTCCTAAGTTAGATAACCCAGTTTATGGTTTAGGTTCTTTATTTATTTATACCGTTAAGCTTGAATATCAGTATGTGATGTGAAGTTCTAGGATTGTCTTCGGTGTCCCGAGGCCTTACATCTTACATCATTGGGCACTATTACCATACTGAGAACCTCCGGTTCTCATTCTATACTTTGTTGTTATTTTTCAGATGAATGTTGTAATCTACTTCGGTGAGATTGCAGATATGGTGACAGAGCGGAGCATGGTTTGCTCCTTGTTTATTTCTATTTTACTTTCGTCATAGTATTCTCTCACCTTTTGTATATTTATCTTTATGACCTTAGAGGCTTACTTGAGAGATAGGTGTATAAGCTGTTTTGATTCTAAAACTCTGTATCTCTCTATTTGTAACTAGTCGGCTTAAACTTTGCAAGCTGCTGCTAGTTCTCTATGATGATTATATCCTTGTATTATATGTGTTTTATTCTCTTATACCTAAACCTTGTATCTTATGCTTTGGTTCGTGTGAAAGTTACGCACTTTTGTAATTCTATTTTTGAGCTTAATCCTTCATCAGGCTTCTAGAATATATTAATTCCTTCTATATATAAATATGTATAAGCCTTAGGACTGTCGTAACCTCTAATTAACCTTTGCTTTATGGCTAGAGGTAAAGTTTAGGATAATTGGGGTGTTACATTTAGTGGTATCAGAGCGGTCTTTCATGTAGAGCCTGAGGAATAGACCGACTATGCTTCAATTGCATACTCTGAGCGTTTGTCATGTATTAGGTCTTGTCGAATGACGAGAATTAGAGCTTTATGCACATGACGGTCTATTGATTAACGCCATTAGTCTTGCGTTGCATAATTTCTGATATTAAGTTTTGCCGGCTTAATACTGGTGAATTATGTATATGAAAGCACTGATGGGTTATCATAGATGATACACGAGTTTTGAGTAAAGTCGCGGGTTTTGGGAATATTAGAAACTATTTCTCGAGGTTGTTCAGTTATGTGCTTTGGATTCTGTTGGATGTCATGTGACTTATTGTTTATTAACCTATCTTGATGTTCTTGTCGCCATTTCTTTTTGGAAGCAGTTTGGTATTTTCAATCCTATTTTTCTGTTCATAGCGTTCTTCTTTGATCCTAAATTGCACATGTCGGTTGAATTCCTTGGAGTATCTGTCTTCCTCTGTTTGAATTCTTTTCTCGATCCATGTAATTTTTCAACATGACTTTGACCTTGTCTTGATGCAGTGTGCCCTTTTTATGTTCTTACTCCTAGTCCTTTTTTAAAAATAAATGGTGATTCAGGTTTTCTCTTAATTGACTATATTTATAACCAATTTTTAAACTTTTATAAAAATCGCTTTTGATTTGATATACACCTATCTATATGAAAACTTGAAAATTCCTTATGCAATTTAAAAACTATTTATTTTTAATACCTCTCATGTTCTTTTACTGGTTTACGGAACTACACTTACTTTAAGTATAATTTGACTTTTCAAAATAATTTTATTATGGTTCCTATACGTAACTCTACTTGATTATGTACTTAGGTATTTTTAAATTCTTAAAGGAAAGGCTTTTCGCTTTTATTCCAGTTAGTTTTCGTTTGACAAATTGACTTTAATTTAGCATGATGCATTATTTACGTATTTGTTGTTCTTTCGAAAATATTGGGTTCATACCTTTCCACTCAAGTACGGGCTAGTTCTTTAAGCTTTTGTTTCTATGGTTGCAATACTTGATTTTGTTTTTAACTAATCTTTTTCTTTTATGAATACCACCAGTAGTCTCAGTTTTCCTTCTCTTGTGAATTTCATACTCCTCTAAGTCAGCTTGAATTTGTTTCTATCTAGTGTGTTGTTTGTCCTCTTAATTGTCCTTCTTTAGTCAAAGGTTCTTTTTTGAAACTTCACTGTCGATTGAGTTGTCTTTCCTGACGAGTGTTGCATTCTTTTGGACCAATGGAAAGCTTGCTTGGTGTCCCATACTTCGTGGATCTTGTTTGGACTCCCTTGATTTAAGATCTTTTCTTGTTTGGTCTGGTTTCTTTTAAATACATCTTAAATATTCTTAAATGTTCTTATGTGATGGCAATTTCAAGTGTATTCTTAGAGTTTTGATGTGAACTTTTGAAACAAGTTTTAGATTCTCTTAAGAAATTTAAATCAATTGTTCTCGCTTAAAATTACATCCATAGCTATTCTTTAAATGGACAAAGTTATTTTGAAGTTGGCATGCACTATTTTAAATAAAGTTTTAAAATCGACTGATAAGCAAATTTTTACTACAGAGTTTTCTTTTATAAATAGAGTTTAACTTATTCCATATTTGCTATAAAATTTCATACACACTTGTTTAAATTTAAACTTTGAGAATTCTTGAACAAACTTTTGATTTTCTTACAACCTTGCCACAATATCAGTGTATACATTTATCTGATTGAGTACCTAAATGTCTTTCACGATTTTCAAAAAATTGTTTTGGCCTTAACCCAATTGACTTTCATTTTTCAAACCTCACCTATTCACTCTTTTACTTGGAAACTATTTAGACAAAATGCAATTTAGTTTTAACCATACTGCAGTTTTGATATATGTTTCTGTCACCTTTTTGTGAAATGCGAGTTACATACCTTTCTTTTAGCACATGAGATGATCTTCTTACAGTTTTTCATTTTTTTATATTCGTATTATGTGTACTTAATCATAAATTTTAAATTTTGAGAGTGTCATCACTAGTTTTAGTTAACCTTCTTCTATGATTTCATACTTGTTAACTCAACTTGATTTAGTTCCAAAATGCTGCCTTTCTTATCCTTTTTGTGTTCCTATCAGTTATCTCTGATTCAGGAGTCATCCTTGAGGTTGTTAAACTGAATTTCCTTCTAATAATACTCTTCATCGATTGTACATCCTTGTTTACATTAATTATATGTCAATATTTTAAAAAAAGAGATAAAAAAAAGAGATATATAAATATGTATAATATTATTACTATATATGAAGCAGTTTTATATTGCTTTAATTATAGACACTTATTATAATTATATAAAATTTAATTTGAGAAAATAATTTCCCTTGCCATAAATAATATACTAAAACTGTTAGTATATTATCTTCTTTATGGTTAATTGAATTTATCGATGATTTTCCCGTGTAAATCGTTATTACCCAGTTTTTAATAATTACTTAATATACAAAATTTGAAATTGGAAATTGTTATTACTAATTCAATTAACTGGTTAATTGAGTAATAATTGTCAAATTATTAAGGTGCAAAATCATTGATTTATTCAATTGATTTCCATATATTATTTATATTTTAAGTAATAATTTGAAATTATATTATTTACCCAGTTAATAATACTATTATTAAAAATTATTTTTTGCACTAATTTTTAAATCAATTATTAAATAATTATTTTTGTTAAGATAATTGTTTATAAATTATTTCAAATTATATTTTGTTAAGATATAATTATTTAGATTATTACTCATGACACGGGTATAATTTCATTTTATACCAATTAATCAATTATAATTATATGACACGGGTGTAATTTCAATTTTATCTACGGATTATTTTCCGTAATAATATACAACATATTATTTACCGTGATAATTTAATTTGATTGATTTCTAATTATTTACATACATAAATGATTAAAATATATAACATAAATATCGTAATTATTATAATTCTATGATATAATTATAATTAACATATTTTATCACAATTAAATATTAATTTGATATAATTATAATGAAAATACTTTTCCAAAATAATACATTCTACTATTATTCATCCACTAATTATTTGGCAATAAACCTTAATATGATTTTTTACATCTCCGCTATGAGAAATAACTACTTAGATATACCAAATAATATGTAACATATTACTACCTGTATAAGTTAAGGCACAAAGACAGAATTTAATTAAGGTGATTGAAACTTTCACCAAACAGAATATGACCTCAATCGAATAAAAAAGGTACTCGATTTTGCATTAATTAACTAGTCGAATAAATCACACACTCATTCATTATTCATGTTTCATTATATTTTTTAAATAATATATAGAAAACATATATCCTGTGTATAAAAATGTAACTATTAGTAATTTTATTAATAAACCTTTTTTTAAACTATTACTAATTTCAATTTTAATAGAAAATCTGGGAAAATAATTTCGTTTGCCATAAATAATATACTAAAACTTTTAGTATATTATCTTCTATATGGTTAATTGAATTTATCAATGATTTTTCCGTGTAAATCGTTATTACCCAGTTTTTAATAATTACTTAATATACAAAATTTGAAATTGAAAATTGTTATTACTAATTCAATTAACTGGTTAATTGAGTAATAATTGTCAAATTATTAAAGGGCAAAACCATTAATTTACTCAATAGATTTCCATATATTATTTATATTTCAAGTAATAATTTAAAATTATATTATTTACCCAGTTAATAATACTATTATTAATAATTATTTTTTGCATTGATTTTTAAATCAATTATTAAATAATTATTTTTGTTAAGATAATTGTTTATAAATTATTTCAAATTATATTTTGTTAAGACATAATTATTTAGACTATTAGTCATGGCACGGGTATAATTTCATTTTATACCAATTAATCAATTATAATTATATGATACAGGTGTAATTTCAATTTTATCTACCGATTATTGGCAAATAAATTTTATTCCAATTATAAATAAAATCTGTTTTTATTGGCAAATAAATTGTCTTTAGGTCAACGATTTAATATATGTGTAGGTTCATTTTTTGTCAAATATAATGAAAATACAAATAAATAAATAAAGGATAAAAAATAAACTTAATAATATCTAATAAAGAAATAAAGGATAAAAATAAACTTAATAATATCTGACACTACTTCATCTTATTAAATTATTTAAAAATAGCACATCCACAAAAAATAATCGTAATATATAAATTGAGGCAATAATTTAAAATTCTATAATTATAATTTAATCAAATACTAATAGTAAAACCAAATTACCTAAACAATATTGAATCTATTCTAGTCCTTAGTCACGTATAGTATAGAATCATTCTTGTAACGACAACCAACTGAAATAACATCGTAAGTTTCAATATTTAGAATTCATGCAAAATCAGACCATCCTCTTGTTAGATAAGCTTTATCATCCGCTATCCATGCAATGCGACAAGGTATAGAATTGCCACACCGAGAAACAAAACTAATTCTTATTCCCCTCAATGGCATTGCATGCATGCAAAAGAAAGCTGGTAATTTCTGAAAAAAATAAAAAATGTTAAAAAATTATTCTAATAATGAACAGCTTAAACTAAGAAAATTTAAATATATTACCAATCATTGAAATTGCATATCTGAATTTGTCATGAATTTAACAAAACTGAACTGAAATTGAGGAAATTCAATTTCATTATGTGCTCCACTTCAAAGATTTTCAGGCAGACGTAAAAAGTATGGAGGGGATGGAACTTGAACTTGTCCTATAAAGTTCCGTGGATGCAATTCCTCAATCAAAAATCGAGCTCCTCCTAAGAAATCTAACTTTAACCACATTCCATTGGGTTGGTCATAATAGGTGAGTAGATCCAACCATCCTTCGGTAAAGTAGAGACTATTACCTCTTCTTTGAACGCTTATATCCATGTAGTTGGAACCCGAATAAGTGAAGACAACTCGATGAGGTATTTCATGGATGTGATGATTGTAAATGATTGTGGCAAAAGATAATCGAACTGGAACATTAGACGATAAGAATAATTTAGAGTAATAACAAATAAAAAATTATCAAAAGAATAATATAATAGAATGAGCATATGAAAAAATATTATAAAAAATTATAAATTGTACCTTAAAAGGATCAACTTCAATAAAAAAATGAAGAATACATCCTTATTCTATGAAAGTAGTAAAAAAAACACTAAATATAAAATTATGAATTGACTCTCAAATTTAGATTCATGTATCACAGGAAAACACTATATATAGACTTTAGTAAAACAAAAATAAATATGTAAATTACCTATTATTAAGGTAATTTTTTAATAATGCATTAAATTTTGATTTGATACAATTATAATGAAAATATGTTTCTAAATTAGTATAATTATATATTATTCATTAAATATTAATTACAATATAATTATATTAAAGATATTTTTTATAAAATAATTTAAAAAAATTATTTGATATACGTGAATCGGGTAACAAAGATTTTTTATTATTATTATTACTATTATTGATATTATTATTATCATTAAAATTATTAAAAATATTTTTAATTGATAATTGATAAGTAGTTTAATAGTGCATTAAATATTGATTTGATATAATTATAATGAAGATATGTTGCTAAATTAGTATTATTATATATTATTCATTTAGTATTAATTATAATATAATTACAATAAAATAATTTAGAATAGAAAAAAATTTTATTCGTTTTGGAGGGAAAACGGAGGCATGAGAGATCGACACGTCACTTTTAGTAGTTGGGGGAAAACCCAGTTTTAGTATATTAAGTAGATAGCTGTTTGTGCAAAAAAATTTAAACAATAGAAACTTAAATGAAAATTATTCCAAATTATACCGATTTCGCAAGTTTATTAACTTCACACCTACTATTTTTTGTAAGCTCTTGTATAAATAAAAATTGATGTCAATGTCTATGTTTTTTTACAATTTTTTGCAAAGAATATATTATTTTTTAAATAACAGAATTTTTTTTCAAATTAACATAGAAATCTCTTAACCAAGATAAAAAATTTTAGATAAAAATATAGTTCAAATGTTTAGAATGGTGGCTATTTCACAAAAAATATAATTAAAACAGGATATATTTATGAGTATACATAGCAAAAGGTAAGAGGGGAGAATTTGTAAATATTGCTTTTGAATAATTGAGTAAATTCATAATTTTTGAGTTTGTAAAGAGACCAATAAACACATGATAAGATGGATGATGATAATTTGTCTCTGATTTATGCTAGATATCATAACAAGCACAAAAAATTATACAACTTTTTGATAAGTAAAAACAAGTTTAGACGTAAGAAAAGCACTCTATATGAACATAATAGCAGAGAAGGAATAAAACATAATATCACTAGACCCATAATAACTATATTGTAGCTAGCTAGTTGCCTTTTACATTTATGGTATTTTAGTCATTGTCTACATTCATCAACATCATGTTTACTTAGTAAGGTGCAAATGAAAATCTTGGCTACTAACCAAAAGCATAAGTGTATGGAAACCAACTCATGTGGCACCTAGTGAAAAAAAAATTACTAAATTCCCACAGCTTAATCATTTCACATCACATTTTCCATGACAACTACTCATGAGAAAAAGATTATTAATCAGTTAAACTTTCTGGAGGCAAAGGGGTCACACCACTTTTATTTGAGTTAGCAACTTTTTCTCGCATAACATTTCTCGTGTTAAGTTTCTACATTAGCCACACTATATAAGCTTGCTCTTGGAGGTGCAACTCCTCTCATAACTTTTCAGTTTCGAGAGACAATAACTCTACAGGATTCTCATGTAAGCTCCTTTGTTTTATTCAAAGAGAACGAGTTCACTCAAAAACTTTACTTTGGTCAAAAACCCAATTGAAGGAATCCTCCCTCACAAGTGGTATTAGTTCCAAATAATTTAGAACATTAAATATTTTCCTTTTCTCAGGTTCTTCCTCATGTTTGAAAATATTTTTTCTCCATTCAATGTTCCGCACCCACCTCATTTCATTCTATTTCATAATTTCATTCTTATCTGAAATTCTGGTATCTTAGTCGACTATTAATAGAATAGGATCTAATTCATAATTAGAATAAATTATTCTTTTTTACGATGTGTTACCCCAACTATAAGCCTCCAAATATCTTTGGCTCTATATAATTTCTCATTTAATAATCAATGATGTACTCTTATGCCCGACTTTAATTCTTAACTATATATAAGGTCTTCCAAGCATCTAATCTCTTTGGCAGAAAAAGAGAATAGCATCTACAAATGGCCAACATTTACCAAAGCTTCCAATATTCTTAATTTAGTATTTCTAATGATCACATATTCCTAGTAATAATCCAAGACAGGTGATCATTACCTTCATCATCATTCATTCACCATCAATGGCACCGTGACCATCACAAAGCTTCTCGTTCTATCCACACATGCATTGGAACTAGAGAAAATAGCATGCTCTTATTCTTTCTTCGGATTTTGTTGTTTTTCTTTCTATATTCTTCCTTCTCTGAAATTTTTCGTGTGGAGGATTATTCAAGATCAATTTTTGAGATTCTTTGACGTGTCGGATGTTGTTAGCACTAGTGAAGATATCACACAAACACAATAAGAACATCGTCAGCAGCTGCTGCTGCATCAGTAATCTAACTAGAGTATACAGAAAGAAGTAAAAGAAATAGAAAATGATGATAAAGAAATTGAGTTAAACCTAGGTCTTTCTTTAAGGAGTAGATTAGTGTTGACAAGCACGCAAAGAAGAAGTGCGACAAATGTTATAGTTAATAGAAAAATTCAAATTATTTATATAATATCAATAATAATTCTTAGTTTATTTTTTTGTGTCATCCTACATTATAAAACGCTGATTATTATCGAAAAAACGAATAAAATTTGATAATAATTAAATTATTATCGAAAAAAATCAGACCCTATAAACATCGCCGGTAAATATTTACCGTCAATTTTTTTTGTCCGATGGTAATTACGTCGAATTATGTGACGAATTACCTACTCGAAAAATCATTTGATTATTGGCGAATTTTTTCGACAATAATGTTAGCGGCACAGAAGACGGTGATGTTCGTGTGCCACCAAACCTACAACCCTAAATTAAATCTATTAAACTAGAATTAATAATCAGCCACATTCAACAATTCAATAATTAGAAAATATGAAACACTTTAAACCATTCAAACCTACAACCCAAAATTAAATCCATTAAACTAGAATCAATAGTAAGATGTAACACCCTACCATACAAAGTCTTATGCTTAAGTCATAATTCAGAGATGACAAGGTATTACGACCTCTAAAATAAAAAAATTAGTACATATAGTAGTATGAATGATTGATTATAACTAGGAGCCTGTGTACAAAAAATGGGTAAACAAAAACCGCAACTCAAAAGCGCAACACTCCGATCGATAACGTAACGAACAAGGATAAACCAACGCGAGATTATATATATACAAAAGAGTGTCAAAGACAGGAATATCAAGACTCAAAATCCGGCTGCGAAGAAAACCAGTCCGAGCATATAGCAATATATACATATGATAAAATAAGGAAAACCCCAAAGGAAACCCAAAGAGACACAAATATAGAAACCTATTCTCCAAAATCTCCCATAAGAGGAGTCATCACAGTTTGTATTATTTAATGGAGATAAAAGTATCTAAGCAAAACATATAACCCAAAACATAGTCCCGAGAACAAAGGATATTCGCAAATCTAGAAGTCTCCAGCATGCCTCAGCGGGAAACCTCACATCCTGCATCTGAAAACCACAAAATCCGCATGGGTGAGAACCAGAGGTCCCCAGCATGGTAACAACTTCCACATATATAATACATAATAGTAGAGGAAAGCCGAAGGCAATCCTAGAACTTCCTCCAGATAATTCAAAGCTTATAAACAAGCTAAACCATAAAAGGGCATATGACTAAAGATTCTTCAGTCTAACTAATACTTCCCTTTCTAATTCCTTCACACCTCCCAACCACCAGCAGGAGTATAATGTAGCAGACACAATTATATCGAACAAGGAATATACAATTAGGAACAAATAAGGCATTTAGATAATTAGCAAGTAATATGCAGTCAAATA
>NC_029773.3:81548245-81562849 GCF_000817695.3 Arachis duranensis | reverse complement strand
GACAAGTCCTGGTAGCTAACCATTGGACTGTCCCTCTGTCACGCATCCCCAACTCGAGTTATACTCGTTATAAACTTGATCATAATCATGATCTATATCCATCACCTTCACTAGTGAATATTTACGGGGGCGAGCTCATCCGGGTCTTTCACAGTGCCCAGCTACACTTATGACATAGGGTCAAAAGAGTTTCGAGTTTCAACCTGGAGCACGTGGTGGCTAGCCACTGCTTCCTCCCAGGGAAACTCTCATCTCCAACAGTGGAAGTGCAACATTCACAATTCATTCAACAGCATATATGCATTTATACATGGCCATAATCATGGCTCCGCCGTAACACAGCAATAATCTAGCCATCCGGCTCACGGTTAAATCCATAACCAGCCAATCGGCATCACGGTTAAATCCATAACCAGCCATCTCATTAACAAATACGGCCTTTCGGCCCATGGCATAACAAGCACTTCCACCACTATCCTCCGCCTCTCACGTAATCATCTTTGATCCTCATTGATCATTCATTTTTTCCCTTGCTTCACTCGCAAGTTACCACATCCCCTAGCTCCTTTTCTAATAGCTAGGCATATCAACATGATTTAAGACATAAGTGGTGAGATCGGAGGCTTAGAAGTATGAGATTTGGCTTTTAAAACTCAAAAATCAACTTTGGGATGAAAACAGGGCCACGCGTACGCGCACTCCACGCGCACGCGCGAATGGCCACAAAAACTCATCGGCGCGTAGGCGCCCTTCACGCGGACGCGCACTTTTAAAAATTAGTCAACGGCGCGCACGCGACAACCACGCGTACGCGTGGGTACTCTTGTGCCCCAGGCACAAAACTGGCACAACTCTGGCACAACTCTCTGGAAAATAGCTGGGCATTGGGTGCAGCCCATCGGCGCGCCCGCGCACATCATGCGCACGCGTGGATGGCGCTTTCTGGAAGAACGGCATGTACGCGCCATGTGCGCCTACGCGCGGGTGGTTACTCTGCTAAAATTTTTCTAAGTTAAAAACTGCAGAATTCACAGATTCAACCCCCAATCTTCCGACGGACATAACTTCCTCATTTTAAATCGTTTTCACCCGTTCTTCAAACGGCATGGACATCCCGGATCCAATTTCATTTCTAAACAGATTTGGCACAAAACAGAGATCCGTAGTCCAAGTTATGTCCCGTCAAAGTATGCTAAAAAACCATGTTTTTCATAAAAATCACAAAGTGCCATTTTCAAAACAAGCCATTTTCAACTCTTTTCAAAACCAATCAAAACATGCCAATTTCATCCCTTTTCTTTGAAATGAATCAATATATATCAAATTCAACATCAAGCCTCCTCAACTCACACATTGACACATTACCACAATTTACAAGATCACTATCCCATCATTCTAGCCCACTTCACCCAAGTGGCTCAAACCCAAACATATTGACATATCATATACTCTTCCTCATGCCAATTTTCAAAAATACCAATTCTAATTAACCATCATTATACATAATCAATATCATATTCACCATCAACATGGTTCAACCCACAATTCAACCATAACCAATCATTAAGCATATATCACAACATGCATATTTCTCATACATCATACTATCAAGGCATCAATAATCATCATCACATATATGACCACATCATATATCTCAACCATTCAACAACACCAACAATTCAATGCCTATCTTAGGGTCTCTAGCCTAAGTATTTCCTACCACATTACATATTAGATACGGGAAACCGAAACTATACCTTAGCCGATTTCCCAAGCTCAACCGGAGCACTTCCAAATCACTTATCCACAAGCTCTCAAGGCCTCAAAACCTCCAAGAACAGATTTTTCACCACCAAAGCCCTTTTCAAGCTTTTCAATATCACTAATCAAGCTTCAACATCCACATATACATAACCTAAGCCACAACCATCATACCCATACACAATATCTCAAAACCCAAACATCATAGAACCACAAATAATACTAGGGTTGAGAATCTTACCACACCCAAGGTCCAAAGAGACAAGATTAACCTTCTCCTTCAAGAGAGTTGGATCCTATAACATCAAAGAGCCCAAAATCTCAACATTTTTGCTCATAAAACTCGAAAATAAGGCTAGAAATTCGAAGAGAAAAACGTGGCTTACCTCAATATTGATTGTATGGGTTTTGTAGAGCTCTCCGCGGTGAACGCGTGGCCGCAAACGGTGCGGCAATCGGAGCTCTAGATCAAAAGTTATGGTGGTTTGAAGATCAAGTGAGAGATAGAAGTTTGAGAGAGTATTCTTCTCCTCCCTCACTCCATTTCAGCATGTGTGTATAACAAATGAGGAGAGAGAATGCTAAAAACTAGGGTTTTGGTTTAGTTTAGTTGGGCCAAGGGCCCACTTTGGGTCCGGTTGGCCCGGTTTGGCCCGTTCGGTCCAATCTAGGTCCGAATTCTATAAAATTGGTACCGAAATTCTCGTCTCAACCTCCTCTATCACATTTAGCCATAAAAATCACATTTTGGGCTTTCTAGAATAAATTCTCATTTATGGGTTAATTAGCCGTTAATTAACCGGGTCTTACATAAGACATTTTCAGCAATTCAATAATAAGGAAACATGAAACACTTTAAACCATTCAAACCTACACTAATAAATTAAATCCACTAAACTAGAATTAATAATCAGACACTTTCGGCAATTCAATAATCAGGAAACATGAAACACTCTCAACCATCAAAGCCCACAACCCTAAATTAAATCCACTAAACTAGAATCAATAATCAGACACTTTTGGCAATTCAATAATCAGGAAAGATGAAACACTTTCAGCCATCCAAACACACAACCCTAAATTAAATCCACTAAACTAGAATCAATAATCAAACACTTTCGATAATTCAATAATCAGGAAATATAGAAGATTTAAAGTGATACTTACCTCGTGTCGCCATTAGGCCAAATCATCAACTGTACCATGGCAGGTGGTGGAAGGGCATCAGCTGCCTCACTTCCGTGAGAGAACTCCGGGACCACGGCTTTCGTCACTGGAGGCAGCGTCGCCGTGGCAACACGATGCTGAGCAGTTGGAGGCGACGTTGTCGCCGTAGACCGGGAGGACGTAATTGGGGTTAGGGACCATGAAGAACAATTAGTCCGATAAATCGCCAACTTTTGATGTCACCGGGGTGGTCGGAGTAGAGGAAGAGGATCCAGAATTCCCAAGAGTACCAAAAGAAACCCTCCCGACCATGACCACGTTGACAACCAATAGCCTGATTCGCAACACTTCTACCTGTTGTCATTTTTGCAAATATCATATTGATTAACAGAAATTCAGAATTATAAATCACCAACAAATTATAATAACACCAATGTAATTCTTATAACTAATACCACAACATTAAGTTTAACATTTGAAATTTATTCCTAATATAAGTTCAAACACCAATTAAACATACAAAGTTGACATAATTGGGTTAAAAAGGACCAACTTAATTAATCTTGTAAAAATAAATGCCTCAATCATGCAAAATCAAGATCGAATATCAATTGACAGCCCCCATTTCAAATCTACAATCAACACTAGCAGCAAATAATTCAAAACCAATAACAACCAAGTATAATCCAAATAATCTGGCAATCAAATCTCAGTAAAAATCAACCGTAACACAATGAATCAACATAATTCAGACAATTTCAAACAACTCCAATAACAATATTCGACAATTCAGTTCAATAATCCAAACACTTTTCAACAATTTAAAACCCTAATGGCCTAATCTAACCTATCATAATCACCTAAAATTCACTAACAAAAAATTAAATATAACTAAAGCATAATACTAATTAATAATTAAAACCTAAACTAACAATAATTCTAACTAAAACAAAATATAAATTAGTAATGTGAGCAAAAACCTGGAGTGGTGAGCAAAACGAGAGAGACAGAGCTCGAGCTAGAGTGGCTGAGAATGAGAATGACGGAGCTAGCCACAGCGGCAGTGAGCTCGAAGGGAGGTAAAGGCTGGAGCTTCGGGGGTCTCTAAAACAGCAAAGGGAGGCAACAGCTCTGTGGTTGCCGGCGGCGACAGAAAGGATGGAACAGAGGTGGTGGCAGTGATAGTGGGTGGCTGTTCGCGAGGGTTGGGTGCGGAGAGAGAGAGAGAGAGAGAGAGAGAGAGAGTGAGTGAGTGAGTGAAATTCGAATGAGGGAGGAAGATGGTTACGGCCCAATTACCGTTGGATTTACTGTCAAAAAATCTGACGGTAAACCATTGCAGGTCACCAAAACGCAGTGTTTCACTAATTGAGTTTACCATTAGATTTTTCCGACGATAAATCCGATCCTAAAGAACGCACCAATTTATTTGTTTTCCTCCAAATGTTATCAGCGAATTTACTATCAGAAATATGAATCTGCCGGTAATTATTTAACCTTACGAATTCGATGCCATTATCGTAAGTAAATTTGACAGGAAAATTGTCACTACTCGTCGATGCTAAATCCGACAGTATTCAATACTTTTTTTGTAGTGCTAGTGTGTATAAATATATAGCATATATTATTCATTTACTATTTACCTATGTTAAAAAAATTGAAGTATACTTGAAAGATATAAGAGATAAAATTAAAATTAAATATAAAATTATGAATAAGAATAAAAAATATACTATCCCTTTATTTATATTATTTTTTAACATGGCAAATTAGCAATAAAATTAAACAACTATAAGTGGGATTGGCTCATATATATGATAGGATATATCATATATGACAAAAGTAATTCAAAAGTCATTATCATAACCTTTCTTTGGTAACAAATCAAATTTTTTTTCTTTTCAAATTAGGCATTTGTGATGAATATATATTTATATGACATACAGACACCAACAAAAGATAATTGTGTGCGCTTTACATGAAAGACATCTTCATGTCAAAGAAAAGAAAAAAGGCATGGATCTTCTTAATTTTAGTCTATTAATATTACATGTGTATGTGTTACAGCATAGCCAAAAAGATTTGATTCCAAGTATCTGGAACTCCAGGCAAACACCAATGTATACAATCTGCATTTTTAGGGTTAGCTTTTTCCTCTTCATCTAACAATTTGCCACCTGTTTCAGTGTAAACTGAGGAATGGCCATCAATTCTATATTCTGATATTTGTGTTATGTTGATCACTGTCACTGGAACCTTCATTTTCTTCACAACACTTGCCACCACACTCATCATTCCCTTATTGGAACCACTTCCCCAATGGTTCTTTTTCCTCACTGGCTTTGTCTCATTGAAGCATTTCACACCATCCTTGTGGCCCCATTCTTCGCTTCTGAAAACAAAATAAAATATATACTTTTTAATGACTAGTAACATGAAAACTAGAGTTTATTATTATAAAGAGAAAGTTGGTAAAGAAATCTTGAGCTTTAAGTTATATTGTTAGAAAGAAGAGATTACTTAGTGTGTGCAGGGGACATAGTTGTGAAGAAGACTCGAGTTTTGTTAGGATCAATAGTTGAGTCCACCCAATTGGCCCATGTCTTCAACCCTAATTTGTAAGCAATTGGTGTCTCCAATTCTTCATACCCTTCTTCTCCATTAGCAAATGAACCCCATCTGCACATTTAATTAAGCTAAGATCTTACACACTCTATTGTTTGTCATTAACTTCAGCCTTTAAGGTGTAAAATAATGTATGAATAATATTTGGGAGACAACAAACAGTTTAAAATTATCTTATTTAGCATTAATCAATTATGGTTAGAATAACTATATAATTTTAGATGTAATAAATATGTAATTACTAATTACAAATATTATTATCTCTCTAACATTATGAATAATGTAAAGGGTTAAGTTGAAATTAAGTAAAGAGGAGTACTTACAATGCATTAACTCTGAGGCCACTCATCCACCAAACATAGGTGTTGAATACAAGAATATCAACCCCTGTCCAGTTTTTAGCTCTCTCTTGAATAGCATCAACTTTTATTATTCTCTTCTTTGGATCTCCAATTATGTGGATATCACTGTTGGACTCAACAAGGAATGGTGCCCAATAGAATTCAATTGTAGCATTATATTCCTATGCATGTCAACCACATTTATGAAAAGGTTTAATTACTGTGTTGATATCTATAGTTTCGTGAAATTTTTAATTAGGTTTCTATACTTTTTTTTTTAATTGGGTTTCTGCATTAAATTTTTTTTCAATTAAGTTCCTCTTAGTAGTAACTGGCTTAATTTTATAGGGACCCAATTAAAAAAAAAAATTGATATAAGGACCTAAATAAAAAAAAAAGTGTAGGGACCCAATTATAAAAAAATTTGGTACAAGAACTCAATTAAAAGGAAAAAAAATAGGAACCTAATTAAAAATTTCGCAAAACTATAAAGACCAATAGAATAATTAAACCTTATAAAAATTCATACACTTGTACAATTACGGAGACAAGTGTCTCTACTAAAATTTAAAAATATTTGAAATAGTACATAAAAATTATGTATAATTACTCTCCTTATGTTATTAAATTTGACCTTACTATTTCTCTTATTTTATTTCATATTATATATATATATTTTGCCTTCCTATTAAAATTTTTTAGATTCATCACTATTTCATGTTTTAGTGAGTGTATGAAACAATACCTTGGCTTTGAAAACCGAATGAACACGACCTCGTTTCATAGACTTTTGCTTGCGAGGGATGATACCTTGGACCAAACACACAAATGATTCCCATTGATTTCTCTGCAGTGAATCTCCTACGAAAAGTAGCCTCTTGCCTTGAATCTTTTTCAGAGCCACCGTTGGATTAAATCTACCAAAATCTTCTTGTCAAATAAGTAGGATTCTAACAGTGGCGGAATTAGAAATTTTGTAACAGGGGACCAAACAAAAGTAATATATAGTCCATTAAACAATTATATTTTAAGTTAGTAGTTACTTTTTATTTTATATAAAAGTTACTACTCAAAAATATATTTTAAAAATTTTGGTATCTTAAGATTTGTTCAACAATAATATTTCATAGAACTAAAATCATCGATAATTACAGTGGAAGTGAATTTTAGAATAATTTATTTTTTCATAGAATACTATTCAGTAGGCTAATTAATTAATAGGTTGTTCAAAATAAAATTTTAGATATTACTCGCCGAATGTGAAATAAAAAAATTAGAATTTAATCCATCTTGTGTTCTCTTTATATTCTCCTGAAAAATGAGTCAGTCATTTTTAGTTTTTTGACATTTTTAAATCCTAGCCTAACAAAAATATATATAAACCTCTAAAAGACAATTATAAAATTAAAAATTTGTTAGTGTTGCAAGTGTGAGGAGTGTTGAAGTTAGTCCCACATCTAAGAAAGCATGGAAGAGTGAGGAGTTTATAAGATGAGAGACCCATTAACTTGACACCTTAAGGTTTTGAGTTAGATGTGGTGTCTTCTCATCTTATGTTCTCTCACTTGATTCCTCCCCGAAATCTCCCCGGTTGTCGAGAGCTCTCCACGTTTGGCCCAACAAAGTGGTATCAGAGCCGATGGTTAATCGGTCTGGTGGTTTTAAGGAGTATTCAAGGTGAAGCATCGAAAGTCTTCCCGACAAAGGTGGTTCGGGCGGCGTGTCCTGCAGTGTTTTGCGGCGGTGTGATGGACGAATACTCATGGTGGTGGAGGAGCTAGAGGGGAGTTGATGCTTGATGTGGAGGCTCACACTTGAGGGAAAGATTGTCAGTGTTGCAAGTGTGAGGAGTGTTGAAGTTAGTCCCACATCTAAGAAAGCATGGAAGAGTGAGGAGTTCCATTAACTTGACACCTTAAGGTTTTGAGTTAGATGTGGTGTCTTCTCATCTTATGTTCTCTCACTTGATTCCTCCCCGAAATCTCCCCGGTTGTCGAGAGCTCTCCACGTTTGGCCCTTTCTCAAGTTCCAAAAACTTAGAATCTAACACATCCCGTATCCCTTTTGCTAGCTTGCAAGAAACTTCTTCATCCACAACAACTCTTTACATGTTTCAGTTGCTGCAATAAACTCTGCCTCTGTGGTAGAAAGTGCAACACACTTCTGTAACCTTGACTGCCATGAAATAGCTCCCCCTGCAAACTTGACCAAATAACCTGAAGTAGACTTTCGAGAATCAATATCTCCTGCCATGTCTGCATCAGTAAAGCCAACTAGCAAAGGTTTCTCACCACCAAAACTCAAACTCAAGTTAGTTGTACCTTTGAGATATCTCATAATCCATTTAACAGCATTCCAATGTTCTTTACCTGGATTAGAGAGAAAACGACTCACTGTACCAACCGCATGAGCAATGTCTGGTCTAGTACACACCATAGCATACATCAAGCTTCCAACAGCTGAGGCATAAGGAATTTCATCCATTGCTTGTTTCTCCTCATCAGTGGTTGGACACTGCTTGGTACTCAACTTAAAATGAGGAGCAAAAGAACTAGCAACACATTTGGCATCATTCATGCCAAACCTTTGAAGCACCTTCTTTATGTACTTCTCCTGTGACAAATACTGTCTTGGAGCTTGCTTCAACCCATAAAGACTCTTCTTAAGCTTGCACACAAAATCTTCCTTTCCTTTAACAACAAAGCCCTCCGGTTGCTCCATGTTGATTTTCTTATCTAAATCACCATGAAGAAAAGCTGTCTTCACATCCATTTGCTCAATCTCTAAATCAAGAGACGCTGCTAATCCAAGCACAGCACGAATGGATGACATCCTCACAACAGGAGAAAAGATCTCCTCATAATCAACACCTTTTCTCTGGCTAAAACCTCTAACAACCAATCTAGCCTTATACCGAGGCTTAGAATTGTGTTCTTCATTCTTGATTCTGAATATCCATTTGTTCTTCAAAACTCGCATACCCTTCGGTAGCTTCACCAACTCATAGGTATCATTCTCAAGCAAGGACTTTATTTCTTCTTGCATAGCTTCAAGCCATTGAGCTTTGCTTTCATCTTCAACAGCCTCTCCAAAGCATTCAGGTTCTCCCCCATCAGTCAACAAAACAAACTCATGTGGAGAATACCTTGATGAAGGCTTCCTCTCTCTTGTAGACCTTCTGAGTGCATTTGCCGAAATTTCTAAAGCTGGTTGTTCATCTAGATCATCATCACCAACTTCATCAAGTATCGGATCAACTGTTCCATCTTCACCTGCACCTGTATCATGCTCATTATTTTGAGCTTCAACTCTACCATCTTCTACCAAAGGCATAGAGGGAGTAATATCCAAGTCAGAAAAATCATCACTAGGCTGAACCATTGGCTTCTCTGCATGATCAACATCCTTCAATGTTTGGTCTTCAACAAAGACAACATCTCTACTCCGAATCACCTTCTTGTTAACAGGATCATAAAACCTGTAACCAAACTCATCCATGCTATAGCTAATAAAAATACACTGCCTAGTCTTTACATCAAGTTTAGATCTCTCATCTTTAGGAATATGAACAAAAGCTTTACGTCCAAAGACTCTTAAATGATCATAAGAAATATTTTTACCTGACCATACCTTCTCTGGCACTTCAAATTGCAAGGGAACACATGGTGTCCGGTTCAAGACATGAACAACAGTGCTCAAAGCTTCACCCCAAAAGGATTTTGCCAATCCAGATTGTGACAACAAGCACCTAACTCTTTCAACCAGTGTTCTGTTCATCCTTTCAGCCAAGCCATTCAACTGAGGAGTCTTTGGAGGAGTCTTCTGATGTCTTATACCATGCTCTTTACAATAAGCATCAAATGGACCTGAGTACTCACCACCATTGTCAGTACGAATGCATTTCAACTTCTTCCCAGTTTCTCTTTCAACAGAAGCTTGAAATTGCTTGAACACATTCAAAACTTGATCTTTGAACTTCAAAGTGTAAACCCATAATTTTATAGAATAATCATCAATAAAGGTTACAAAATAGATAGACCCTCCAAGTGTTCTTGTCTTCATCGGCCCACATACATCAGAATGCACCAAATTAAGTATCTCCGGCTTCCTTGAAGGTGGATAGCTCTTGAAAGAAACCCTGTTTTGTTTCCCAGCAAAGCAATGATTGCACTTTTGCAAAGTAACCTTACAACCAGATAAAAGATTCCTCTTGGATAACATATTCATACCTTTCTCACTCATATGACATAATCTCTTATGCCATAAATCAGTTTCATCAACAAACTCAGCAGTATTAACAACATCTTTTATAATCTTTGCTTGAGTTAAATAAAGAGTAGAGTGTCTTGTACCTCTAGCAACAACCATGGAACCCTTGGTGAGCTTCCAGCTATCACGAGAAAATGAGCTATCCAAGTCTTCATCACACAACTTACCAACAGAAAGTAAGTTCAACCGAATATCTGGAACATGCTTCACACGCTTCAAAGTCAACTTGGTACCGTTGGAGGTTTCTAAACAAACCTGTCCAACACCAGCACATTTTGCAACACCTTGATGAGCCATTTTCACATCACCAAAATCACCAGGAGTATAAGAGGTAAACAAATTCCTCCTTGATGTAACATGAATAGAAGCACTACTATCAATCACCTAACTAGTGTTATTATCAACAAGGTTAACAGATTCAAACTCCTCAACAACAAGAAAATCATCATGAGTTACATTAACCTTGTCCTCCTTGCTACCATCTTCTTTATTTGTGCTCTTATCTTTACTTGCCTTGACTTTCTCCTTCTTTAGCTGCCAACAAAATCTCTTCACATGTCCCTTTTGACCACAATGATGACACTCAATATTCTTATACTTTCCTCGAGACTTGCTTCTGCTTTGATCTCTACCTTTAGGACCTCGACTTTTGCTTCTCCCCCTAGACTCAGAAACAAGAACATCTGAATGTGTAGTCGATGTACCTTGTGACTTTCTTCTCATCTCTTCATTCAAAACACTGCTCTTGGCAAGATCCATAGAGATTACACCATCAGGAGCAGAATTGGACAATGACATTTTGAGAATTTCCCACGAGTCTGGTAAGGAGCCAAGAAGTAACAATCCTTGAACCTCTTCATCAAACTTGATGCCCATGGAAGATAACTGATTCATAATTCCTTGGAAATTATTCAAGTGATCTGTCATTGATGTCCCATCTGTATACTTCAAAGCCAATAACTGCTTGATCAAAAACATCTTGTTATTCCCAGTTTTCCGAGCATACAATTGTTCAAGCTTAATCCAAAGGGTTCGAGCATGTGTCTCTCCAATAATATGGTTCAACACATTATCGTCAACCCACTGCCTAATATATCTATAGACTTGTCTATGCAACAAAGTCCAATCATCATCAGACTTATCATTAGGCTTCTCTGTACCAAAAACTGGTTGATGAAAAACTTGTAGGTTGATGGCTTGATAACTTTCATCTTTATGCTGGCTCTACCATAGATCAAATGATACATTTGAAATGTTCTTGAAGTTATCATAAAAAACATTGTTCCATTTGTTTGTTTGTTTTCTTTTTTCAGGAAAAAAAAATTGACATTAAAAATTTTGAAAAAAAAGGCAGTTATCATTTGTTTTTTGAGGGGTTTTCTTTAATGTAGAATAACACAAGAACAATATGGAAGCACTCACAACACAATATGGCAGCAACTATAACAAGCAAATATAGCAAGTAAAGCAATAACAAGAACACACCAAGATTTTAACGTGAAAACCCCCTCAATGTGAGAGGTAAAAATCACGGGTCGTCCAAACCAATGAAATAGCTCCACTATAATCAAATGAGGTACAAGAGAGTCTCAAATAAAGCACAAAAATGTGCATATAACCAGCTAAAACATCAAAGCACCAAAGCTCACAAATAAGAAGCAAGAAGATCAAATATACCCAAAAAACAGAGCTGATGTCGAAGCTAATTTCTCCCTCTGCAGACCTCCAATTAAAATCTCCACCGTTCAGAATGAAGAACAAGATGTGAAGAATCAACAGTCCAAATTTCACGTCGATCCAACGGTGAAAGAATGAGAAACTGCCGTTCCAAAATTGCTGCTCTGTGTAAAAACGGGAAACCTAATTTCTCTCTTGCGAAACCAATTTCTCCTACTGCAAACCTCCAATCAACATCTCCACCGATCAGAATGAAGAACAAGATGATAAGAATAGGCAGTTTAAATTTCAAACCGATCCAACGGTGAACAACTGAGAAACTGCCATTTTAAATTTACTGCTTTGGGCAAAAACGGGAATTCTGTTTTTCCCTCTTCTCTCTCACTTGATGGCTATTCTCTCTCTCTCAAAAAAACTTCAAAAAACTAAATTAGGGTTGTGACACTAGAGTGAAAGAATACACCCCCAAAATGTTGGGTTTGAGCCTCACAAAGGAGAGAAAAACCCAACAAAATTAAAATACAAAAAGTAGAACATCAATTATACAAGGAACAACAAATACAAACACATAAATAAAAAAAAAAATAACGTTGAGTCTCATGTACAATATTAGACCAATATTTTTATTATTTAAGTCTCAATAAGTTTTTAGTTGATATTATTTTTAAATTATATACTACTTTTAAATAAATAGAAATTATTATGCCAAATATCAATCGATGTAAAATTTTATAATCATTGATAAAAGAATTTTTTGACACATTATACACCAATACACATACACATGTAGATATAAACATATAATTAAATAAATAATACTACTAGCTATTTTTTTTTAATTTAGGGGGAACTATCGCCACTTTAGACCCCCTTATTCTGCAGTTAGATTCTAAATATGTAACTTCATCACACTTTGTCAATAAGCTAACTATTCGACCAATCAAAATTTATTGGATCTCTCATAATATTGCTTAATTTGAATAAAAATATGTTGCAAGTAAGTGTACAAATTATTAGTAATTGTCTTGAAATTACTTATTTTAAAAGTTTAACTATTTATTAAATAAAAGTACATAAATAATTATATACTAATATATCTTCTTATGTAAAAGTTTATTTTCTAACATTCAAATATATACATGTAATAATGTTAGAGAATTAACATTTTTTCAGTTAATATCAGTCAACTTTTTAAAAATTATTTTGTTTGTATGTTATATTCTTAAATCTAATAATTTATTCAAAAACTCTTTCTTTGTATAGAATGAAGATAAGGAGAATAAGATGAAATCAAACACTAAACTTTTTTTTCCATACAAACATTGATATTCTGTCACAAAATTAATTAATGTAAAAATGGTAAAAGTTCAAGTGCAGTCGATTTCACGTAAAGTTTATTGTACTTGAGTTTCCATCTGTAAAAATTTAACATTTTAGAAGAGATGAATTTGATGAAGGTTATTAGAGATTACCTTGGCAAGGTGCAATCCTCAGGCTGCCACTCCCAACGGAGGAAATCAGAATCTGGCCTTCCATTTTTTAAACAAGAATATTGTCTATCTATGTAGGGACAGCTTGTGTCATTGTACAAAGGCTCTATTGATTTGTTAAACACCCATTTCCCATTTGCAACATTGCACTCTTCAGCATCAAAATCAAACCTATCATCAATCCATGATGTATTTGCTAATACCTCTGATTTTCTCTCATCTGTTATTGTATTCCAATAATAAAACAATCATTTGAGATATTGCAAATGCTAACTTTCAAATAATTAATTTTTATCAAACCAAGAAATAAAACTTCATCTTTATATTATAGCTTTTGATAAATATATTGCTGATTTTTTTTATAGTTTATTTCTGTTTTTTGAAAAAATATATACATTCATGATGTAACTATCGTTTTCATTCTCTTCAAACTTCAACTTGAAATTTCAAGTTCAAAAAGAAAAATCAATCAGTAAGAAACTAGAAATCTCAAATTTTAAAATTCGAACAAAAGTTTAACTGTCACCCTTTTTTTTTAATTTAAATATCTTAGCCACACATGCGAATAAAAATGATAAATACTAAATAGGGTAGACTAACGAGTAAAAGTTCATTTCTCTTAATCTTATTGTTCTATCTCCTTCTTTTAAAAAAAATCGTGTACAAATACAAGGAAGAGCCAACACTATAAATTAATAAAGGAACTTAAAAAAGTAGGAGTCCTATGTTTTTGCTTTATTATTTGGTTTTTATGTATTATAATTTTTTTTTATAATTATCAGGAATAAGTATTATTTTGGAACCTAATGTTTATGGTCAAAATCAAAATCGTCTCCAATGTAATTTTTAATTTAGAATTGTCCTTAACGTTTTATTTTGTATTAAAACCGTCCTTTTAACTTTTTACGGACAAAAATACTCTCCACCACCACCTCCTCCCTTACTCCCGTTTAATACTAATAATCAGATTCAAAAACACCAACAATAACACATTATAAAAATCCAAAAATAACAACATCAAATTAAACAATCAAATCAACACACAACAACAATAAAATAAAAAAAATAACAAATCAAAATAAGATTAGAAGTAGAAATAGAAGAAGCAAAAAGCAGAGGCCGAAACAAGAAGCAGAAGCCTAAGCAAAAAGCAGATGCCGAAGCAGAAACAAGGAGGTGCAGCGACGAGGAGTAGCAGTGAGAATACGGCGGGAGGAGCAGCGGTGTAGAAGTAGAAGCTGCAGCGACGAGGAGTAGCAGTGAGAATACGGCGG
>NC_029773.3:81546825-81548184 GCF_000817695.3 Arachis duranensis | reverse complement strand
TTTATAATTTTTTTATTAGGATAGAAATAATTCAGTAATAAAATAAAAATTTTTATTAAAAAATAAAATTTTAATACAAAATAAAACGTTAAAGACGATTCTAAATAAAAAAATTACGTTGAAAACAATTTTAGTTATGACCCTAAACATCAGGGACCAAAATAATACTTATCCCTTATTATTACTATAAAACTTTATTTTATCATTCTTATTACTACTATACATATAATACTTCATCTTTCCATCTCTAATATTATTATACATGGTATTTGATTTTTTTTTTATGCACATACATATATAAGGAGGCTTTTTTCATCATTTTAAGTTTTTCACATGCAAACTTTTAGTTTCAAATATATGTATGAATGATTCTGGAAATAATAATAATAATAATAATAATAATAATAATAATAATAATAATAATAGAATCATATATAGACACTTATATGCTCCTAATTTAAAAGGCTTCTATAATAATAATAATAATAATATAATTACAGAATCATCCACACACATATATAATCGAAAATAAAAATTTGAATGTGAGAAAATTACAATGATGAAACAAGCATTCTATGTGCATAAAAAAAATCAAAGGCCATATATAAATATCAGAGATGAAAAGATAAAGTATTGTATATATAGTAATAATAAAGATGATAAAATAGGAATTTATAGTAATAATAACAAGAGAATTATAACATACGTAAAGCACATAAAAAAAACAAAAACATAGGATTCCAATTTTTTTTAAAGCCTTTCTGTCAATTTATAGTATTGACTCTTTCTTATGTTTGTACATGGAATTTTTTTTTCAAAAGAAGTTAGAAAAATAGGATTAAGAGGAATGAGCTTTTATTTGTTGGTCTTTATTTATTCACTTTTATTAACATGTATGGCTAGGATACTTAAATTTAAAAAAAAAATTGGGATGACCGTTAGAATTTTATTCGAATTTTAAAATTTAAAACTTTAAATCTCTTACTAACTAATTTTTTTTTAACTTGAAATTTAAATTTGAAGAAAGGGAAAACGGATGTTACATACGAAGTAATCATAATAAGTCTATTGAAACACACAAAAAATATAAACAAATTAGAAGTGGTTTTAAACAATATATTTAGAACATGCATTAAATATATAAAGAAAATTCAGGTGCACTTAATTTCATATGAAGTTGATAATTGAAAGTCGTTAAATAATTTGATAAATTTGACTAAATTGTTATTTAACAGCTCTCAGTTATCAATTTCACGTGAAATTCGCTGCACCTGAATTTTCATATAAATACATATACATTCCTCGGACAATCAAACAAATGTGCTAAAAGAATTTTGGTAAAAAATAGATATTAGTTCC
>NC_029773.3:81470844-81546768 GCF_000817695.3 Arachis duranensis | reverse complement strand
TTGGCATTTGGGAAAGTTTTTCATTAACTTACTAGATTTTGCTTTGCTGTACTTCCTAGAACATGGTTTGAACTTGAAGATGGATGTTCTTGAGGAAATGAGACTGAGCCTCTCAGCATACAAAGCAGCTACAAAGAAAAGAACACAAATTGTGGTGATAATGATTGGGCGAGGAAGCTTTCCTCTCATGTGGTGCTTCATTATTATTGATGAAGGGAGAAGAAGTACAGGATGAATTGAAGGGAGTGACAAAAAGCTTAGAAAGAGGTATGTAATAGCAAATTTGCAAAAGAAAAGGAAGAGTATAAATTAATAATGCACACCACAACAACAGAATGATTAGGACATTCTTTTTTGACAGAGAATTGAAGAAGAATTTTATTGTTGCCTTTTTTTGAGTAGGAGTTAAGTTAAAGCATACTATGCTTAGCATAATAAATAAATATGGTATATATTTTAATCTTTAATAATCTCATAGGAGACATTGTTCTTGTACTTCATTTCTTTCTACACAATCTTTAATCTCATCACCTTTTATTTAATTGTCCTTAGTTTTGATGTACATGGTCTCTTGTACGGCTGTACCATTACACATTTCTTGATGAGAATTTCAAGAATGCAAGTATAGCAAAAAAATGTTTTCCCTTCCTTTTCTTTTGTTTATTTTTTTAATTTTAAAA
The DNA here is from genome assembly GCF_000817695.3 of Arachis duranensis. Classification (NCBI taxonomy): domain Eukaryota; kingdom Viridiplantae; phylum Streptophyta; class Magnoliopsida; order Fabales; family Fabaceae; genus Arachis; species Arachis duranensis. The sequence goes on along the minus strand of NC_029773.3, from coordinate 81,546,088 downwards.
AGCTTGGTAAAGATAAATAAATGATTTTATGCGAATTTCTTTTAAATTTACTTATGGATGATATAGTAATATCCACTTTGTATTAAAATTCAACTTTTCATTTTTTTAAAATTTTATTTTATAGTTTTTTTTCTCTAAAAAATTAATCTACGTTATAATTGATATCCTTAATAAGAAGATTTTTTTTCTAAAAATAATTAAATTAAATTCAACATTTACAAATATATATTTGTTAAATTATTTATATTTTTGCACTCTAATACTTATTTCATTTACATTTGGTGCAAGATTTGTATACATATATGTATAAATATTGAATTTAATTAATTTATTTAAAAAAATCGTATATAAGATTATAAGCTAAGTATTTTAAATGTATAACTTTTTTATTTTATGACATAGATATTTCTACAACTACTTTTGCACAATGTTAAATTTGAATCTTTGGATGGTGAGAATTAGTGGCTCATGGTAATTCAGCTTGTTTATTATTTCAAAATCCAATTTATTTATTTATTTAGTGCACTTAGGTCATTGTCTATTGTTTTTTAAGGAGCTTAGAGTTGTTCCTATTTTCCACCATTTTTCGACTTGTTTATGTGGCTTCCTTTCTATGCTAGATTTTCGAAGCTAAGTCAATATAAAAACTATAGAATTAGCTTATATAGTCTTTTTTTTTAAACAAAAAATGAAAAATAAAAAACAATAGTAAGTTGTTTGTCACACTACTTTTTTTTTTTCTCACATTATTATATACTTTCTAAACTTTATTATGCAATGAGAGTGGCTAAAGAGATGTTCTATGGCTTAATGTGCACTTCAAGTGTGTCTAATGACAAAACAAACTATAACAAATTACATAAGTAGATGGTGATTGACATGGATTGAGTAACGATCCAAGAGAAAGACTAAGAGAAATCAGGCAGACAAGCAAAGAGGGAAATAAATTAGGTGAATTTTCCTTTTATTTACATGTTATGTTATGTCTCTTTTTCTACTTAATGGTTGACTTCTTATTTGACTCAAAAAATAGGTGAATATATGAAGAAAAATAGTTATAAAGACAATAGAAAAAAAAATTATCAGCAATGAGTGAGAATTACTTTTATAAATAAATACTATATATGCCATCTGAAAAAATGTTAATAATCAATATATTTGAGGGTAAAGTATTAAATTCGTTCTTACATTTGGGCGTAATTCTATTTTGGTCCTTAAGATTTAAAGTGTCATATTTGAATACAAATAAATTTCATTTAGTTTTAATGTAGTCCCACCGTAAGATCAAAGTTAAATAATTAACGGAATATCCTACATAACAGCAGTACAAGAACAAGATCGATAATCTGAAGAACAAGTACAAGTTCCAGAGGTACAAAATAAACCGTGGATGTATTCAATATATTTATTTATCATTCTCTTTAATTCTATAGAAAATATTTTATTTAAATGGTAAGAAGAATGATAAATAAATGTATTGATGCATCTATAGTTGATTTTGTGCTTCTGGAGTTTGAATTTATTTTCTAGATTATCGATCTTATGCTGTTATGTAGGACATTCTGTTAATTATTTAACTTTGATCTCACGGTGGGACTACATTAAAGCTAAATGAAACTTTTTTGGATTTAAATAAGATACTTTAAACCTTAAGGACCAAAACATGATTACATCCAAACGTAGGGGACCAATTTAATACTTTATCCTATATTTGATAGGGTAGCGCTAGGTAGCAAAAAAATAATGTATAATATAGATATAGTACAGAATAAATGCCAGTCTCATGATAAGCGAGTGAAGTACACTTGCTTATCAATAACATACTTATCACTCTACCTTCTTCTCCATGCTTGGAGTAATTAATTTCATTCCCAAATTTAATTTCAGTTTCCTCTCAATCAAATTCCTAAAAATCTCTCATCTACATTTATTTCAATTAAAATGCAATTTCTGTCCAATAGATTAACATCCGAAAACACTACGAAATTAACCCGAGTGAAAGATCAAGATTTTTCTCCCTATTCATTCCATCCATAACCCCACAATCGAGAAAAAATGAAAAGACGCAGTGAGGAGAAACCCAGCAACTTCGTCATCAGAGCATCCCATAGTCTTGTCTCTGACTCCTATAAGTATGTTATTTAGTTTCATGTTTCGATTAATTGACATATTGGGGCTCCATTATCTGTTGCATGTGGCTGGAGTCGATGTTAACGATGAATGTTTTGGTCTTTATCTCATGTTAATGGGTTTGGAAAAAGGAAAAAGGAAAAAGCTTGAAAAAGATGATGTTTTGGGGGGTGGAGATGAAGGGAAGGCATCAGGGTTTTTTTCGTTTTCATAAGTAGCCATGATTTTTCTGGTGTGTTACGGTTTTCATAATTTTTTATCTGTTCAACCGTGGTTTGAATTTCTATTTTGGGTGCTTGGTGTTGTGCTTTCTCTCGAGTAGTTAATAATTTGACAAATGTGAAGCGTCATTTCGTTCAAGTTGTCTCCATCCTTCGAAAGTCTCCACTGAAAAAGCCGAGTATGGCATAGCCTTGTCTCCGACTCCTATAGGTATGTTATATATTTTTATGTTTTGATTAATTGTGTTTCGATTAATTGGCATATTGGAGCTCCATTATCAGTTGTTGTATGTGGCTGGAGTCGATGTTAACGATGAAAATTTTGATTTTTATCTCATGTTGATAGGATTGGAAAAAGGAAAAAACTTGTAAAGATGGCATTTTAGGTTAGAGATGAAGGGAAGGTATCAAAAAAGGGTTTTTTTTTTTCATTTTGATAAGCATCCATGATTTTTATGGAGTGTTAGGGTTCCACTAATTTTTTATCTATTCAACCGTGGATTGATTTGCTATTTTGCGTGCTTGGTGTTGTGCTTTCTTTCAAGTTATTAACTATGTGACTAATGTAAAGTAGCTATTTCGTTCAAGTTACCTCCATACTTTGAAGGTCTCCACTGAAAAAACCGCAATTGTGTCTCTAGATGATAAAGTTGAGGTGAAGGAATTGAGTAAAAATGAAATCGTTTTCATTCTAGCTGCTTGAGGTACCTTTTCATTTTTTTCTCTTTGTCAATTCTACCATGAGACAGAAAAAAATATGAATAAAATATTTTTTTCATGTCTATCACTTAGATTATGTATTTTTTTAATACTTGACTGATTATGGTAGTTAACTACAGTGGGAGTACATTAGAAGTACTTAAAGTTAATGGCAAATTGTTTTTTTTCTCAGATTTTTGTTTTTATTCATGTAAATAAAAAAAATTCCTCTAAATACGGATGCAATAGAGATGTTGTGCTTGATATTTTTTAGTGTGAATTGTTTTATCTTTATAAAAGGTTGAGTTAAAATTTTGCATGAAATTTTTTTTGTGTGAATTGCTTTATCTTTATTGATGTCTGTTAAAAACTGAACATACATACATATATGACTATTTAAATAATGGTATATAGTTAAACAAATTAATTCACTGAATTTTGATTAGTTACTTTAGTGAAATGATTATGAGAATGATGGATAAATAGTGAATAATCATGATTTTTGTATTGAACTAACCTAACTAATATAGTTATCGCAATAATCACGGTAGAAATATGAGGGAGGATCATAATTTCATATGTAATCTCTTGATATCATACTTTTATTCAAAGTTATTTGCAAGCAATGTTATTAGTTTAGGTGGGTATCGAATTTAAAATTTTATAGAGATTAACAGTAAACTCTCAAAAAGTTGGACATGTAAATGGTATTTTGAGGGGCCACTGTGATAGTATAATGATAGAGCAAGATATGTTTCATTATACTAAGCAAAGTTGTTAGTGTATCTATGCTATTGATAAACATGTTGGTAGGTTAACGATTAATTTAAGTATGTTATTTGAGTATATATAGCAGTTGCTTATGAACAGGTGTTCAAAAAACAAGAAGTAGACATGGCTCATACCAAGAGAAAAAAAGAGATACATAAGAATAACATTCCCGAAAGAGGACCGCAAAAAAAAAACTAGTGGACCAAAAAAGGTACATTGAATGGTTAGCGGTGAATTAACTATAAACTCGGGATATTGTGTTTTAATAGTAAATGTTAAAACTGACATTCTCCTTCGTTGTCACTTTGTGCTGATTATGAATGTTTGTGTAGAAAATACTGGTATCTAGGTGCTCGCCATGTTGCGTGGCTTCAGTTATGAAGCAATTAGGCTCAGACGCGGACAGAGAGAAAATAATAGAGGTGTAGAACATGGGATTTGGCTGGCTGCAATATGTACCTGAATGGCCTGTCAACCAAAATATGATGGTGGCATTAGCATCATCATATAGTCGGGATGAGAAGTCTTTGATCGTCAGGACAAGAAAAATTCTCATATCAGTTCAATCAATTGCGCGGTGTTTTGGACTACCGAACCATAGTAAGCAATCCCCAAATAAAATAGGGAGACAAGGAAAAAATTATCCACAATAATCTTGTTGAGTATATGTTTTCAGTAAAATTAGCCATTAAAGATTTGGACTGCATCGACTCATTTTGTGTTTGACAGGGAATAGTTTCAAAATTCCAGAAACACCAGCAGAGCACCGACTTGTTAACAGCTTCACAGGAAAGACACAAACAGATTTGAAAAGGGATGTTATCACATGCTTGATGCAGTTCGATGCCGATGGAATTAACTTCCGGAGACAGTTCATCATGACAATAGCAAAGTGTTTGTTCTTTCCCTCGCCAAAGGCCACCGCTTCAGACATACATATACGGATTGCCATTGATGTATCGAACCCAAGGAAGATATATTGGGCAAGGTACATTTATAATTTTCTAATTAAGGGAGTTTTGAGGTTTCAGGATGTAGGGAAGAAGACAGTGGATGGATGTATGTTCGCATTACTGGTGAGCCGTATATCTCCAACTTTTGATTTGTTGTTTGTTATTTTATAGTATACCTTGTTTATAACAATTACTATAACTTTCAGATTATATATCTCCATGCTAACAATAATGGATGAAGAAGATGGATGAAGAAGAAAGCACATCTCACTTGGTGAGGCATATGATAGATATATAATCTTTTAATAGTGATAAGTGTGAAAGATATGTTAATCAGATCACTTCTTTTAAGCTCTAACAAAAATAAAACTTATACTTTGTCCACTGTCGGAACTTCTAAATTTAATTGGGAAGATGTCTGGGTTATCGAAAAAGCACAACCGTGTATCAAAGAGATGATGTATTAGGAAAAAAAGAAAGTCTAATAGAAAGACTCGTAAAGAAGATCCCATGGTAGATGAAAATGAGACCGACATACCGGTTGGTCATGCATCACCTGCTAAATTTGATGAACATCCTTCCCAAAAAAGGCAATTCAATGTTTTTTCAATTTTGTTATAAAATTTTATTGCTCTAACATGCGTCTTTTTAATAGTATTATAGTATAAATATTTTTTAAATTTTGCGTCTTTTTAATCGTATATAAAATTTTACCATGTATAGAGTAATTAATTATTTATCTAATTTTAGAAGTGTGATATTGATACTGTAACTTGTAGGTCTATCTTTAAAAAACTGTTGGAACTACTTATCTTGAGTATGGCAATAGACCTTACACATGTAAATACATCTTTTTGTGTTTTAGCATTCATTTCATAACATAATAACTTTGAAAACTATGTGTCCTCTCTCTTATGTGCATAGCTAAATACCCTTTACTAAACTGCTTTGGTTTTAATGTGCAACATGGATGACAATTTGATGAGCGTTCTTCCAATTAAATAAAGATCTAAGTAATGCCAATACAAGTTACTTTAAATAGTATTTCGAATAGCTAATTTTTGTCTTATTAGTTTGGATGTTATGTATGCCTGACACCTGATGTTATCCGCGTGGCCTTATGGATGTTAACTGATTGGAATTACGGATGTTATTGTCCATTCTGTACTATACTCGGCACGAAGTAGCCTTGGGTAAAATTTCGAATTAAAATCATTTATATACTTGGGTGTACTAGATTTACTTGATCGGATTATATTTATGCTAGGTGACCTTTTTTTATTATCACTTATCGTTGTTCATCCTCCAATTTATTTAAACAAAAATTGTAGCCAAGATTCACAAAACAGATGTATTGGGGGGATAAAGTGTGTACGAACAAGACATGTATAGAAACACCCATATGGGAGGAGACATTGGCCGACACGCCAATGGTAAATGCAACATATGATAATATTGATGAAGGTTATTCCGAGGAAAGGCAAGTTACTGAATTTTCAGTTATAGTATGAAATTTTAATGCTCTAACCTATCTCATTTTAATAGTATACTAGTATAATTTTTTTATTTGGGCATTTGTGTTGACATAATTAATCATTACATTTGTTTGTATATAAAATTTTACCATCTATAAAGTAATTTTAATATATGTTACCTACGTATAATATTGTGCTTAGTTGAAAAGGATGGCAAAATTAGGGGTTGTAACTTGTAGATTTATTTTGAATAGGAGTTTGAATGTCTAATATTTATCATTTAAATTGGGATGTTATGCATGCCTCATACCCAATGTTATTTGTGTGGCATTATGGTTGCTAACTGGTTGGTACTGCGGATGTTACTATCGATTCTTTACTTCATTCTGCCCGAAGAAGCTTTGGGTAAACTTTCGAATTAACATCATTTACACATTTAAGCGTACTAGATTAACTTAATTAGATCAAATTTGTATCAGGTGTCTTTTGTTATTATCACCAATAGCTGCTCAACTTCTAATTTATTTAAATAGAAACTACAGTCAAGAGTCCCAAAACAGGTCCATTAGGGGAATACTGTGAGTATGAGGAAGACATCTGCTGAAATACCCACAGGGATGAGACAATGCCTGACACACCTGTTGGAAATGGAATAGATGATAATGTTGATGAAGGACCTTCAAAGAAAAGGCAAGTTAAATGAATTTAACAATAGTACGAAGTATTGATAATTATAGTACGTGCATGACTTTTTATCTCTGACTCTTTCCTGCTTTTGAGGTTGAATGTTTAATCAATAATAGATGTTATTCATATAATTTTATGCTAGTTATACAACTTTCTTTATTTTAGTTCGCGCTCAATTAAGAGCACTCGGTTAAGAGCACTTAATTGTTAATGAATGTGCAGGGAATCCGGAGAACTTGCAATGGTAGTGTATGTTGCGCTAAAGGACCCAACTCAAGTTGACTTTCCAATACCGCCATTCTCGCTTGGCATCACTCAGATGCACATACCATACTCAACGCCGTGATCTTCGGTAACAAATGAACGAAATGTGACTCCGGAACCTTAAGCACCAGAAAACATAAGAAAAACAAAAAATGTGGTGGACACACTAATGCCATCTGGGGGTGTTACAAGGCCTAGAGGTGATGACATGAACAGGATATACAAGTGGATGACAGATGGTAGGGGTGCAAAGAATACCATGCTCGCATGGATTCGCAATGGTGATGATGTTCATCTGCAGCGAACGGACCTTCAATCACTGGGATGACGTAGAAGAGTAAACGATACGATAAGAGCAAACAAAAAAACTATAATCAATTATCGAGTATGTGTTCTGCATTAAAGTGCTATAAAAATGCAATGCGTTTATTCTATTCAGGTGGTTGATTACTGTTGTGCCATGTTCAATTCTTCGAGCAATGCAAGGTTTTGCACAGATTTTTACTGTATTCTGCCGAGACTAATGGTTAGTGCAATCTGTCCTTACCCACTCAATATTAATTAATACTCATAATTACCTCGGTAAAGGATACTCTAAATTATTTCATTAAATATTTAACTAATGCAAAATGGATTTGCAGGCCCTAATATTGATTGATGATAATATTGAACGATGTGCCGAGACGAACATTGGTTTTGTCCCTGTTCTTAGCAGCTTCATGGGCAGCGGGCAGCACTGGTTCGATGCGGGGAAGGCAAAACAAGTTAAATATGTAAGTAATTTACGTACTTACTTATCCACACACAAAATTTATTCTTCATTACAAGAATGCGAAAAAAAATAACTATATGCTAACATGCTTTATTCAACGATGAAGTGGTTTGTTCTAATGTGTTGAGATGATCACTAGTGGCTATATGTACTCCACTGGCAGACTGATAACCTATGGGTGTTAGACTCCATGCACAATGGCCCACACTCCGAGCGCCGAGAGAAAATTGATAAATATGTAGTAAGTGAGAATAGATTTGATGATGCATATTTTTTCGGGTGTTAGGTGTTGCCTTCCATGTATTTTTTTATATTTTTCTTCCTAATTTTTTCTACCTGGCTTGTCGAAGGACTTTCTTCTCCAAGAGTTGGCAGCAACTGTAGACCCGAATGTAGTATTCACAGCTGAGAGCTATGAGTGTTGCTATTAAACAAGGTTCCTAAAACAGCCAAATGGGTAAGTCTAGAGATGAAAACGAAGAAGGGTTAAAAAAATCAACCCACACAAAAATTTTAAGATGTTGGCACGACTATTTGTTATTTGTGTTGCATAGGTAGGAATGTGGCGTATATGTCATTAAATGGATGGAAATGTGGGATCCAAAGAGCTTGGCAGTAGATAAATTGAACATGCCTATTTAGACGACGGTTAGTGAAATCCAAAATATATGCTGATGCTTATTTGCATTTTTAATAATTGATAAATAACTTTTTTTTGGTTGAATTCTACTTATGATAGCTGAATTTATATTTGCTTCTTTAAAGTATTTTATACCAAACACAAATACATCTATTTGTCACCACAGGCCAACTGCAACAAATTTGGAAAGAAATTGTAACTGACATACTAATTTGCAAAGACACATCTTTAGGAGTTAGGTAGAGCGTGTACTCAATGTACCATGTCGTCATGTGGAGGATTGGGGAAAGAAGAAAAATATTAAAGACCCTTCGACGAATCTAAGGACAATATCACTGGTTCGAAGGGCAGAACGGGCTAAGAAAGCTAAATGAAACTATAAGGCATAAATTGATTTTAGAGTTGGTCTGTGTGTGTTTTCTGTTAATTTGATTTCAGAATTTAATGGATGTTATCATGGAATATAGATGGATGTTATCGAATTTAAACCAAAATCGGGTTCATCTTTTTTAAAGGATTACCTATACTGGATAGTAGGGTAAATATATCTACAAACAATTAATTAAGACTAGAGTTGCTGTGTGTATTTACGGTTAATATGGTTGTAAGATTTACTAGATTTTATCATGAAATATTTGTGAATGTTTTTGGATTTGGACTGGAAAAAAAAACACAAGAATTCAACATCACAGTAAATAATTATGTATGAAAAAATTATTTTTAAATTCTTAGTTTATTTTTTTATATGTGTTAGGCTTGTTTTTGCTCAGATCGAGAATACGGTGATTGAAGTTTGAAACTTTTTTCGAATATCTACTCAAAATTTTTTAATTGAACTTTAAAATTATCCATACTTAACAGCCAGCTAAAAATATCTATGCCCAAGCAATAAATACTCGATCATGGTTGTTATTCTAATAAATTAGAGGATGTTATTGGATGTAAACAAAATACATGCCTGGATATGTCTTTTTGATGTCTAATTTTTTAAATAATAAAATAAAGACCTTATTATGTACGGATACTTTTAAAATTCAATTTTAAACTTCATGTAATGCACCAAATTATCATAATGATTAAATTATCAACTAAACATTTATTATTTTAAATATTAGTAACAAATAATAACGGTAAAAAAGAGTAAAAGAATAAAAAAAGTTGTATATTAGTTTTCCAAGTCTGTTATCATATTTTCTTTAATAGTGGTTTATGAAGTTGTAGCAAGGTAAAATAAAGTTGAGTATATTAAAATATATAAAATAAATTCAATAAACTACCAAATCATGATAACGTAAAATAACGTTGAAGCATGGTCAAAGTACAAAGTAGTTGCTAAACTCTAATGCTTATGATATGTAATGCTGTTAAACTTCGAATCCTCCAAAAATGCTTCATGTGGAAAAAAATTTAAAAACAAAACAAAAGAGAAAACAATAAATAAATGGTTATGACATTAATGCTATGAAAAATAAACTAGGTACACATACACAATTGTTCGGCGTTATGGAATGAATTCAATAGTGATGTGAAGGAACCGGAGTGCGTAGCCAAATTGTTTGTCATTTTTGAACAAGCCCATTGCGTATCTTTGTAGGAAGATGCCACATTGGTAGGAGATGATTGTGCATTACCATTAGATTCCTTAACACACAAATCATATTAAAAATAACATCATAACTTATCATCCATTTAACACACTTAAAATAAACAAATGGCGTGTGAAAAAAGGGTAGATCTCATATTTACCTTGTTGTGATTGTGAGTGTTCTTGTGTTTGCGTGCCCTATTTTTACTAGATTTTTCTAGATTTGCCTAAAGTCTAGTGGACGTTGGATGACCTCGCGTAGGAACACGACGTGGGCCCTGTAGCTCATCCATGCTAATGGGACACTCATCACGCGTATGTGAGTTAATCGCACTTGGTACATGTGTAGCTTGATGCTCGGATTCCTTGTGTTCTTTGAACTTGTGCCAAGCACTGTCCATGGCATCACGCAATATAGCAACAACCCCACGAAATCTTGAGTGACGTAAAAATCAGAACACAATATCGTAAAAATGGTCATGCTTTCATCAGAACGGTCTATGTCAATGCTACTCCTGATGTATGTGTGTCTCTGACAAACATTTTTACTCCATCATGATAGAATGTATTGTGAGGACACTGCTGTTACACGAAAATGTAGAAGAACAGTAAGATTGTGGCAGCATAGAATACCATTCGATTGGAACATAAATCAATCACGTTGAACTTCTGATGACTGCGAGTAATACATGACTTGGTATCTGCTATACACTAACATGTCAAACACCATCTTTTGTTGTTGGTCAACTTCACAAACTATACTTGTGCCATGATGGTTGATTGAGGAGATGTCACAATCGGCCTTTTTTATAATTTGATCATTAACATCTCAAAACATGGAGTTTGAATATTCTCTCTGGAACTGCTTCTTTATTGGTGAGCTGAAAATACAAGGGATAATCCCCCTTAAATCAGCAGTGTCACACTCAAGCTCCTTTTGCTCCTTGTCTATAACACAGTTTTGGTATTTGCGAAGAAATTACAACAAAGAGCTCTTACTGTTTAAGTACTCTTCGAAAATTGAATGCATTCTCTCACTACGCTGTGTGCTCCTCATGCCAGTCCAGAATTCGTCTTTGAAAAATACTGGCACCCACATGTGTCGGTCAGCAAACATATCTGTAAATGAATAGGAAAAACAAAAAATGCAAAAAAAGCGTAAGTTAACCCATAAGTGCAACATCCATATTGACTATAAAATAACATCTATAAAAAGCCACACAGAGGCAGTAATAAACCAAAAGATTATACTACTATTTAGCCACCTAGAATTGTGGTGGTCATACTCTTAAATAAAATTGTGCCAATCTCTCTCAAATGAGTCCTTAGATTTGGATTCAAACACAATCCTCTTCATGCATGTGTTGAGCTGATCGAAACGACGGTAATCTACCAGCTTGTTTGGTATCTTGTTTAGGATATGCCATATGCACTATCTATGGCGTGTGTGTGGTAATGTGGTTTCTAATACAAAACGCATCTGCAGGGATTGATCTGTTATAACACATATAGGGACCTTACCCATGCACTTCAACTAAGTATGAAAAAGCCATTGGAATGTACGAGTGTCATCATTCCACAATAATGCGCACCCAAGAAGCGTAGACATCCCATGGTGGTTGACACCTATGAAAGACCCAAACGGCATGTCGTACCTAAACAATGGAAATATAAAAACATGTAATGTAGGTGAAAACTCCAAATGCCTTAGCTGAAAAAAATTCTAATAAAGTCGAACAAAAAAATAATAATTTGGTACCTATTAGTCTTGTAAGTAGTGTCAAACATCACGACATCACCAAAATATTCCCGAGCATCGGCCCAAAACACATTTCTAATGCTATGGTTTTCTTCCACATCTATTTCAAAGAAAAATTTCGGATTGAGCTCCTTCATCCGTGAGAAGTGCTTAAGTAACTCTTTTGGATCCGTCTCATCCCCAGAAATGCATAAGCGACGACTAATGTAATTTATAACATCCTTCTCCATAAAGGTGAGGTTGGCAGGACCACCGGCGACATTGGCTAGTGCCTGGTATGTCTTACTCGGTCTAATGTCAGCTTGGTTGTTTTGCTGTATCAGGTCCTTCACATGTATACTTAGCTGACGATTTGCTGAGAACATTTCAAATAGCTTCGGATTAAGCGGGTGTGAGTGGGATACCTCTACTTGAGAAATCCTCCAATATCCTGTCATCTTATCTAATGCTAAATAGCAACGGATTTTGCAGTTTGTTGAGGCCACCATTTTCCTTCTCTTGGGTGCCTTTACATGGGATGTGCGATATCCATCTTTGTTACAATGCAAAGCTTGATTAACAACCACCCTCTAATCGTTTCTAGTCTCCCAGCCGGTGGTTCTTATTTTGACGACAAATCCAGTCCTAGCCGCATATCGGTAATAATCTGCACTCGCATCTTCTAATGTGTCGAAGCACATTCCCTCCTCGGGATCTAACTCCTCGTCACCAATGGCTTGGTTTATGACCTAAAAAAAAAAAGAAAAAAAACAAATGAAACTCTACCTAATAGTTAAGTATACAAAAGTGGCTAATTTTATTATCGAGCATACCAAATTAAACACACTACTGTAATTATAGGTGCTAATTTCGTTTTATTATGTACGTTAATGTAGATGTTAACTTCATGTAATTATAAATGTTATTCATATGAACTTATTGATTGCATAAAGTATGAACTTTACACGAATGTTATACATATAACTAAAGTGTCAAAATTGACAGTTCACTAAATAGTACAATATAAGTATAACTGAGAATACAATTAGTATCATACTCGATATAGTCAACACTATATGACTGTGCTGGTGCTTAAAATAATAATAACAATAGAAAAAATACTTTATATATAGACATAAAAACATGATATGTCTATTTTGACTTTTTTTGTCTAATAAAAATTTGTTGATAAATAAAATTAAATGTTCCAATCTTTTAAAAAGACTATAAAAATTTTATAGTTTTTTTATGGATTAATGGACGGATCATGATAAAATAATTTTTATATATTTATTTATTTTGAATTTTCTAAAAAATTATTGTTATTCAGCAAATTAAAATAAAAATTTCATAATTTGATAACTAATTAATCATAAGAAAAAGGAATTAAAAGCATGATTAATTATATCAAAAATAACATAAATATTTATTTAAATAAATATTATTTCCTTCGTCCACATATGCAAAAAAAATAAATAAATAGCATAAACAAAAGGCAATAATTGGCAGAATTTTAGATTAATAAACTATAGAGCTTAATCTTTTCTTCTTGTTGTCTTATTTGTTTCTTTTTTTCTATATAACCAAAAAAATTAGTGAGTAAAATCAAATGATTTAAATACTAATTACCAAAAAAAATTTAAATACTAAAACAAATACTTCTTATTTTAGAGATCAACATCATAAAAATATTTTTTTTAAATTAAAAAATATAACAAAAACAATAAAAAAATTTATTTTTCTTTACATAAATAGCAAATAAATTATGATTAAGAATGTTATGCATATAACTAAAGTGCTAAAAAATACACAAAAAATAATCCAGGTTATTACCATACCTCATCAGAGTTAGTGTAGTTTTTCATATTCTTAGAAATTGATTGACTGGCAATAATTTTATCGAGTGAGTTTCTTTTATATATATATATATATAACCAATGAGGTATGTCCTTTTTCATGACACCTAACCCTTTTCTTAATAAATGCTTCAGCACTAATCCATTCTTTCTTTTAAATCATGAACAAGTCAATTAAGAAACAAAAAGAAAGGAAACGTGGCTTGTATATATATAACACTTTGACACCTAATGAGTTTTAGTATCACAAAATTCTCATTCAATATCCTTAGCCTTTAATCACATTCATCTCTTTCATATCACCGAATGAACGAAAAAAAAAGAGAAAGAAACACCGTGAGAGAGAAGAGAACGAAACCATGGAACCGTGAGTTTCCAACTTCGATTTTTTGCGATCTGCAACTCCAATAAAAAATCTAATCCGGTAAAAGTGTTCGTATCTTCCTCCTCTACGTGTTGGCGTTACTTTTATCCGGTGGAAATCGACGGTGACGTAGCTCCTCTACCCCTTGAGCTTGGCCAACTGGAGTTCTAGGAGGCACAGAGGATTCCGGACGTTTTTCCCTTCAGCAGCACGGTCAGAAAGTTTCTCTAGAGTTTCGAGTATTTCGATTACGTACGAAGGTAGGGTTTTGATAAATTTTCACCGACTAAATGATATTTGAAAGTAAATTGATGTTTGGATTGAGTGTTATTGAAATTTGATTGCATTTCATATTGAATTTTGTTGATATATTGATATTTTGATGAAGTTGTGTTTAATCAGCTCGAGAATGGATAAATTTTTAAGTTAATATTTTGATAAAAATAAAACAGGTTTTCGGTCTTGTTGAAGGACAAGATATTAGTTTGGAAATTTTATTTTAAAGGATGCCATTATATTTTTATAAAAAGACTGAGGTTATTTTTATTATTATAAACTAAGTTTTGAAAAGAAAATGCTATTTTGAGTTTTTATTCAAAAATTACTGCCACAGGAGAGCAGAGGTGACATTGTTTGGGCCTTAGTGCCAAATGTAAAGTGAGGACACCGACACACTGAGAACTGTTTTTCAGATGTACGCTTATTGATTTGGAAAGTCACACTGTATACGGCCAAGCCGTACGACTTATAAGCACACTGATACATCTGGAAAACCATATCTGGGACTCGTGCTCGGGAAATGTCGGGAGCGGGTAGGCAACTGACACATGAGCTCATGGCCTGCGTTAGGAATAGACATGCATCATTCTTGTTGTGCATTTGCATTTTACTTGATATTGTGAAATTGTTTGTGATTGTCTTCTCGTGTTTATACATTCTTTAATGTTATTCTGAATTGTGGTGACTAGATATTTCGTTGTGAATTACTTGAACTGTGGTAATCCTGACTAAACTAACCACCTTCGACCCTACTAAGAACCCCCCAGTTCTTACCCCTTCTCTTCCTCCCCTTCAGATGGAGATCGGAGTTATATTTTATGAGATGGACCCTCCCTATATATACGAGGATATTGTACAGCATAGGTTTTATGTAGTAGTTGTGGAGATTAGGACTCGTATGTACATTCTGCGTGATCATCCTTTCCATCACCCGATTGACACTCCACAGTTTAACCCCGACATGCCCTATGAGTTCCCACTGCAGTGGCTCCACCCGGATGCTCCATTTCACCCGTTTCTTGATGATCCGGTGCCCCACCAGCATCCCGATCAGCCTGCGGATCAGGCGGACCCTGAGCCTGAGCCCATGGAGAAGCATTTTCCAGAGCCTGTACTGGAGGAGGACATCCCCGTGGAGCAGATCTCAGTATCTTCATCCGAGCCATCTTCTGAGGAGCCACTCACCGCCTCTATTAGTGGACCGGCGAGTGCTGGTCAGACCAGTAGCACGAGTGCCAGTGCCCCTCCCGAGATTATAAAGATTTCCGATGACGAGGACGAGGATCCTGAGGAGTGTTATGATGTAGTTGTGATCTCCTCTGACGATGACAGCTGAGTCCTGGGAGCTGCGGTTGTGCCTTTTGATAGTTTTTTTTTGTGTTAGCCTAGCCTTTGTGTTAATCTCTCACTTTTGGTCAGACTCACTGAGAGAGTAGGGTGTACATAGTGGACTAGGCTAGTTCGGGTGCCAGTTTAGGGGTTTTCTATATGGACCAGGGTCCAGAGTGTTGGGTTGTACATAGTAGTATTTCTGAAGGGTTGTATGCTAACTCAGGATATATATATATATATACATGTACGACAGTACCTGTATGCTTATGCTTGTGTATGTTTAATTAGTTGTCCTTGCAAGTTTTCTTTTAAAAGGTTATCCAAAACTCGATAGTACGCTAACCCGATTACAGGCTTAATAATACATAGTAAAGGTTTCATGTGAACAAGTTGGTGACACTTGATTTCTGGTATGATCATGACTTACTGGGAATTGGGTCGTTACAACTTGGTATCTGAGTAGTTCGTTCCTATTAAAGCCTGGGGATATGGACTGAATCATGCTTCATTGCATTCTCTGAGTTGTGTCTCATGCACATAGGATATCGTTGTGATATGAATTGCATGATTGTCACTGTGTTTCCATTTTAGAGACTATTCACACTTTGCCTGAAATGTTAAGACTGATCTCCTTAATATTACATGTTGGGTGTGCACAGAATCTTGATGGCTGCACGGGGACGAGGACGTGGTAGGCGTGGTGCAAACCATGCAGAGGAACCGACGAGGGGTGCAGATGCTTTTATAGCTGCAATGAACACCATGGCTGAGGCTGTGTGTGAAACGGCAACTGCTACTACGCGAGCAATTGACCGTTTAGGGGAGAGGAACGGAGATCGTAATGGAGGACGCAATGGTGAGTGTGGTGGAGATGGTAATGGTAATGAAGGTGCCGGAAACCACGATAACCCTATGACACTGGCAACCTTTCTGAAGGTAAATCCGCCCAAGTTCAAGGGGACGCTTGTTGCAATTGAAGCTGACAATTGGTTCCGTAGTATTGAGAAGTCATTGCGAGCGCAACATGTACCAGAAAGACAGTACGTGGAATTTGCAACCTATATGCTGGAGGGAGAAGCTGAACACTGGTGACATGGAGTGCAACGCTTGTTAAGGCAGGTGGTGGAAGAGATTGACTGGGATACTTTTAAGGAGGAATTTTACAAAAAGTACTTCCCTAGAACTGTTCGTGATGCTAAAGAAATGGAACTGATGCAGTTGACACAGGGAAATATGTCAGTAGCAGAATATACTCGGAAATTTGAGGATTTGTGCCGATTCTCTAAGATCTGTCAGGGAAACCCAGACGATTTTGAGGAATGGAAGTGTTTGAAGTACGAAGGAGGACTCTGCGAAGAACTAATGCACTCGTTGGTACCACTGCAAATACGAAATTTTGCAGAACTTGTCAATAGGAGTCAGTTGGTGGGAGACTGTACCAAGAAGGTGGCGGCAGCAAAGATGAGTCGCCAAGAATTACCTCCGAAAAATTTTAATCGGTATATAGCCCCTCAGGGAAGGAACTTTAAAATGAATAGGACACTTTCTTATGGGAATCAGCAAGTTAGTAATCTTCCTGCTCGTGACAATATCGATAGGCAAGGATGAGATACTGGAAAGCGACCACAGCCAGCACTAACAAACCTTGTTTGTAATTAGTGTGGGAAGAACCATGGTAGGAATCCATGTCGATTGGGTTCGAGCGTTTGTTATTTTTGTGGTATGCCTGGACACATAGCGAGGAATTGTGAGAAGAAGATTGCTCAAGATTCAGCTAAATCTCAGCAGCCAGGAAGAGTATTTACAATGATGACTGAAGATGCTCGTACTCGAACTCCCTGACCCAATGTCAGTATTGTGTGAAGACTCGCTCCTTAACTGCACTTTATGTTTCTGGTGCGTCACATTCTTGTATTTCTTTAACTGCTATACGTAAGTTGAGACGAGATGAGGACACACAACATACCTGAGGACTAGAAAATAAGATAAGAACCGTTTACTCGCACCTGCTTACAAGTAAAGGAAATGTTGAGGGCAAAATTTCCTTTTAGGATGCAAATTTTTGTTTATAGCAATTTTCGAGGACGAAAATTTTTGTAAGGTGGGTAGGATATAACATCTCGGATTTTTTTGAAAATTAAGTAATTAGTTATTTATAAGTTATTATATTATATTGAGATTTTGTTTTTAAGAAATCTATTTTTTTTAACAAAGATAAGTAAATAAAATTTTATGATTATTGAAGTTTAATTTAAATATAACTTATTTTATTAGTTTGAACTCTTTATTAAAAACTATTTTGATAGGCAAAAATTAAGTTAATCTTTTATAGTTATTATTATTATTATTATTATTATTATTATTATTATTATTATTATTATTAGTTACTTCTTTCTTTTATATATATATATATATAACCAATGAGGTATGTCCTTTTTCATGACACCTAACCCTTTTCTTAATAAATGCTTCAGCACTAATCCATTCTTTCTTTTAAATCATGAACAAGTCAATTAAGAAACAAAAAGAAAGGAAACGTGGCTTGTATATATATAACACTTTGACACCTAATGAGTTTTAGTATCACAAAATTCTCATTCAATACCCTTAGCCTTTAATCACATTCATCTCTTTCATATCACCGAATGAACGAAAAAAAAAAAGAGAAAGAAACAACGTGAGAGAGAGAAGAGAACGAAACCATGGAACCGTGAGTTTCCAACTTCGATTTCTTGCGATCCGCAACTCCAATAAAAAGTCTAATCCGGTAAAAGTGTTCGTATCTTCCTCCTCTACGTGTTAGCGTTACTTTTGTCCGGTGGAAATCGACGGTGACGTAGCGCCCCTACCCCTTGAGCTTGACCAACTGGAGTTCTAGGAGGCACGGAGGATTCCGGATGTTTTTCCCTTCAGCAACACGGTCAGAAAGTTTCTCTAGAGTTTCGAGTATTTCGATTACATACGAAGGTAGGGTTTTGATAAATTTTCACCGACTAAATGATATTTGAAAGTAAATTGATGTTTGGATTGAGTGTTATTGAAATTTGATTGCATTTCATATTGAATTTTGTTGATATATTGATATTTTGATGAAGTTGTGTTTAATCAGCTCGAGAATGGATAAATTTTTAAGTTAATATTTTGATAAAAATAAAACAGGTTTTCGGTCTCGTTGAAGGACAAGATATTAGTTTGGAAATTTTATTTTAAAGGATGCCATTATATTTTTATAAAAATACTGATGTTATGTTTATTATTATAAACTAAGTTTTGAAAAGAAAATGCTATTTTGAGTTTTTATTCAAAAATTACTACCATAGGAGAGCAGAGGTGACATTGTTTGGGCCTTAGTGCCAAATGTAAAGTGGGGACGCCCACACACTGAGAACTGTTTTCCAGATGTACGCTTATTGATTTGGAAAGTCACACTGTATGCGGCCTAGGCGTACGACTTATAAGCACACTGATGCATCTGGAAAACCATATCTGGGACTTGTGCCCGGGTAATGTCGGGAGCGGGTAGGCAACCGACACATGAGCTCATGGCCTGCGTTAGGAATAGACATGCATCATTCTTGTTGCACATTTGCATTTTACTTGACATTGTGAAATTGTTTGTGATTGTCTTCTCGTGTTTATACATTCTTTAATGTTATTCTGAATTGTGGTGACTAGATATTTCGTTGTGAATTACTTGAACTGTGGTAATCCTGACTAAACTAACTACCCTCGACCCTACTAAAAACCCCCCAGTTCTTACCCCTTCTCTTCCTCCCCTTCAGATGGAGACCGAAGTTATATTTTACGAGATGGACCCTCCCTATATATACGAGGATATTGTACAATATAGGTTTTATGTAGTAGCTGCGGAGATTAGGACTCGTATGTACATTCTGCATGATCATCCTTTCCATCACCCGGTTGACACTCCACAGTTTAACCCCGACATGCCCTATGAGTTTCCACTGCAGTGGCTCCACCCGGATGCTCCATTTCACCCGTTTCATGATGGGCCGGTGCCTCACCAGCATCCTGATCAGCCTGCGGATCAGGCGGACCCTGAGCCGAAGCCCATGGAGGAGCATTTTCCAGAGCCTGTACCGGAGGAGGACATCCCCGTGGAGCAGATCTCAGTATCTTCATCCGAGCCATCTTCTGAGGAGCCGCTCACCGCCTCTATTAGTGGACCGGCGAGTGCTGGTCAGACCAGTAGCACGAGTGCCAGTGCCCCTCCCGAGATTATAGAGATTTCCGATGACGAGGATGAGGATCCTGAGGAGTGTTCTGATGTGGTTGTGATCTCCTCTGACGATGACAGCTGAGTCCTGGGTGCTGCGATTGTACCTTTTGATAGTTTTTTTTTTGTGTTAGCCTAGCCTTTGTGTTAATCTCTCACTTTTGGTCAGACTCACTGAGAGAGTAGGGTGTACATAGTGGACTAGGCTAGTTCGGGTGCCAGTTTATGTGTTTTCTATATGGACCAGGGCCCGGAGTGTTGGGTTGTACATAGTAGTATTTCTGAAGGGTTGTATGCTAACTCAGGATATATATATATATATATATATGTACGACAGTACCTGTATGCTTATGCTTGTGTAAGTTTAATTAGTTGTCCTTGCAAGTTTTCTTATAAAAGTTTATCCAAAACTCGATA
This sequence comes from Arachis duranensis, assembly GCF_000817695.3. Taxonomy (NCBI): domain Eukaryota; kingdom Viridiplantae; phylum Streptophyta; class Magnoliopsida; order Fabales; family Fabaceae; genus Arachis; species Arachis duranensis. The sequence continues at coordinate 81,525,668 of NC_029773.3, read as the reverse complement.
GTACGCTAACCCGATTATAGGCTTAATAATACATAGTAAAGGTTTCATGTGAACAAGTTGGTGACACTTGATTTCTGGTATGATCATGACTTACTGGGAATTGGGTCGTTACATGAGTTCGTTTGCTGTTCAAATTCTTCAACACCTTCTGCCATAGGTATTGTATTAAGGTCGAAATCAATTGCCATACAAATTACAATGATAAAAAAGATTTCTTGTAAAATTTCTTGACTTATACACTATTGTGCTTGCAATGGTGTTATTCTTGTGATTTTTGAATGAATATGATGAATTAACATAAAGTATATATTAGGACAGGTTTCATGTTTCATATCTCTAATAATGGACAAAGAATTAATTACAATTATTTAATGTAATTGATAATATAATTACCGTTCTTAATTATAATTATTATTAATCTTTATTGTATTTTTATATATAAAAATTAAATTATAAAAAGGAATATTAAGTATTGATTACAAGAATGCCTAATAAAAAGGAATATGATTTTATAATTAATATCATTAATAAGTAGATTTGATAAGAATATGATAAGTAGAATAATAAGAGAGTGGGATAAAAAATAAAACTGTTATTAAGTGATGTAAATGAAGTAAATTATAAAAAGTTTTGACTAATTATGGCCAAAAAGTTTTGATTACCAAACTTTTTCCTATTTTGATATAATAGAATTGCTTAAAATCCTTAAATATAATAGAAGAGCATAGTAACTAATTTAAATTAGTCTAATTATTTGTTGATTAGTCTGCTTAAGTAAGTGTCGAGAATTCAAATCTCGTTTTGTATATACTGCAATTTGTTAAATAACGATAAATTTTTAAATAGAGTTTTGATTTACGACAGATTAACCATTAACTTGTCGAAATAAAGAATATCATAAAAAAAGAGGGGGCATAGTCAATAATGTATTTTAAGTTTTTAACATTTAGTTTAATTTATTAGTGTATTAACATAAACATGCCTGATACACATACAAGTCTTTTTGGCTTATAAGCTATACAAGTTGCTCCAAATCCAAGAAAAAAATACGCACACCACTCTTTTAGAATCAAGTGTTCAACGCACGCGCCTTAATCACTCTTCCACAACATGTTCACTCTTCCTCTTCTTCCTCAATCAAAACGCAAACCGTCAAGATTCAAGGGACATTCGAAAGAAACTACGATTCTGCAGAACCGTTCCAACTCTTCGCGAAGAGTAGAAGAAATCAAGAAGAAAAGATACAAATCTCCATAAAAAATCACCAGAAAAAACGAAGAAACACTATTTAAGGTACTGTTTTACTGTTCTTCTAGGTTTTTCTTCTAGATTGTCTCTGCCATGTGCCTCATCCTTAACCAGCAAAACATTAAAAGATTTCAAGAAGAAATATACTGTCTCCCCCTGTTTTGGGTGTATTTCTATAACCCTTTAGGTGTATTTCTGTAACTGTTTAGGTATATTTCTATAATCCTTTCTGTAACTGTTTGGGTGTATTTCTATAACCGTTTGGGTATATTTATGTAATCGTTTGTGTGTATTTCTAAAGTTCCATTATCTTCAAAACGATTTCAAAACTTGATTTCAGAAACCATGAAAATCGAAAAAAACGAAGCAAAGAGAGAACGCACGAAGGAGATCCAACAAATTTAGCAAGAAACTCGAAAAAAGAAACGAAATCTTTTGAAAAATGAAAGTTATATATTTGCGCATTAATTTATTTAAATTGATTTAAAAGTCTGTTAAAGAAGCACGTAACATAAGCAGTGCATTTAGTGGGTTTCATTCTTTTCAAATTTATAAAGTTTGTAAACGCAAAACACTTGTATTTAGATATTTTCTTTAGCATAAAAGGGGACATAACCAGATAATGTGTATGTAAGGCAGTTATTAATTAATTCATAGTTTAATAATTACTCTCGTGTATCTTATTTGAACTTGAGATGTTTCGGATTTGACTCCAATTCTTTTTCCTAATAAATATATCAATATATAATTCCCAATTTAATATCACTTTAAAGAAAAGGTTTGTATATAATAATCCTCCATTTTAAACTATTTTTTCATAATTATTTGCATAACGAGTATTTTCCTAGTGCCGATGATATAGTAATCTAAAGCTAAGTATTTCATTTTGCAAGATGATTCACAACTTCATCACATCCCCCTAAATAAAAGAAATTATCAAATTCTAATTACGTTAGTAGTTATTAATTAACTAATTAACTAGTAACTTGGACAATTCTGTAATAGGGGTTTAATCATGTTTAAATTTGTTAACTTGTTCATTTTCGGCAGGTGATAAACTGATAATTATCATGAAGAAGTGAAAATAAAAAGTGGGATGGGAAGTTGAGCTGTTTACTTTGGAAATAACATGATTGTAATATATATAGTAATGTTATATGTACACTAAAATTAGCTATCAAAGTTAGTCACCAATATAAAAATATATGTTGAAATATAAATACACATTAAAAATAAATTAAATCACTTCCAACCTAGCTAGTAGCAATGAATAATTAAGCCTAATGCGTTGCTATTTAATTTTAGTAGTTACTTCATCGGTGAAAACCATCCACAGTTCAAAGGTTTATTAGTTTTACAACTTTAGATTTGGACATAACAGTACAACTTAATCATGAGAAGTGGTTGCGATTACAACAATCAAAGTAGCAATAAAATTCTTAATTAAATCAAACTTGAAAGCTTACAAGACCAATCACAAGCAAACATTGTCATTATTATTCAAAACAAAACCTTCTATATAGCCCACCACCAACATCAAATCATCCTAGCTAGTAGTAATACTATTGTTGACAACTTGAAAAAAAAAAAAACACCTCTAAATTGGTTGTTAATAACTTTTTTTATCAAACCAAGTTGGGTTGGTCTAGTGGTTAGCTCACTAGTCCGCTTAAGCAAGTGTCGGGGGTTCAAATCCCGCCTTGTGCATGCAGCAACCCATTGGCCAGCGGCAAACCCTTAATGGAGCTCAGTACCGCGGCGGATTAGTCCTTGGCCTGCCGGGCTGGGGGATACCGTGAGAAACCAAAAAAAAAAAAAAACTTTTTTTATCAGACAAATTAGTTTTTAATTAAAAAACTTGACATATTGGTTTTTGATCATTTATAATATTATAAAAATTATTTACTAACAAAATGAATAGATAAACTAAGATCTTATCTTTCAAAATTTTACATAATTTAATATATTATTAACTATACTTTTTTAGAAAATTTAAGAATTAATTTGTCCTTTTAATTTATTAAATACTACCTTTTCTACTATTCTAAAAGACCAGCAGTCAATTCGTAAAAAAAATATTAAAGATTAATTTGTTTGTTCAATATAAAAATTTCACCTTTTTTTCCCTTAATTTAACTTTTTTGTCTAGCCTTCATTTTTTTTATGGGTTGCTGCATGTATAAGGCGTGATTCGAACTTCCGACACTTATTTAAGTGGACAAATGAGCTAATCACTCGACCAACCCAAGTTGGTTGCCTTTATTTTTTTTGTCTAGCCTTCATTTATTACTGGGCTTTGAATTACCCTCTTTAATGGACCTGAATTTGTACAAACTTGGACAAAGAAGTTAAAAAGGAGCAAATTAGAGAGCCCAACCCAAAATAAATAAAATAAAAAAGAGAAAAAGAGAAGGTGAGAGAGCAGAGGTTTATCAGTCGACTCACCAGTCACCATTTCTTTCCCCTCATCAATGGCTTCTACAAACGTCTCTTCTATCCAACTCCTCTCTTTCATTCGCTTATTCTCTTCTATTCCCCAAAATACCCCTACTCTTTTCTTCAATTCCCACCCTAAGCCCTCTCTCAACCTCCGCGCTATTTCTCCCAAGCCCTACCACTCATCCAAGAGGTCTCGTCCATGGCTGCCGGTGGTCCTCGCCGTTAAGAACCTCAGCGACACGGACCCGGTCACGGTGTCTCCGGAGAACGGAGAAATTGCCGGAGATTTGCCATCTTCCGCCGGAGTTTACGCCGTTTACGGCAAGGGCGGTGAGCTTCAGTTCATCGGTTTGTCACGGAACATTGCGGCGAGCGTTTCTAGTCATTGGAAATCGGTGCCGGAGCTATGTGGCTCCGTCAAGGTAAAGAAGCTTTCTTCTTGCTATGGTGATTTTGTGGTTTCGGAAATGAAGTGTGAGAAAGATGCTGAGTTATGTGTCTGGTTCCATTTTTGAAATTGTTTATTCTGTTTGCTTCTATTGTTTTAGTTTGCTTGTTTAGAAAAAAATAAAATAAAAGTGGCTTTAGATTTTGAAGAATCGGACTTAGACTCGATATGGCTAGTAATTGAAGTGTTGGAGATGAAGTTGGAGTAACATGTATTGTGAGAAATGTGGTAGATGTTTGCTTTATCAGGTTATGTGCGTAGAATTAAAATCCGCTTTAAGTGAAGAGAGTAAGAGGGTAATATGATAGATAGAGGAAGGGAGTAGTTGAAACATTAAGGAAGATTTAGATTTGAGGCTCTGACTTGTGGACATGGTTAATTGGTTATTATAGGTAATTAAGGGAACATTTGTTTGTTGTTTGTGTTGTCTTTTGTTGTTGTTGAATGAAATCTTACCATGACTAGGAAATGGTTTAATTTTGAGTATCTGACTTTGATGAGGAAGGAACCATGCGACATTTACGTTTCAATGTTAAAGAAATGAATACATAATCCATGTACATATGATCTGTGAAATCAACCTATCAGAGTTTATTTGAGTGAAGTAAAAGAAAATAGGTGGGACTTGGAAGTGAATACAAGGTTGTGTTATGCACAATAGAATGCTAGTGTTGATGGCTGAACAACACTGATTGAGGCTTATTCTGGGATGAAGTTCGTTGACTCCCCTGACAGCAGTCATCAGCCAAAGGATGCTCTGTGCAACTATGCTGTAAAGAATATTTAAGGCTCCTTTTAGAAAGGGGAGAGCAACATGGTGCAATGGGCATTGATTTCGACCCCCTATATTTGAGTCAGTCAACTCCACACCCATATTTGATGCCTAGAGTTGCAAGAGCTGTATTGCTTACCAGACCATCCCAAAATTCTATTGTACTGTTTTTCCCGAAAGTTAGAAGATTTGGGAAAAGAGATTTATGCGCTCATTTCATTTACACGGATTAAGTAGATAATCAATATGAATTATCTGACTTGAAATCTTTGACTTTATCCTGCTTTTGATTTAATTTAGTTCAACAAAGTTGGCATGATAACAGGTGCAAAGTGCAAACCAACAATATTGGAAGTGACAGAGTCTCATGATTTGTTGTCTTGTTTTGTTTTGTATGCCATAATAATATGATCCAATTAACAGAATGTTTTAGTCTGATTAAGATCACCATTCTCCAAATCTCCTGTCATATGACTTTCCTGGTTGTGATTTTTTTTTCTTTTTTGAAATTGTATGTTTTAGTTTGGGGTTGTGGATGACCCTGATAGATCAACTTTAACTGAAGCATGGAAGTCTTGGATGGAAGAACACATAAAAGTCAGTGGAAAAGTTCCACCTGGTAACGAGTCAGGAAACGCCACTTGGGTCAGGCAGCAACCAAAGAAGAAGGCTGATCTTCGATTAACACCTGGTCGCCACATGCAATTAACTGTCCCACTCGAGGAGCTCATTGACAAGCTAGTAAAAGAGAACAAGGTAGTTGCTTTCATTAAAGGATCTAGAAGCGCACCAATGTGCGGATTCTCACAGAGGGTGATAGGCATTCTCGAGAATGTAGGAGTAGATTATGAGAGTGTAGATGTGCTGGATGAAAACTATAACTATGGATTGAGGGAGACACTGAAGCAGTACAGCAATTGGCCAACATTTCCTCAGATCTTTGTGAATGGTGAACTAGTTGGAGGGTGTGATATATTGACCTCTATGTATGAGAAAGGTGAACTTGCTACTTTGTTCAAAAAATAAATGTGCAAACTACTCTGCATTATTTAGATATTCTTTTGAAATGAGGGAACTGGGAGTGGGGATTGGAACATCAATACAGATCATGTAACGTTTTGTTGTATAACTCCTTTAGATAAAAGGAAGAAAAAAGAGAGAGAGAGAGAGAGAGAGAATTAGTTATGTATATTTGATTTTGATCATTGTAGTAAGTAGAAAGTGTTTGCTTTCTGAATATGTTGTTGTATCTTGGTCTTTTATTTACACTTTACAGCCTCTGCAAAATGTTTATCAGGCGTTGCTCTAAAAAAAAATGATGACTGCTGGAGTGCTGGCTGCTAAAATAAGAGATTAAATTGGTTTATTCGTTTAATTTTACGGATTTAAATGGACATTATCGCATTTTGGTTATGAATTTTTTAAAAATGATTAGCTAAATCTTCTATCTGAAAAATGCGACTTTGTTAGTCTTTATACAAAACTAGCAAGATATTTTGCACGGGCAAGAGAAATGAAGATTACAGTGGTGTGAATGTAAAGTGTATTTGTGATATTGTTTGGTGTAGAAAATAAAGGAGTATCGTTATGATTTGAAAAATTATATGTAAATTTTTAAACAAACAGAGAATTTTTATTAAGAAAAAAAAGAATAGGCAGGGAGTTTTTTGTTATTTTGTTCTTTATGAGTGATATTATGAAGATATAAATTATAGTTTGGAATATTTGCCATTTATTTTTATCATTGAGATTGACTAAGATTTGATTTGTATTAAATATGAACAATGAAGAGGGATAAGAAATGATAGTTTAAGTGTTGGAATAATAGTTGTGAAGTAATATTAAGATTTGATTTGTATTAAATATGAACAATCAAGAGAGATAAGAAATGATAGTTTAAGTATTGGAATAATAGTTGTGAAGTAATAACTAATATGTACTAATAATTATAAGAGTTTTTACAGTGCAATGCATATAAAAATGACATAAGTTGATTTAATACGGATATGAATAAATAGTTGGAGTGGAATTACTGAAATGAGCAATATAATTATTAATTCTTTGGGATATTAAAATATCTTATGTGGTAACATGCGAAGCATTTAACATTAAAGATCTGGATGTTACTGCCGGATATGTAATATTGATAAGAAATTTATACACTTGATATAAATTTGGGGTCAGGAAAGAATGTTAGTAAAACGTGACACCGTGATTGATAATAAAGTTAGAGCAATGTGAACGAAAAAAACAAAAAAAAATTTATAAGACAAAATGAATGTATCTATATATGAGAATAATAATTAAGAAATACTTGATGTTAAGCCAAAAATGGATATATCTGTATATGAGATAATAATTAAGAAATATCTGATGTTGAAGATTTTGTCATACATTCCTAAATACTTCTCAGTAAACAGCATTCTCTCTTTTGTTAGTATTTTGAGTAAATACTAAATACTAATTTGACTTCTAATCATATTTTTTTTTTTATAGATTACGAGATTTTCGAATAAAAATATATATTTTTTTAACTTTTGATATTTAATTTTATAAGATTGGTGAGTTTTCTTTTTCTTTTTAAAACATACTTATATGACATGTTAATATTAATATATCTTCTATTTAATTTTTATAAATAAAAATAATTTAAAAGTTATTAATATTTTTTTTGTTTTATGCGGCTAATATATTTGAAAAAAATAATAAAAAAATAAAACTTAAAACTAAAAACTAAACGGCTTTGACAATTATCATTAAAAGACAATGAGATTTTTAATAAAAAAATTTTGTTAATCGTAATTGGTTGTTAAAGGATAAATTAAGAGTTTAATATGTCATGTAGGTTTATTCCGTTAATATATAGAGAAAATATTAATAAAAGAGTTAATCAGTCTCATAAAAATAAAAATCAAAAACAAAAAAAATGTACTTTTTTTTTGTTGAGAACTTTATTATTTTTGAGATAATTGTTAGAGACCATTTAAAATTTTCTCCAGCAATTTCTACAACACCCTTTTTTAGAACAAAACTCATTGTATAAAATCACAATGAGATATATAGTTAATCATAATTACACAAATATGATCATTAAATAAGATAAAATATATTTGGTTTTCGACCACAAATACAATATACTTTGCAAAAGTAATTTTAAAAATCTACAAGTTATTTATACACGATTTTATATAATACACACATTTGCAATAATATGCTTTTCACGAGTTCTTACAAGTTATTCTATGATAATTCTTCAATGATAAAGAATAGAATATGCTAGTGTTGCTTAAAAGAAATAGGAGAACTCTCATTTTACATAAAAAATTTTACATAAATAATTAAAAATATTTGTGCAAAATACTTATAAAAGTAACACTTTAGAATATGCATGTAATGCGAACAAAGCCATCTACCAAGTTAAATTTGTAAATTTTGGTAGATGACAAGATTAATGTAGATGATTTACAAAATTTTAATGTGAAACTCCTAATATTTTAGGACATTTGAAGGAAAAATATTTTGAAAAATCCAAGTGTTTTGTTCTTTTTTTTTTATAAAATTTTAGAATTTACTGATTGTAATGTTGTATAAAATAGGTGTGTGGTTAAATTTATTTGTGCTACAACGTACATTTAGTAATTATACAAGAAAAATATATTTTTTCACTTATGAAGATTTTTCTATATTTATTTGGTGTCAACATCTTAAAAGTTTAAATATATAAATAATGGTTTTTATAATGTAAAGACTTTTTAAATTTAGTTGTTATTATTATAATTTTTACATCATATCAATATAAGTATCATAAATTAATAATTATATAATAATATTTTTTATGATATTTTAGTGTTAAAATAAAATTATCTTTTAGTATATATTTTATTATTTTTGTATTTTTTATTTATTATATATTTTTTTATAATATTTTATTATTTTAATTAATAAAATATTATAAAATATTGACTTTTGAAAAAAAATATTCAAAGAGATTGTTTGAATTTTTAAAAATTTTCTTTGAGATTTTTAAATGTTTAGAGTCGATTTTGTATTTTATTTTAAAGATTGATTTGTTCATTATGAATACATAAATATTTAATAATTACGTATGTAAGTTAATATTTTTTATTGTTGTTGGTGATTAACAAAAAAATTATATTATTTATCTAAAATAAATATTAAAAAATATTTTATATATTTTAAAATTTAAAATATTCAATTTTAAAAATTGTAAAAATTGATTTGGATATTTTTTATTGTTTTTTAATTTCCAGTGACCAAAAATGAAAAGAAAGAGAGAGAATTTAATCTTGAGAGTGGATGTGTTGGGAAAATTTTTTGCTTTGGCGCACCGGCTAAGTTTTGACAAGATACAGTATTTTTAAGTTTGGCCACGTGTCAAGCCAGTAATTATGCTGTTTTTGGAGGGAATATTGTTGTTGCATCATCGACTGGACTGCATAACTCTTCCTTTTATATACAAGTGATTTGTACTAAAAATATAAATTTTTTTATACATAAATAATTTTTATAATAATTTAAAAATATGGTTAAAAAAGAGTTAAGTTCTTCCTAAAAGTATTGGGTAAAAAGGTGGAACCCAAAAGAGCACTTTGAGGAGTTAAATTTCTTTTCATTGGAAACTATATTGGTGGAAGTGAATTGGTTGGATTTGAAGTGTAAAGAGCGTCCTGGTTGGAAAGGAGTCCTTCTGTTGAAGAAATTAAAGGTGTAGTTTGGGAGTGCGAGCCCTCTAGGGCAGCCGGTCCTGATGGTTTCAATTTCAAATATATTCGGAGACTTTGGGACGTAATTAGGAAGGATTTCTGCGAAACTGTTCTGGATTTTTTTGATAGTGGAATAATGCCCAAACAAGCAAATTTGACGTGGGTAGCTTTGGTTCATAAGGAAGGAGGGAATAATGACTTAAAACACTATAGGCCTATTAGTATGGTGGGCTGTGTTTATAAAGTCATCTCGGAGCTTTTGGCGAATAAAATGCGTCCTTTTATGCCAAGGCTGGTGGGAGAGGTTCAATCGGCTTTTGTGGGTGGTAGGAAGATTTTGGATAGGACCCTTATAGCGTGCGAGGTGGTGAATTGGGTGAGAAAGAAAAGAGTGCCGGCATGGATTGTTAAACTGGATTTTCAGAAAGCCTACGATCGTGTAAGATGGAGTTTTGTGGAGAAAGTCTTACTTAACATGGGGTTTGGTGTTAAATGGAGGGGGTGGGTTCAAGCTTGCTTAAAGGCTTCTATGTCTATCCTAGTAAATGGTTGCCCTACAAAACTGTTCATTTCGGAAAGGGGTCTTCGGCAAGGTGACCCGATTTCGCCATTTCTTTTTGTGCTGATTGGTGAAATTCTCAATAGCACGATGTGCCGCCTGAGGGAGAAAGGTTTGTTGAAACCGTTAGAGGTTGGTAGGAATAGGGTTAAGTTGTCTCACTTGCAATTTGCAGACGACACGATTTTGTTTTGTCCGTGTGAGTTAGAAACTATCAGAGGCTACAGAAGATTGCTAAAAGGTTTTGAAATGATGACTGGAATGAAGATAAACTTTAGAAAGTCAGCGATTATTGGTCTGAACTGTGACGAAGAAGTGGTGGACATGGCTTGCGATGTTTTAGGGTGCTCTAAAGCAAATCTCCCAATCAAGTACTTGGGCATCCCCCTCGGAGCTAATCCTAAAAGAACGAAGACTTGGAGGCCTGTGATTAACAAAATAGAGGAGAGGCTGAGTGGTTGGAAAGGAAAATTACTATCTAAGGCAGGTAAGCTTGTTTTGATTAAAGCTGTCATAAATAATCTTCCAATGTACTATCTAAGCATTTTCAGGATGTCGGTAACTGTGGCAAAAAAATTGTGTCTTTGCAATGTGGTTTCTTTTGGGGAAAGGTAGACGGGAGTAGGGGTATGCCTACTACAAAGTGAGATATCATTCAGAGACCCAAAAATCAAGGTGGTTTGGGTGTTAGCGACCTAGTGTTGAAGAACATGGCTTTCTTATTCAAGTGGTGGTGGAGGTTTGAAAAAGAGGAGTGTCCTCTTTAGAAACAAGTAATGTGTTCTTGTAATAAAATTAACAGTTTGAATCTGATTGGTTTGGAGGGCTGTGGCAGTGGTGGTGTGTGGACAAATGTTATGCAGATTGGTGGAAAAAATAAGGAGCTTTTGGGGGTGTTTAGAGAAGGTTTACAGTTGATAATTGGGAATGGGAATAGGACTAGTTTCTGGCATAGTGGGTGGATAAATGGTGGAGCCCTTAAGGATAGGTTTCCTAAGCTGTTTTCTGTCGCTCTTGATAAAGATTGCCACATTAGTGATTGTGGTATTTGGGATGGGTTGTCTTGGGTGTGGCAGTTTCAATGGAGGTGTCAACTCTGGCAGTGGGAGCAGGAGGAGGTGCAGGAGCTGCTGAACTTCCTGCCAAAGTTGGGTACCTTTAGGGGAGGTGAGGATTCAGTAGCTTGGCAGTTTGAAAGTTCGGGATCTTTTTCTATGAATTCCTTTCTGCAGACTTATCTTAATCAACAAGGGCAGAGTGTTGGAGTGGTGGGTAGTAGCGGTTTTTCGAAGCTCTGGAAGGGGCCTACCCTGCCTCGTGTGAAGCTGCTGTGTTGGTTTGTGATGCATGAAAAACTTAACACTAGAGAAAGACTTTTCAGTTGTGGCGTTGTCCCTCAGCCAGAGCGTGTGCTGTGTGGGAAGTTACCCGAGTCGGTTCACCACCTATTTTTTGGTTGTGAGCAAGCGTGGAAGGTTTGGTCCTTTGTGTTGAAGGAATTCAATGTGATGTGGGGTTGGCCTGGGGAGTCTCTTAAGTGCTTTGAATCTTGTTTTGGAAGGAATGTCCCTAATAATTATAAAGAGAGGTGGGTTCTGTGTTTTTTTGCTGTCATTTGGAGCTTATGGAAAGGTAGAAATAAGATGATTTTTAACGAGGAATTGTTCTCAGTAGAGTCAGCAATCAATGAAGTAGTAGTGTGTGTTAACTACTGGTCTCGACCTTTGGCACCTCTTGGTTGATGGATTGAGTGCCTACACCCTGGAGATCCCCTTGTGTTGGTGTTATTCCCTTTTTGTTGGCCTTCGTTTTGTTTGGATTTGGCTTGGCTTGCCTGCTTGTTGTATCTTTCTTACTTTGGTACTTTTTATTTATGTTTGTTTTGTTTGAGGGCTGCCACTTGTGTGGTGGTTTGCCTAGAAACCTCACCTCCTGTTGGACTTTAGTGAGGATAGAATTATCGAAAAAAAAGTGTAAAGAGCGTCATCTAGTTGAAAGAAAACCAAATTAGATGTCCTTTCACTAATGTCACATGTCAGGAGCTTTAGTTTAACTTGTAAGAATCAACTTTTTTCATTGAACAGTTGAAAAGACTTAAAGTGACGGAAATACCAAAAGATATTTAGGATAAAAAAGAGTAAACCAAATATCAGACTAAAACCATTGGACAATAGATTTTCTCTTCGTCTTGGTTTTACACTATAAAAAGGACCTTCACCTTCACCTTCACTTTTCATCTTGACCTTCTTCTGGACCTTTCTTCTTCTGAAAACAGAGAAACTAAAAAACTCATCTTTTTCTCTTCCCAAAATTCTTCTCATTGTTCTTCATTTCATTCATCACATTCACGAGTAAAAACTGGCATTCGGGTGTTCCACCAGAACACTCAACAACCATTAATCAGCCCTTGTCCACTTTAAACAAATCTCATTCATCCTATTGTGACATTAGTGGAGGTCTCAACACTTGTTCTCCACCTCTATTTATCATCATTAGTTTTTTTATTGCTTATTCGTCATTAATAGAAGTGTTTTCCTCACAAGTATATATACTTACCCTAAATCTCTCATCCTAACCATCATTTTTTACACTTAATCTATTTTTCACAAAACTCACTCGAATCACTTGGCGACTCCACTGGGGAAGAACACTTCGACGTGATGGCTAGAGATCAAACAAGGTATAGAACCCCCTCACCACCTCCATTCGCGAATCCTGAGAATATGGAGGAAGACGAGAACACCCCAGTTACTCGTAGGGAGTTGGCGCGTATTCTAAAAGGCAAGAGATCGTGAAGCTAAGTTGCAAGAATTGGAAGGAAAAAGAGAAGTTGTGGGAAGCAAGATGAAAGAATATCACCGGAGACCAGCATTGACTTATGACAAAGCAAATTCAACCCGGGGTGTTCTTAGAGGGAGATCTGGTACTAAAATCAGTAGGCGCAGTAATGAGAAAAATGTCTTTGTCAAAATGGGCTCCCAAATGGGATGGTCCTTACATTGTTTCTGAAATACACCCCAACGGACACTGCATTCTGTTGGATCCGGAGCATGGAACAACTATCGGCCCCATCAATTTCAAGTACGTTAAGAAGTACTATGCCTAATTTCAACTTTAGTAGTTAGAATTTTAATTCCAAAAGTCTTCTTTGTCAAGAGCCAATGTTTATGTTATATTATTTTGCAAGCATCCTGTAATGCATGAAAAAACTGCATTAGCAATCATACATTCAAAAGGTGTGAATGATGCATCTTAAGAAATTTGTAGTACAAAATATTTTTAAAAAGTGAAGTGTCCCATCCTCCAAACTCCTAAAAAAGAGAGAGCATAAATAGGGCAAGAAAGTTTTGGATACCTTCCTTTTTTTATTTGTGATTTCATTGGAAACATATACAAATAAGGATATAATATCTAAAGTTGTAAGGTGAAAGATCTTTATCAAAAAATCCTTATAGCTAATTCCAAAATTAGCAACCCAATATACATGGGGCTGAGAAGGGTTACATGAGAACGAAGGCAAAGAACATAATAATAAAGATTCAGATAACAAAGAGTACAGAATGATCATCAGAATTCAAAATGATACAAGTTCAGAATAACAAAAGTTTCAGAATATTACAAAAGATGTCAAATATACAATAGCAGATATTCAAGTGTCAGAATCTCATACAAGAAGATAGGAGTACATATTATATGACAAAAAAGAGCAAGGCTGAAAACAAAAGTAAGAAAAGAAGAAAAAGAGTCTTACCAAGTAAGAAGACAGAGTAAAAAGATAGAGTGAATTAAAGTTGAATGTGAGAGTGCCCTTTACCCTAAGAAAAATTCCTAATTGTTGAAGAAGACAGAGGGATTGGATGGTGGTGATGATAGTAGTGATGATATTGCGCTGTGTAAAAAAATGCCCTAGTAAAAATGATGAGGAACACGCGATTCTCTATCCTTCCAAATGTTCTCTCTCCTATTTATTTATTTAATATTTAAAATTTTTGCACAATAATATTCTTTTATTAATTTTTTATAAATACATAGTCATATTCAAATTATACAGATATATTTATATTTAAATATTATAATATTTACATATATATATTATTATAACAAAAAAATAAATAAAAAAGAGAGATTTGATTCTTTAGAGTTATAATCTATTTTTTTTCAAAAAAAATATTATGTTGATATTTTGTTTTAAAAAAAATTGTATAGTTCTGTTGAATACAAAAAAGTTCAATGCAATTTGAGAGAATATTTTGTATTCTCAAAAACTGCATGGGACTTATGATTGTGTACTAAAAATATAAACCCTTTTTATACATAAATAATTTTTACAATGACCTAAAAATATGGTCAAAAAAGAGTTAAGTTCCTCCTAGAAGTATTAGGTAAAAGGATAGAACCCAAAAGAGCACATTGAGGAGTTGAATTTTTCTTCAGTGAAAATTATATTGGTGGAAGTGGATTGGTTAGATTTGGAGTGTAAAAAGCGTCATCTAGTTGAAAGAAAACCAAACTAGATATTCCTTCACTAATGTCACATGCCAGGAGCTTTAGTTTAATTTGTGGGAATCAACTTCCTCCATTGAACAGTTGAAAAGACTTAAAGTGACGAGAATACCAAAAAATATTTAAGATAAAAAAGAGTAAACCAAATATCAGACTAAAATTATTGGACAATAAATTTCCTCTTCGTCTTGGTTTTACACTATAAAAAGAACCTTCACCTTCGCCTTCATCTTTACCTTCACTTTTCACTTTGACCTTCTTCTCGACCTTTCTTCTTCTGAAAACAACATAAAAATTAAAAAATCCATCTTTTTATCTTCTTATGACATTAGCAGAGGTCTCAACACTTATTTTTTACCTCTATTTTTTATCATTAGTTTTTATATTATTTATTTGTCATTAATAAAAATATTTTTTTCATAAATATATTTATCATAAATCTTTCATCTTAATTATTATTTTTTTATATTTAATCTATTTTTTATAAAACTCACGTGAATCAACAAGATAGATAAATTTTATCTCAGTCCTTAGTAGTGTAGTGAAATAGCGCTACATTGTTCGTATATATTTTGTGAAGTTATTAATATAAGATCCGTGAAAAGGAAAAATGGAGAGTTAAAATTGCAGTTGAACTGCTCAACAATTCCATCACATGCACACTGACAAAAACTGTGTCATGTTTCCAATTTCCAAGAGCCCATTTTGAATAAAATAGTTGTGAATGTGGTGTGTATATATATGGGAAGTTATCAGGTGTACTGAAAACATGGACAGTATTTCAGTTGTTTTAATTGAAATTTTAATTAATATGTATTATATATATATTTTTTTATAATTTAAATTAATAATTAAAATAATTAAAACAATAATATTTTCAATATATCTAAAACTCTTCTTATAACTTGAAATGTTCAATAAAATTTATATTTTATTTAACAGAAAATAGAGAATTCATAAAATATTATATATACACTTCATATATATAGACACATAATATTTTTAAATGAAATAAAGCAATATTATTATATAGGTTCACTAAACATGCTTACATCATCATCCTAGAAAAACAAGTTTTATTCAAATCAATTCTAGAACTATGGTTACTTTTTAAAAATTATTGTCTCTTTGAATAGGAAAAAATTACCAAAGACTTTAATACACGTCCACTTCTGGAGCCCTTGAAATAGAAATAAAACAAATGAATGACACCTCTCGACACTTTAATAGTGTAATTGTCGTATAGAAAGAACTGGAGAGTGGAGAAAACAAAAAAAGAAAATTAAAAGAGAATGAAATGCTATTCAAATATTCCAGCATAGGGCCGGCTGACCAATAAAAGCATAGGTGTTTCTTTATGTTCCTAGCAAGTGTCAACAATAACACTGTGTCCACAAGAATAATAATATTATACTATATGCTTCTTTTGACATTAACCATGCATTATATATTTATTACTATATAGATGCTAGCTTCAAAATGTTATAGGTATTCTATTCCAAAAGAACTAACAATCTCAAAGCATAACAAGAAGGAGAAGGATGTGGAAGAAGGGATTTGTTGTGGTTGAATTATTATTATTAATGTTGGTATGTTCATCAGTTTTGTTAGTAGTTGATGGTTTGAGAAGAGATGAATACCCGCCTGACTTTGTGTTTGGTGCTTCAACATCTGCTTATCAGGTTCTTTAATTATTTCTCATCTCTAATTAATGATATAGTTTTGATAAATGGAGTGGTAATTAATAAATAAGATAAATGGTATGAGAAAAGGTAGAAGGTGCAGCAGATGAAGATGGAAGGAAGCCAAGCATATGGGATACTTTTGCACATGCCGGCAATGGTACTTCTATCTCTTTATTTATTTTATATCTTTATTTTTTTAAAGAATAATATAATTGAGAGATTAAAATATTTAAAATTTTAAAAAATTTAAAATCCAATTTATCTAATACTCTAAAAAAATTATTAATCAAGTCTTTTTAATCAAAAATTAATTTATTCGATCCAATCTATGTTATATACTTCTAGTTTTCTTGATGTGATGTACTCAATGACGCACATATCTATACTTCGTTTTCTTTGTGGTCAACAATCAAACACACACACACTTCAGATGACTTCTGATTACAAATTAACACCTTGGGACCACAGATTCAATAATTCAAATGTGAGAACTTTTTTTTGGTGTCACTCAATTGTGAGATTTATGCAGGATTCCAGTTCAGACTTTAAAAGAAAAAATATACGGTATAAAAAGAGTATACTCTTTTGTATAGGAGTAAGATCATATCGATTTTTTTTCAATTATTTTGTAAAGTATAATGTTTTATTATATATTTTTTAAATAAATTAAAAGAAAAAATATTAGAAAAAACATTGAATAAAGAGACTATATTTGACAAACCGATTAAAAATAATATTGAATGTGATATATATTTAATAGTTTCAGATTATATTATTTTTTAATATTTTTTAATTATTGAATTATAATTATTTTCATTTATTATGTCACATATGTGTCTCTCTTTCACTAAAAAATACAACTAACAAACCAACATACAATACATATTTTATAATATCCATGATAATTTCAATATTTGAATATAATAATTTATATTAATACTTACAAATAAAATAAAAATAAAAATAGCCCAACAAACAAGTTAAGAGTCTCTTGTTATCGATCATTTTGAAAAAATTATGGGAGTTTATGTAGCCTGAGAAAGAATACATGCATATGGTTTTGAATATACATTCATATGTGATAGATCGATGTAAAATCTTATAAGCTTTTATAATTTTGCTAGAACTCAACATGTTGCAAAAGTCTTAGTACCCTTACAATAATAAATTACCACTTTTCAAATTAAATTTACAGCAAATATGTACAAGGGTGATGGAGACATTGCATGCGATCAATATCACAAATATAAGGTGAGTGCGTTATTATTATTATACCATGACAACATTAATTATATCATTGATATATAATATGGTTTAGATTGATAAATTATTAATGACTAATAATACTTTATATTCAATAAAAATTAAACAGGAAGATGTCCAACTCATGGCAAAAATGGGATTAAATGCCTACAGATTTTCGATATCTTGGTCAAGACTTATTCCAGGTTATCAAGTTATCCTTTTTATTGATTTAAATTTTTAAGATAAATGGTTTTATAAGAAAAATCAATAATATAATGCCTAAAATAATTTATGTCAAGTGCTCTTTGTATTAGATACTCACTTATTTTGATTTCGGTAATATTAGTAAGAAGACAACAAAAAAATCATAACTTATTTTATATAGTATTTATTAATTATTATAATAATTAATAAATACTAAATAAGATAAATTTTGACTGTTTTTTGTTAATTTTTTTATTGAATATTTTGGTTTTGATTTATGGTGTGTCATGCATGGGCGGAGCTACATATATAAAAAATGAGACAATGACCTCCCTAATTTTAATTTTTTACATGTAAATTATATGTAAATTTTATTTTAATCTCGTTTAAAATTTTATTTTACTCTTATTTTATTGTGTAAATATTTTTAGTTCCCTCTAATATTTTCTCTAGCTTCGCACCTGCCGTCATGGATAATGAATCTTTCTACTTCATAAAAAAGATGTTACTTCCCCTCCGGCTTAGAACAAATGCAAAATTAATCACGCACAAAAATATGGAATTGATTTAGAAATATTTTGATTTTAAATAAATTAGATTCATGATATAAAAATTACTATCTTTTTTATATCTACTTTCTTTTCACCTATTTATTGTTTCTCATTCATTTAATAGGATTATTAGTATACAAATTTGATTAACAGATTAATATTGTCTAATTTTTAAATAAATATTTATTTTGGGCAAAAACATATTTTATAAATAGAACTTAATTACTTTATACCAAAATGAATATTATATTATTGTTTATTTATTGGGTATTTTTGCTCTGAGTTCTAAATTTCAATTACCACCAGATGGGAAAGGCCCAATCAATCAAAAGGGATTACAATATTACAACAATCTTATCAACGAACTGATAAGTCAAGGTTAGTGTGCAAACTATATCTTTAGTTTATACTAATATTTTAAAGATTTAGTTAAAAGTAGGCGCTATAATTATTATTTAAAATTTTTAAATTTTTTATTTACCAAATATATTAAGGATCTTGTTAATATATGTCATAAGAATATACTTTAGAAACACCCTAACAAAATATATTTTATTAAAAATTATACAACATTAAAAAAATAATTTTTATATTTTCAATACATTAAATACATAAAAAAATTTAAAAAAAATCTATTATTAGACTATTAAAATATGCTTTTATGACACAAGATAGTTAAATATTTATATTTAAGATTTAAATTTTAATGCTTTATATATTTTCTATAAAAGTTTTATAATTAATTATGTTAACAAGAACTTTTAAACATACGTTAGTAATTAATTGTTGGAATTTTCTCAGAATTTTTTAACCCAAAAATTATCCATGTTAAATTATTAAGGAATGAAATACTGGATGCGGAAGCGTACCTGAATTCATAAACATGAATCATACAATCGAAAGAGTTTGGATCTTGTGGTTCTTTCGATCTTCCTCAACCAAAGTCTTTTGTATTCCTAGGCGGCTAAACTATAACTCTTTTAATGGGGAAAGAGCAACAAAGGCGGCTTTAGTATATTGGGAACCGAAACCCTGAAGGTCTATTTATATTTGAACATGGCACCCATTAAACCCTAAAGTCCAAATAAAATAGTATCTAAAACCCAAAAGATAATATATCTAAAATCCAAAAAGATAATTATCTAAGAAACAAAAAATAATATCCGGTTTTATTCTCATTTAATTCCAAATCAAAAGTAATAATGACTTATTCAATTAGCATTTATAACAATAAATGAGATCATCATTATATAAATCATTTATTTGAAATAGCATCATTTGTGATTATAATTGATATATGTATTGCCCACAAATAAGTTAGGAAATTAAATAATTTCCTAACATCTCCCACTTGGGCTATACATATATTCTTTCTTGACATAATCACATTTTATAAACTTTATGCGCACATCTGAATGCTATTTCTTTCATTACTTTAACAATCTGATCCGTCTCATACATTAGATATGGAACTACCACAGCTTTTATCACATTAAATGCCGTGACTAAACCACGCCAATCACCATCCTAATATACTTAACGACATAGATCAAATTTGGATGAGTAATATGAAAATTACATGCCAAGTGATCTCATGCATGTCTATTTCCAGCTGGTTCAACTTTATTGAGATCAAACACAATACAAATATTGCAAAATGAACATTTCATATAACATGAAACCATCAACTTAGTTCTGCAGAAAATAACTCAATATCTGTCATAGGACATATAGCATAAAATAAACTCCCAATAAACCAAGGCATCATAAATATTGACACCCATCCGAGTAGTGTGCTCAAGAAAAATTTTAGGGTTCAATCCCTTGGTACTGGGTCTGCTAGCATATACTCTGTTTCCATATGTCCTATGACTAAGAAACTTGATGTCTGTATGCTTCGATTTTGTCAAGTTCTTATTGTTATTGGAGTATAGTACTACTGACTTATTGTCACAAAATATCTTTAATGGCCTTTCAATGTCATCTACTATATGAAGCTTAGTGACAGTTTCGCAACCATATGCCATGAAATCGGAATCAGAGTACCTAATGATCTCCAAATTTTCTGATCTCCGATAAATAAGCATGTAATCCTTTGTTCTCTTTAAACAACGTATTACGCGTTTAACAGCGATCCAATGATCCATATCCGGATTTCTCAAGTATCTACCTAACACTCCCACTATAAATGATATATCGGGACTTGTGCAGACTTGAGCATACATTAAGCTCCCTAGTGCTGATGCATAAGGTTTATCATGCATTGTTGTCCTCTCAAGATCATTTTTAGGGCATTGCTTGAGACTGAATTTTGTCTCCTTTAGTTACGGGTGTGTCCATTGGTCTACATCTTTCCTTGCTATGTCTACTTAAAATCTTTTCGATATAGTTCTTTTGTGATCATCCAAGAATACCTTGAGAGCGATCTCTTAGTATCTCGATTCCTAATACAAAAGAGACATCACCAAAATCTTTCATTTCGAATTTGTTCGAATTAAATTTCTTAGTTTCATGTAACAAGCCTATATCGTTACTAGCAAGTAGAACGTCATCAACATGTAAGACCAAAAAGATGTATTTACTCCTACTGAACTTGCGGTATACACATTTATCTATAATATTTACCTCAAAACCATATGAGGTAATAACTTGATGAAACTCGTGATACCATTAACGGGAAGCTTGTTTGAGATCATAGATGGATTTTCTCTTTTCTCTATTGGATCTCCTTAATGACACTTCTTGAGGTTGTTGAGCTTGTTGTATGGATTGGGATTGAGGAGGATTCTCATTATTTTTCTGTGCTGTAGCAGTATCTTGAGCAACAATGATATTCTCATTGTTCTCTTGTACTGTAACTGGATCTACAGTAGGATTCTCATTGTGCTCTTGTACTATAACTGTGTCTTGAACAATAATAGATACAAAGACCTAATCATTGTGAGCTACAGAATCCTCATCAAAAGCAACATTTCTAATATCTCCTTCCCTCCCCCCAAACTCAACATCCTCAAGAAATCTCGCATTTTCCATTTCAAAAATAGACCTTGATGCAGGATTGTAAAATTTGTACCCCCGTGAACACTCAGCGTAACCAACAAAGTAGCAACTAATTGTCCTTGAGTCTAATTTTCTTTCATGCGGCCTATAAGGTCGCGCCTCAGCTGGACATCCCCAAATATACAAATGCTTTATACTGGGCTTTTTCCCAGTCCAAATTTCATATGGGTTTTGTTAACTGCTTTACTTGACACCCTATTAAGGATGTACATTGCGGTCTTTAAGGCTTCTTCCTAGAGTGATTCAGGCAAGGAAGAATGACTAATCATACTTCTCACCATGTCCTTAAGAGTTCGGTTCCTTCGCTCTGCAACAACATTCATGCTAGGTTTGCCTAGCATGGTGTATTGCGGAATAATACCACACTCCTCTAGGAAAAGAGCAAAAAGGCCCGGGACGTTGCTCACCTGAGCCGTCATATCTTCCATAGTATTCACCACCACGATCAGATTTGACAGCTTTAATTTTCTTTCCAAGTTGAAGTTCAACTTCAGCTTTGAAAGACTTGAAAACATCCTAGGTTTGGGACTTTTCATGAATTAAATATAGGTACCTGTAACGAGAGTAATCATCTATGAACGTAATAAAGTACCGTGTCCATTCCAAGAGACAGTAGGAAATGGGCCACATATATCGGTATGTATCAGTTCTAAGACATCTTTAGCTTTCTCGGCAACTAATTTCCTTTCGTTTGTTATTTTCCCTTTTATGCACTCAATAAAGACTTTAAAGTCCGCCAAATTTAGGGGTCCAAGAATTCCATCCGACACGAGCCTCTGAATTCTCTGTTTAGAGATGTGACCCAGGTGTTTGTGCCATAATGATGCCGAATTCTCATTTAGTTTTTGTTTTGTACCCATTTGCAGTATTTCATTATTATAGGAATTTAAGTCAAGCATATATTGATTATCCACCAAATGACCAGAGCAAATATTATTCAAATTATAAAAGAGACTGATTTTATTGTCTCTGAACGAACAAAAATAACCTGATTTGTCCAAACGAGAAACAGAAACCAAATTCCGCCTTAAATGACGGTACATAAAATGTCTCTAATAAATCCAAGTAAAATTCACTCGTGGAACATAATCTAAAGGTTCATATAGCTTCGACTGCAACTATATTGCCTCTGCCACATAGATGTATCTTTCAGCATCACTTGGCGGTCGGCTCCACAAGCAACCCTGCATAATAACACTTACATGAGTAGTAGCAGCAGAATCTACCCACCAAGTATCAACAGGTGCATAACTTAAACTATCCTCAGAACAAACAAAAGTAAGAATTATACCCTTCATTACACACCAAGTGGCATATTTGGTACAATCCTTCTTCATGTGTCCCGCCTTCTTACAGAAGAAACAGGTTGAAACTTCCTGTTTCTTAGCCTTTTTCTGCTGAGAAGGTATATCCGCAGTAGTATCACGCTTTCTTTTATACTGAGAAGATAAAGCCATGTGAGCACTTTCAGTCTTATCTTGCTGTAGCCTCTCTTCTTCTTGCACACAGTGAGATATAAGCTCATTTAAGGACTAAGTGTCCTTCAGAGTGTTATAACTCACTTTGAATTACCCAAAGTGTGCAGGAAGGGAAATCGAAATGAAATACACGAGTAAATCTTCAGACAACTCTAACTTTAGTGCTTTCAATTTTGAAGCAAGATGAGACATTTTCATAATGTACTCCCTAATGTTCCTTTTACCTTTATACCTCATGGAGACAAGTTTGCTCAAAAGACTACTTGCCTCCGCCTTTTCATTCTTAGTAAAGAATTTTTCAACACCCTTTAGAAACTGTTTGGCATCTTTATCCTCAGTAATTGAGCCCCGAAATGCCTCAGGAATCCGGAGTGGAAGTGGGTTTCTCCTCTCGAAGAGCTGTATCTAGATCCATACAATCGAGGACAATCTCCACGGTATCTTTCCAAACTTTAAAGTTTGAATCATTCAACATAGGAATACTGCTAATTTGTGCAGAAACATTGGTAGCTAAAGCCATAGTTTCTAGATTAGAACAAAAAACATGCAATAAACATTAGTTAAATAATGGAAAAAAATCCATATTGAGATATCTAGAACAACATTAATTTTCAATCTTTGGATAGAAAAATTAACTGTAAGTGATACTCTCATTGCAGTAATCAAATATTATCAAAATTCCTGTCACACATTAAGCCTTTCTTTGGACCGACTTAATGTGCACATGGAGACTTAAACTTTGCAACATACTTATTACTGCATATATTTTCTATTAATTGGCCAAACAATAACCTTCCTTTTGGCCGATTATTGACTACATAATTAATAGAAAATAAACAAAAGTGTACAATGCTTATTCTTTGGCCAAAGAATAAACTTCCTTTGGCTGATTATTGTTCGCATAAATAATAAGTATTACTTTATTCTTATTTACCCAAATATTTATTTACCATTAATATATGCATGTAATTCGACCAAATATAGGCCTTCCTTTGGGCCGACCAATATTCGCATGAATTACATATCACCATATTTCTTATGTTTTGAATAAATCAATTTTCACAAAAGAGGCTACTTTAGTAGCATAATGTTCAATCAATTTATTCTAAAACCAAATCTTTATAATAAATGGGTATAATAATCCAAATTATTATTAGTTTTCTTATGTAACAATAAAAAAACTTAAATTTCAAAAGGAATTAAAACCTTTTTTATTTTAATATTATTATTGCTCTAATATTTGAAATTGAGCGAACACTGGTATTATTATTATTTATTTTGAAATCACAATATATACCGTATAAGTGATTTTAACCAATCCAAAATAACAATAATAATAATACATAAAGAAATTACCAACGTTTCATAATAGATTAAGAAAGCTATATATATAGAAGACTACAATGTATGCGTGCATTTAAATAATTAAAATTGGAGAAACACTGTAAGTGGCGCAGGAAAGTAACGCACAACATACCTTGAATAAGACGCATATCAATCGATTCAAATTAAAAAAAAAAATTTGATTTGATATGCCAATATTAAGTAACAACAAATAACAATGGAATTAATTATTACTTAATGACTTAGTCATGGATGGCTCTAATACCACTTGTTGGAATTTTCTCAGAATTTCTTAGCCCAAAAAGTCTTATGGTTCTTTCGATCTTTCTCAACCAAACACTTCTGTATTTCTAGGCGGCTAAACTGTAACTCTTTTGATGGGAAAAGAGCAACAAAGGCGGCTTTAGTATATTGGGGACCAAAACCCTGAAGGTCAATTTATATTTGAGCATGACACCCATTAAACCCTAAAGCCCAAATAAAATAGTATCTAAAACCCAAAACCCAAAAGATAATATATCTAAAATCCAAAAAGATAATTATCTAAGAAACAAAAGATAATATCCGATTTTATTCTCATTTAATTCCAAATCAAAAGTAATAATAACTTATTCAATTAGCATTTATAACAATAAATGAGATCATCATTATATAAGTCATTTATTTGAAATAGCATCATTTGTGATTATAATTGATATATGTATTGCCCACAAATAAGTTAGGAAATTAAATAATTTCCTAAAATTAATAACTAAGGCAAGTCCTTCCATTATTTATTTATTCTTGTGTTAATTTTCTGTTGTTCTTGTAGGAATTCAAGCACATGTTACATTATATCATTGGGACTTACCACAAACTCTTGAGGATGAATATGGAGGATGGGTTAATAAAAAAATTGTGTATGGTTCCCTAACTTCAAATATCCAATTAATTTGCATAATTGCATGATCATCTTAATTTACGAAAGAACCAAAATTTAAATCTTAAATTATTTATGTTTTGTGTAATTTGTACATTACTAACACATTGTTCTGTACACTTGCATATATATTCTTGTAGAAGAGACTTCACAGCATTTGCAAATGTGTGCTTTAGAGAGTTTGGAGACAGAGTCAAACATTGGACGACAATTAATGAAGGAAATGTTTTTTCACAAGGTGGCTATGATATAGGATTCTTACCACCTCAACATTGCTCTCCTTCTTCTATATTTAATTGCTCTAAGGGAAATTCTTCAACGGAGCCATATTTGGTAACACATAATATGTTGTTAGCTCATGCATCAGCTGCAACATTGTATAGGAACAAGTACCAGGTAACTAATGTCTACTATTTCATTCATCTTGGCCATCCTTCTAAATTTGGTGACAATTTAAAATATTACTACACAAGGCAATGGTTAGATCAAATTCCAGAACCTCATCCAAGAACAATTTATTTAGTGATTGAATTATATCGGTTCAATTTGATTTTGTGACACCACATAATAAATTCGGCATTATTTTAAAAGTAAGACCTTACTTTTAAATACCACTATTCTATAAACCAAGTTAGATTGGTTAATTTACTATTTTGCTTAAGTAAGTGTGGGGGTTTAAATCCCGCCTTATGCATGCAGCCACTCATGTGACGGATTAATTAGCTTACTCGCTATACATGTTCACTTCACTTATATATCAGCTATACACAATTGCACTCACGTGTTAAATAACTAACTAACTATAAGCATTAACCAACTGCAACTAACCACTAACTAACTTTACAGCTAAGCTAGCTAAATAAATCAGCTCCATACATGTGCAAGAAAGTCTCACATCACATAAATTAACTATCAAACTTCCTATGATTAATGCAGGACAAGCAACATGGATTTATTGGGTTTAATCTCCTTGCTTTTGGTTTTGTTCCTTTAACAAATACTAGTGAAGATATAATTGCTGCTCAGAGGGCTCAAGACTTCTTTCTTGGGTGGTAAGTAAGATATTATTATAAGAGCAATGCTTCATGAATTAGTATAATTTATTGTTTTTAGTCAGTAAAATTTAAAAGTGTTGACAAAAATATGGTTCTAGATTGCTAGACTAAAAGTGTTGAACTATTGATTAAAAGTGTCGACTGTATAAATTAAAATTACTGGCTCTTAAACTTTCTTCTGATTATAATTATATTTGTTTTTAATGTGTCAATTGTCATATAAGCCTCCAAGGCTAAAACATAGCCTTTTCTCTTTAGATTTCCTAATTTAATTTGTTTTGTCCGTATTTTATGATTGTAGGTTTTTGAGTCCATTTATTTTTGGAGATTACCCTGAAACCATGAAAAAGAATGTTGGTTCAAGGCTTCCAATATTCACAAAAAGCGAATCAAATTTGGTGAAGGGCTCAATTGACTTCGTAGGAATAAATTTTTACTATTCATATTTTGTTAAGGACAATCCTAGAAGCCTATATATAAAGGATAGAGATTATACAGCAGATATGGCTGTGGAACTTACGGGTAAGTTTATACTATATTCTATTTACTTGATCCTTAAGTTATCATCTATTTATTTAATTAAAAAAAATCTGAGTAAATAATTATTTTGACATTCGAAAAATTTTGATTTTGACAAAACGGATTTCAACCTTTGTTTTTGACAAAATAGACTAATCGTTAACCGGTCATTTTGGACATTTAAACCATGTTGTCGAACAGAACTGA
Source organism: Arachis duranensis (assembly GCF_000817695.3). Classification (NCBI taxonomy): domain Eukaryota; kingdom Viridiplantae; phylum Streptophyta; class Magnoliopsida; order Fabales; family Fabaceae; genus Arachis; species Arachis duranensis. Next base: position 81,498,708 of record NC_029773.3, on the reverse strand, counting down.
CATTTAAAAGTTTAATTTGTTATCAAAACCAACAATTAAGTTTTACTGTCAAAATTAAAATCTTTCGGGTGACAAAAATATTTATTTACTCAACATCTAATCATGTTATTTTTGGATGTAGCTTATACCTCAGAAGAAACATCTAAGGATGAGGTAATAGTAGCGTTGGAACTTAGTACAATAATTCTTATACCAATGTTTTACACTTGTACACTAACTAGCTAATTGTTTGGTTCAGGCTCAGATTATTCCATGGACTTTGGAAGGATTGCTTGACTCACTGAAGAATATTTATGGAGATTTTCCAATTTATATTCACGAAAATGGTTCATCTCTCTTTCTCTTCTCTATCTACTCCCATCTAATATGTTTAATATTTAAGGACAATTTACATTACCTCTTTAATTTTGACATTTTATGAAATTTACCGTGACACTCTTGTATTTATCAAATCACGTTAGCTTCTCTGATCTTAAGAAAATATTGTGTTATGTTTATCAGAATCTTTAGTATATAATTTATAAACTATAAGGATATAGGTATATTATTATTATTATTATTATTATTATTATTATTAATTTTTTTTTACAAGTCAAATTGAATTTCACCAAACGTTAATAGATCAATAAGAGTAATTTGCCCTGATTTCCATTGTTTATTGTGTCTTCATGACATCAATATCTCAAAAGATTCCAATTCTTTTGTCAACAAAACCAAAGCAATAATTTTCTATATATCCTTCGGTGATATAATTTATAATAAAACTTTGGACTTTACAGGTCTACAAACACATAGAAATTCATCATTGGAGGACTGGCCAAGAATAAAGTATTTACAAGAATACATTGGTAGTATACTTGATATGCTAAGGTACTTCCATTTTCATTTTTAGCATGCATTTTTCATTTTCCATAAAAAGTTATATAACCTTTGCTGATTTCAATTTTTCATCAACAATGATAATTCCTAATCATATTATTTTTGTGATGTTGTAAGGAATGGACATGATATAAGAGGCTATTTTGTATGGTCTTTCATGGATGTGTTTGAATTATTGGGTGGATATGAATCAACTTTTGGGCTTTATTACATTGATTTGAATGACCCTACTTTGAGGAGACAACCTAAGCTCTCTTCTCAATGGTACTCTAATTTCCTCAACAACAGAACTATGGACCCAATGGTGGCCATGCAAATTGAGAAGAATGCCTTATTGCACAATGCTATTTAATGTAATAAGGACTAGGTAAAATCTAAGTGATATGAGTTTGTATTATGGTATGCCAAAGAATAATAAAGTGACATGATTCATGGTGCAAATAATTGATCATGAATGTTTTGAAGCTTGTACATTTATATGTGCATGATATACCACAGTCAAGATTGGTTTGGTTTGGTTTAATTTAGTACCAAGATTTCAGTTTTTATGTATCAAGATGTGTCCCAAGGCAGCTTTACCCTTTAACACCATCCTTTCTATATTCAAACTCTAACTCCACTATGAATCTCTTTTATGTATTAAGATGTGTGTTTTTTTTTTTCAAAAGAAAATTTGTGCAAAAATTTATGCAAATTTAAAAAGAGAATATTGTGTGAAGAGATATAATAATTTTTGTGATTTTTTCTATCACCTTAAACTTTGTAACAAGTGATATTATAACAGTTGGAGAACATATAAAAACATATATTGACATACATCCGTCTACAACTAATAATTTGTAGTTTTAACACTTGGTATTAATTAAGCACTAAAATTATTTAAATGCTTTTAAATTTTCCTAAAATTTTGTATTATTATTATAAAAATATATTATTTTCAAATATAAAAAATATATATTATTTTCATTTGAATACATTTATGTAATAGAATTAGCTTTCTTTTCCTTTTTTTTTTGGAACAAAACTAGTTTTACTACCAGAATAAAGTGGGATATGATTAGTCCATGTCAATAGAAGCACACTAATATAGAGTTAAGCTCTACTTTGACTTTTAAAATTGTCGAATTGTATTGATTTAGCCCTTGACTTTTTATAATTTGGGGTCATTTAGATTAAAAAAGGTACACCAATGCAGTCCTTCCTATATTTTAATTTCTATCACTGGAATTCAATGTTATTACTGATGTAACTTAAGTCTTGCCATGTTGGACATATTAAAACGAAGTCTTACGCATTTTGACGCCAAAGAAGACATTAAACAAAATACGTACGACGTTGTTTTAATATGTCTAGCGTGGCAAGACTTGAGTCACATCACTAACGGCGTTGTATTTTGGTGAAGAAAAATATACAAAAGACTATATTGGTATACTTTTTTTAATTTGGAGAACTAAATTGTAACCATTGAAAAGTCAAAAACTAAATCAGTGTAACTCGTCAATTTCCGATACCAAAGTGACCCTTAACTCACTAACATATGAATATATGATACAATTTCATTTGAGAAAATATTCGGGCTCCTCTACCGAGAAGGGAATTTTTATTTTCCAACTTGAATAACTTGCCTTTTTTTTGGTCTAGTAATAATTGTTGGGCTTTTGCTGGGGCTCCAAAAGCCTCTTTTGCTTGTGGATGCTCACATTTATCAGGGCAAACCATCAAAGGCAACTTGCGATACTGCTTTTTCACGTCATCAGGTGATGATTCAAATGGAAGCTTTAGATACTCAAATGGATTCAACTTAAAACAAGAGAGAATCCTAGCGACTTCGTTGTCCCTCTCGGCTTCGCTGACTTCGGCAAAGAAGTTCTTGAGAAGCAAATGGTCGTCGATGGTGGATGTAGCCGGAGAAGCTGTCTCTCCCATTTTTCCGATTTCAATTTCAATTTCAATTTTAGATTTTACCAGCTTCTCGGATCCCACCACACCTGCAACTTGCAGCTGCTCCTCTTGGCAAATCAGCCGTCACTTTCTTCACCTTGCGCAAGAGACCAGAATTTGCACCCTTCATTACGGCGACATCACTCTGCTGTCATTAGTCCATGCTGCTTGGTGATGATGAAACCAAAGCAAGAACGCCACAGTCACTTTCCTCTCTTGTTGAAGCCACTGTGTACACTGCAAGTTGTCACCGTCCCAAGTCAGAGTTGGTTACCTTGTTGCCATGTCCTATTAGCTGGTGCGTTGAAACTCTGTTATGCCCGTCACTCTTCTTCCGTGGTTGGTCATGGTCTCTTTGAAATTCCTTTGTGTTTCTCTTCTTGCAATTTCTCTAATTTTCACTGGTTGGTCCCAGGTCCAATTTCAATTCAATTTGTCATTTATCGCAAGGTTTGCCACTTGATGTGATAGTTGATTGCCCTCTCTATGTGTCCATGTAAAACCGCTATTCAATATACCTTCCACCAGGACATAGATATCCATTAGAATCGGATCTATCTGATTCAAATAGGATATTTTCTAATTGGAGATTTTTTTCTAGAATAAGAGCACTCCTTAATGCCATTGATTCCACTATTAAACTAGATGTTGCTCTGACTATTTCAGCTGATCCTGCTACCAAATCTTTTACTTTATCTCTGATTACAACAGTTATTGCGCCCTCTCCGGATTCCTTCCTGAAAGCTCCATCGACATTCATTTTGAGCCTGTCTCCTATTGGCAGCCTCCAGGTAACCCTTCTTCTGTAAGAATTTTTATTTTCAATACTCTTTCTCTTGTTTGTGATTGGCTGCTTCTGTTCATCTATTTTATTTGCCTCCACAAATTCTATTTTCAAAATTCTCGCCCTTGTAATTGTTGCCATTGGTTCTGTGTTTATATTTCGGAAAATTGCATAATTTCTGGATTTCCAAACTTCCCAGCTTAGGTATCCCAATTTGTTTATCATAGTTTCTTTTGCTTCTTTGCCCTCCCTGTTAATTTGCCTCATATTCTCTAATAACCATACTCCATATGAGGTAACATTTTCTGGTGTTGGAATGCATTGACTTTGAGCACCAAACCACACAGCCCTCGTCCAGGGACAAGTAATAGTGCATGCTCTATTGTTTCTACTTCAGTTCCACAAATTTGACATATATGGCTTCTTATGATTCTCTTCTTATATAGATTATTATTTACTGGAATTATATCATGTGCGGCCCTCCATACAAACATTTTGATTTTTTTAGGGACTCACATTCCTCAGATCTCCTTCCAAAGTTCCTTTAAATGTGTACTTGAAGATGCTAAACTTGTTTCGTGTTCTCTTTTCTCCATCTTTGCCACATAATAACCTGTCTTCACTGTATACATTCCATCATATCTGTAAGGCCACATTATTCGATCTTCTTTATTAATAAAGCTTATTGGTGTTTTCATGTTCATATCTCGTATGTTCTGTGAAAAAATTTGTCTAATTTTGTTTTCATTCCATCCTCCACCTTCCTCTATTAAATCACTCACTCTGTTGACTATTGTGTTTATGGTTGCTAGATTTATACTTATCCCCATAATCCAATTATCTTCCCTCACTTTAATTGATTTACCTTGTCCAATGCTCCATCTTCCTTTCCTTCTTAAAAAATATCTTCCTGGTATTATGCTTTTCCAAACCCAAGATCCTCCTTTCCCTCCTTGGCTTCCCAAAAGTCTGTTTCTGGAAAGTATATATCCTTCGGTATTTTTACCCAAATGGCATCAGGATTCCTAGTTACTCTCCAAGCTTGTATCACAGATTTAATCAAGATCTCTTTACCCGCCTGATTTAGCAATTTTTCTTTCCAGCCTTCTAACTTGTTCATCACCTTCTCCTCTATCCATGTTAGTGCCTTATTTTTGGATCTTCCCCACTGTGCCGGTAGCCCAAGATATTTTCCTGGTTCCTCCCATGTAAGCATTCCTAATATCTCCTCAATATTTACCCTCGTTTGGATAGGAACTTGGCTTCCAAAAATGATCCCCGACTTCTCCAAGTTTATCATATGTCCCGATGCTTTCGTGTATTGATTCAAAATCTGTATAATTTGATAAAGTTCATCATCCTTTGCTTCAGCCAAGACTATACAATCATCTGCGAACAAAAGATGTGTAATGGTAGGTGCTACCTTGAAACCTGTAATCTCTCCCTTATTGTATGCCTCCTCCATAAGAATGGTAAATACTTCAGCTGCTAATATGAAAAGATAGGGAGACAGTAGATCGCCCTGCCCGAGGCCCCTCTGTGGATTAATGACCTTACTGAAGTTTTCGTTTACTTTAATCCTATAAGAAGCACTTTTGACACATTCCATAGCGATCTTGACCCATCTTTGATCAAAACCAAATGCTTGTAACACTTTTTTCAAAAAATTCTACTCTAGTCTATCGTATGCCTTATTCATATCTAACTTGACTGCTACATTTTGTGATATCCTCCTTTTCCCTTTTTTCCAAGGCTGTGGAACACTTCTTGTACGATCAAGATATTATCTTGAATGTATCTTCCACCAACAAAAGCACTTTGTATAGGAGAAATGATCTTGTCTAGTATCTTCCTCAGCCTGATTACAATTACCTTTGTTATGATTTTGTAGACAAAGTTGCAGCAACTTATTGGTCTCAGTTGGCTTAAACTCTTAGGCTGTTTGATTTTCGATATAAGCACAACTGTTGTTTTTCCCATTTCCTTTGGTATTGTTTCAGATGCAAAAACCTCTTTCACCACTGCGCTTACTTTCTTATGGATTACATCCCAATGCTTTTAAAAAAAAGTCCATTTAAACCGTCTGGACCTGGCGCTTTTAGGCTCCCCATCGAAAATGCCGCTTCTTTAATTTCTGCATCAGTAATACCCTGTAGTAGCTCCTCGTTCATTTGTTGGGTAACTCTCCTTGGGATCTTCTTTATGTTGTCTTCGAAGTTTCTTCCACCTATTGTTGTGAAAAGCTTGGTGAAATGTTCTTCAATTAAAGGCATTATCTCCTTATTGCCACTGATCCATTGTCCCTCTTGATTTTTTAATCTTTCAATTCTATTACGATCCCTTCTTTGTATTATTGAAGCGTGACAGAATGAGGTATTTTTATCACCCCACCTCAATCATTTGATTCTGGATCGTTGGCCCCAGTACTTCTCCTCCCGTCTCCATAAGGTTTCAATTTCTTTCTTCAATGTTATAATATGTTGTTGAACCTCCTCCGTTAGGTCTCTTTTCTGAAGCTGCATCAGCTCTTCCTTCAGCCTATTTATCTCCCTATCTGCTCTCCTAAAGGTTGTTTTGCTCCATTTGCTCAATTCAATTTTGCAGTTCCTTATTTTGCCTGAGAGATCTTCCTATTTGCCTACTTGATTTTCGTTTTTACTCCATCCTCTTTTGATAATTTCCTTGCATTCTTCATGGTCTTCCCAATAAGCCTCATACTTGAACTGCTTGGAACTTCTTCCCTTCGGCCTTAGCTGTAGAAGTATCGGACAATGGTTTGAGCTAATTGCCGGGGAGAGCAGTAAGTGTAGCATTCTGATATACCATGCGCCAAGCCCAATTTGCCAAGGCTCTGTCTAACCTCTCTCTAGTGACAAATTCATTCCTCGGGTTGTTGAACCACGTGAATCTACCACCTTTTAAGTCAAGATCCATTAGCCCGTTATAATTGATAAACTTTCTAAATTCCTCTATTTGACTTCGAGGCATAAACTTTCTAAATTCCTCTATTTGACTTCGAGGCTTTGGGTGTAATCCTACTTTCTCTTCTTGATCTAAAATATCATTGAAGTCTCCTATGAATATTTGTGGATCATTCGTTGGTCTACTATGTGTTGACAACTCCTTCCATTGAGCCTTTCTATGTTGAAATTTTGGATTCCCATACACAAAATAGCAACTCCATTCATAGTTATTATCATCTTTTATTTTAGCTTTTATATAATTATCAGACCAAGCATAAACATCAACATCAAGATTTTTATTCCACAAAAGGCATAGACCACCGTACAAGCCCCGGAGTTCCACACAAAAGTGTTTCTCAAAACGTAACTTCCTTTTAAGTTTCATAATTCTACATTCCTTGGCCCTTGTTTCTATCAAGAACAAAATATCTGATTTAAGTTTCCTACAGAGGTCCTGAGCCTCTGAGACTGTTGCAGGGGCTGCAGCCCCACGACAGTTCCAACTTAAAACACTCATGGCTCGAGGTGGGGCATGTGTCGGCCCGCCTCTTCAGTCATATCAAAAGAAAAGTTGCTATGATCACCTGTGATAGTCAGTCTTTCTGTGCTTCTCCCTTTGGTTTTTTTCTCAACTCTGCCCCTTTTGCTTCTCATCATCATGGTCTATTGTTCCGTCTCTGTCTCATCTGAATCCAGCATTATGAGGCTTTCTATCGCATCCCTTTTTCTTTTAATATTAAGTTTGCATTGCATCTTGTTTGCCAATTCAATTTTCTAGTTTCCTGGACTTTTCCTATCATGTTGCTGCTCTTGCTTTTCACATCTTCACTAGCAAGCTCCACCAAGTAAAAGCTTCCCTTACCATCTCTATGGACTTGTGTTTTCCAGGCTTTTTTCTTCTCCCACTTCCTCCATGTTTTGTTTTCTAAAATTCCATAGGCTTTCACTTGGCACCTCCTCCCTAGTTCCCGTTACTATGACTTCCCTATGCTCAATCATCCTCTGTTCTGTATTGGCTTCATTTTTCTTTTCAAATTTCTCCCTAAATAGCTCCCTTATTGTCTTGGCCCTTTCTTTTTCAGTAGCTTTTTCCTGCTGCATCTGTTCTCTACTTCCATGTTCAGTATGTGTTGGCAGCCTTGTATTATCTTTACCTGGGCCTAGGGGTGGCAAACGAGCCTAAACCCATCGGGTCGGCCTGCGTAACCCGCCAAAAAAGGCAGGCTGGGCTGGAAAATTAGGACCGCCAAATAGTAAAAGTCTGCTTAACCCGCACCACTTAAACTGCGGACTTTGGCGGGGGCGGGGCGGGCTTCCCCGCCGGGCTTAGAATTTTTTAGCAAGGGAAATTTTTACAATTTTTTTTACCAAAACCCAACTTCCCCCAACCCAACTTACAAGAGAATGAAGATAAAAATTGAGTATTTTGGAATATATTTATTTTGTTTTAGAGACAATATTTATAATTATGTTTTGGATTATGTTTATTTTGCTTTGGGAACAATATTTATAATTACAAAAACTTTAATGTTTGTGAATATAAAAATTATAATTTGTTTATACTTTGAAAAATGGATTCTGGGACCGCCTCACTAGGCGAGCCAGCCCGCCAAAGGGCGGGCTTTTACCGGGACGAGGTGGGGCAGGACGGGCTTCCCTGCTTGCCACCCCTACCTAGGTCGTTGGTGCATGAGTAACTTTTTTCTTCTTCATAATCTGCATTCCTTTGGCACCTTTTGTTGGGCTCTCCTTCTTGAAATCTTCTTATGCCTCCTAAGTCTTGTTCTACCTTCTCTATTGGGCCAGGTGCATTTTTGTCTATACTCTAGTTGGCATCTTTACCTCTTTGTTGTTGTGTAACCTTGTCCAATATCCCCATCAATCTCTGATCTTTCTTCCCTTGATTTTCTCCATTAGTCAGCTGATTTTATGGATTTCTCCCACCTGCTCTGCTACTTCTATTCTTACTTTTTCTATACTTCCTTGACTTCCAGAAATTTCCTCTCCCTTCTTCTCCGTATTTTTTGTTTGATCAATACCTACTCCACTAGCTGCAGACCCTGTAGCTCTGCCACATGCATGTTGTATTCTGTTCTTCCACCCGCCTCCCCTCCTTTTTATTTTTTCTTCGCTGCACTGTTCCTCATTCTTCTCCGTTGCAACATGAATTGCTTTTGCTTGATTGACCCCCATTTCTGCTGTGTATTTAGGCATATCTGAGTTCCATGAAGCCATCATCCTTTCTTTGTTGCGCTCATTCCTCCCATGCCCTAAGACTCCACAGTTCAAGCAATATGCATCTTGTAGTCTTTCGTATTTGAAGTGAATCCTAGCATCAGTAAAATTGTCCCTGCTCATCCAAAATCCAGTAGGTAGTGCCTTTGTAACTTCCATGGCCACTCTCACTCAGAGAAAAGATCTTACCAAAATATTGTTTTTGAATGGGTCCTCCACTTTCTCAACTATCCCCATTCTTTCACCTATAAATTTGGCTGTTCTAACATTCATGTATTCCAAAGGCAGGCCATGAATCTATACCCAAAATTCTAGAAAGTTTTGATCAACTTCGTTTATTAACTCATTTTGTGGCCACAGTTTTAGATTGATCAGATAGCCCCTTACACTTCATGCCCTCCCTTTTAAGATCTGTTGTCCTCTTCTTTTGTCTTCAATGCTTATTAACACCTTGTTTCTTTCTACTTTAGAGATGGATAATCCTTTCAGATTTCCCCATATCTCCATTAGAGCATTATTGATTGTCTTAAAATTAATCTCTTTATCTGCAATGATTTTTTCAACTATGTTGATGCATTCTGGCTTGAAAACCTGTTGCTCCTCCTGTGTGATTGTTATTGTTTTTCCTTCTATAGGGTCACTGAGAAACAACGCCATCCTTGCTTCAGTAAACTCCGCCAAAGCTCTTGCCTTCAATGTAGTGCTAAAATGATGGTCTTGTGTGTGAATGCTATGAAATAAAGATGTATTGTTGTGTGTGGGTTCTACCAAGTAGATATATGTTATTTTGTGTTAATGAATGAAGGGTTTTAACTTCTAATGGATATTTTGTGTTGGGTCCATCTACGGTAAAGATGCATTTTGATACAGATTTACAAATCTACTGTGGACACATGTTGCTTCTGTGAGGTAGCTCTCAGAAAGCTAGGGAGGCTCATGGAAGGGCTGGTTGAGCCGGTTAGATAGGTGAGCTGAGAACGGGGTTGGCGTTGCACAGGGTCCCGTTAGTGCCGTTGTTGGGCCTTGAGGTTTGACCCAAAAAAGAGTGGGGGTAGGCAAGGTAGTTGTTGCTGTGGGTCAATCTTCTCCTGTGGTCCAAAAGAACCCTAGCAGCGTTCACCAAATTAGAGCCCCCGCGGGTATCATGACTCCAGCTGCAACCCGAGCTTGGCTTCTTCGTCCGTTCCGGCAGCTCCGTCCGGGTCAAGGACCACTCCAAGGACGCCATTCACCGGAGCATGCGTCGTTGCCAGGGACCGGTGGTGCTCACGAATGCCGTCGTGATCAAGTGCGGTTGGCCTGTAGTCAGTGTTGTTGTCCCTTGTCCGCTGTGCGTGTAAGTCGAACGTAGGATCTGCTTTGCCCGATGAATCATCATCTTTGAGTGCCGGTCTCGAAACGTATTCAGGTTAGGTTGAGTATGAGTATTGCTTTTGAAACTTGTATTGTGAATTTGTAGATTCTGGTATTGGCTTAGAGGTGGAAATCCGAAATACCGCTGATGTTGGGTAGTTGGTAAAAGAGTAAGTTAAATTAAATCATTGTTAGCATTTTAGGAACTCGTGAATGAACAAATTGGTAGATTCATTAGACATATGTGTTAGTTATAAGTTAGTAGGTTCAATATATTATGGGTGTGATAAATTGTTAATGCAATAGGTAATAGTAGAAATCTAGGGAAGATAATAGAAACATGGATGTTGAGTGGTCAGTGCCTATTACCGCGCGTTTAGGTAATTGTGATGTTTTAGGAGGAAGGTTGAGGGCTTAGAAATTGTGCAAGGTGATTGATTATGTTAAACCGCTATTTAGATGTACCCTTGATGTAAGGTAGTTTGTTTATTCCAAATGGAATATCATTTCCCCATTTGCGGCTAAGTATGAGTGCTGCTTTGAAATTAAGGACTTGTAGCACTCTACTAGGAAAGGGCATCTTCATGGACATTAGAGACATAGACATGGCATTTTCAATGTTTCGTTTCGTGGCGGGTTTAGCAACGAGTATATGATGAAAAGAAAAGTGTAAATGAATTCTAAGTTGATCTTGGTATGTTTTCTCCCTTTTGAGACGTTTTTTTTATTTTGTTGAGTTTTTTAAATGCTGGCGATAAAATTTTGAAAGGGTTTTTTTTATCCTTTTGGGAAGTGTTCCGAGGGTTACCTGAAACTGTAAGTCGATCTCGGTCGAGATCTTCTGTGTCGGTCGGAGCCGATGTGTCCGGCAGGTGTATAACGGCCGGAGCTGGTGTATCTGACTTGTGGAACTGAAAGTGCTGCTGATCCTTCGTCCCCGGAGGGTGGGGGGTACCTGCAAGGGACTCCAATTCTTAAGTTAGCAAGGGTATTAAGCAGATATTGAGTAGGATCAGAATATGAGTTATACCTGGGTGCTCCAGTGTATTTATAATGGTGAGATGTGGCCTCCTGTGGATAAGATAAGTTAGTTATCTTATCTTATCTTCAAGTGAGGTCATCTTATCTTCAAGGGAACCGCCCTTCTCTTGTAGGCTTGGGCTGCCTTAGGATCTGTGGCGTGTTCCTCTATTTGGGCCCTTCGTTTGGGCTTTCTCGTGACTTGGCCGAGCTCTTTGAGAAGAGGTCGGATTGTCCTGACCTGAAGAGGTCGGTCGCTTTGTCTGTAGAACATCCCGGGTCGGACAACTCGACCCAGGATATGAACAGTGCCCCTGCTTGAGCTCGGTCTTCTTTTTTAGGTCGAGTCCTTGACTTCGGTCTTTCTTTGGTGAAGCCGAACTCAAGTATTTTGTTGACTCCTTTTGTAGTAGCTTTGAATGTAGAACGTTTCTTCTAAAAGACGCGCGCTTTTATATCGGCGCTTTTTTGGGAACGTGCGAGGGTTTAATGCCTTCTTTAATTTGAGCATTAATTGCCCCGTTTCCCTTTGGCTCTTTACTTTGATTTTGAAAATCCAGAAATGGTTTCTCTCCTTTAGCCTTTTCGTAACTTCTTTTCTCTACTCTCTTTGCTTTCTGTTCTTTCGTTTGCGCTTGTTTTCTCTTGGAGTTTTTATAGTTTTTGTGTTTTCTCTTCTGCGACATTGCCCTTGTTCGCGTTTTTGCTTGTGAGAGGGCGTCCCAGATTTCGTCTCCTTCTTCAATTTCTTTGAAGCTTGCTGTTCCTTCCAGGTTAGTACTGGCTTTCTTGTAGCTTCGTTTTCAATTTTTGGTGAAGCTTTTATTTTGCATGTTTGAAAGTTTGAATTTTTTCGAGGTCTTGTATTTGCTTGTCACTGTAACATGTTTTTCCTGTCTTTCTTTTATGCATTCTCTTGACTTTTCCGTTGAGGCTTTCTAGGGTTTTGTTGTCGCTTGTGGTTTTTTCCTGCCTGATACTTGATAAAAATCTGCGTCTATTCCTTGCTTTGTTTGGATATTTGCTTTTTATTTGATCTTGAAAAAGGTTGCATCTTTAATGGTCTCTGCTTGGCGTGTTTGGTAGAATGTAACGATTTTTTGTATTTCTCCTTGAAGAAAGGTGTTGCTGTTTTTTGAATTTCTTTTTGAGACATGCTGGGATGTAAGCTTGTAGATTGATTTCTAGAAACCTTGCTTTGTTACTGCCTCCAAAGGATATCCCAGGACTTTGGTTTGAGTCTTGGGGTTTTCCTTTTCTTTGTTCCATCGCTTGACAATGATATTTTGATGATGACGAGAACCTCGAGTGCAATGAGGCCCGCGAAGGCAGGAAAAACAATGAAGGCAGGACCGATGATCGTAATAGGACGGATGATGCAGATGATGCGTCAGAGGGTAATCTCAGCCGGCCGGTCAGGACGAATGACTTCTTGAAAAAAGAGTTTGCAACGGCTTAAATAATTTTGCTGTTGTTTTAAGACATTATTAAAGCTAATATTAATAAAATAATTATAAAGGGTCGTTTTTCTAAAAAAAGGGCAAACAGTTATTTTCTATAAATAAAAAAATAAAACACTAGTTGTAAATACAGTCAAAACATTATGTTTCTGTAATTTTCAATAATTAATATTTAAAATTAAAAACTTAATTATTTAAAAATATTTTTAATAAAAATAATTATATATAAAAAATTATAAAAAAGAAAATTCGTCTTTATTTGAAATAGAAGTTTTTCTTGTGTCTTAAACGACAAGTATTTATAGGTTAACTTTTTACTTTTTTTAATCCCGAAAATTTATGGCACAATAAAACCTCTCTAATTACTATATTTTAAAGTTAAATTTTTTTACTTTTCCTCAATTAGTAGTGTTATCATCGCTACAAGAGTCCAAGCCTACATCCTCTTTCAACAAATTTATTAACGAAAAAAATTCAAGAAACGTAGTACCCAAAAATGGTATCTGTAAAAAAAAATCAATTTTTCAATCAAAAATGATTTTTTTCCTCTCTCTTATAATTTGTTACGATTACTTTTATCGAAATAATTTTTTATAATCATGTTTATAATTATATAACATACCTTTATTAAAACAACACAGAAAAAATGTTTTTCATTATACTTATAATTATTATTTCCATTTTTATAAAATGTTTTGTTATAATTATTTTTACAAAGCAATATCTTACAATTATTTTACTAACCCGATCTTCTTGTAATTAATTTTATTTTTACTATTCTTAATAATTTTTGAAATAACGTCAATATTATTTTTATTTTAAAAGAAAAACTTCTTGTGATAATTTACATTACTATTCTTGCTATTATAACTTTCTCTATAATTTTCTTCTCGCAGTTTTAAAAAGGTTACACTTGTCTCTTATAGTTTTTCAAAGTCAAATATTAAACTAACACCAACAGACAAAATATCATTTTGATATTAGATTCTTACAACTAAAAAAAAAACTTCATTACAACGCAATCATTTTCCTAAAAATAGTAACAACAATTATTATAAAATAAGTTTGGTGTTTCTGTTGAAATTATGCAAAACAATAATGATAGAAATTAATAAAAAATAAAAATAAGTATAAAAACAAAATAAACATGATAAATTATTCCTTCAAAATTAAAATAATAATCTTATGATTATTATAAATATAATCAACAAATTTATGTTCCTGATATTTAATTTTTTTATATTTCTCTATAATGTTTAAAATAATTATAACAAATGATTTTAATAAAAATAATCAGAAAAAATGATAAGAGAAAGAGAATTGCTGTTGGTTATAGATTTATTTTGCCATGTGTCGATAGGGGTGTTCGCGGTGCGGTTTAATTTGGTTTTAAGGAACAGAGTCATCTGATCCGAACGCCTAATTTTCGTTCTATCATGAGTATGTTTATTTTCTTTTTATATTAGAAAACCTATTATTTTTAAATTCTAATAATTTATCATGCAGTTTATCGATATCAAACTATTATATACTTCAAGTATTTATTCAAAATTAATATACATATGTTATACAAGTCTGAAAAAAACAAATAACTGACTTTATGATTATTGTTAAATAAAAACATAACTAATTTAACAACGAGTGATATTATCATTCAAATTAAAATAGGTTAAATACAGGAAAATAATTTGATGAACGACAAGTATATATATCACAGTTTGCACATACGTTATTCAGCAATAAGACATGGGGACGAAACCAAGTTCACACATCTCGGGTTAGTTTGACTTTCAAGTGATTTGGTCAGACCGGATTTACCTACTTTGACTGCTTTTTGAATGGAGCACTCCGGAATTGATCAGTTAGTTCCGGTTCTGTATCTTATGGGAGCCAAAAAGGGGACCGAACCAATTTTAAATTCAGTTCACCTGTTTTTTGGTCAAACCGGCCTGTCCAGTGCGATTTTATTAACTATTGTGACACACCAACAAAGTTATTGGTAAAGGGTCTGGCTGTAAAGAAACCATAGTTATTCGAACCAGACTGGACCATCTGGTTCATCAAGCAGAAAACCAATGAACCGGAAGCATATTCGCTCTTACCCGATTTTTAGACCGCACAACGTTACCAACCGAAACGAAACAGTCAGGCCCTTAATTAACCAGTGAAGCTAGCTGAAGACCGCTCTGACCGGACCGCTTGAAATTAAACTTTCACGAGACGTGTGGCGTGGGGTTCCACCCCCTGTCTTCATGGAAAAAGAGCATCTTTCATAACCACTGAGCTATCATGCACCTTACTAACATATATACAAATTATAATACATCTAAGTATGTTTCATCAAATAGTTTACTTCGATTTAACTTATTTTAATCTTACTCATAAAGTCACTCATTCTTAAATTAATTATACTTTTATTTACCAATGCTAACAAAGTCAGTTATTTTTTCTTTTCATAATAATAAAATATTTATTAACATTATTTTTTAAGTAAATACTTATAATATATAATAGTATAACATATATAAACCAATTAACAAATTATTAAAATTTTAAAATAATAGTTTTTTATATGTAAAAACAAATTAAAAAAATTTACGATGAAATAAACTTCACAAAAAACTTATTGTTCATGCTCTGTAATATTTTAGAATAGCTACATATTCAAAAAATATTAGTGAAATTAGGTATTTTAAAATGTAATTTTAAATTTTTTAGTATTTTGTATTCTTTTTTCCTATAGTGCAGGGCTAATCGGTTCAACCAGTTACTCACCGGTTGAACCAATAACCTATTGATCCGGTGGTTTGACCGATTCTATCACTGGTTCAGTTCTGATAACTATGAAAGAAACAATTACTTACTACTAACACAATAATACTTTCAACACTTTAGGGGTTATTATGGGTGTACATGGCTCGGCTCGACCCAAAAATCCGACCCGGCCCCGAACACTTTAGGAACTAATTTAGTGTGATTTCATCGGCTCTAGGGCCGGATAACGGTCTCAAAAATAGACCCAGTCATTATTTTGGGTAAGGTCCGGTCCATAGCTCGGGTCACCCGAAGTCAGCCCGGTGGCCCGTTCATCACACAATTAATATTCCGTGTTATTAGTCATGGATGATGGCTACTCTTATGTGGAATTTAACTATTGTTAAACTTAATACTTTGTGTTATTAGTCATTATAACATTATAAGTTAATGTTTTACGTTTAAAATACATAAGACTTTAGACTAATGCATAATATTGTGTTATTTGTATTAGTTTAAATATTTGGTATTCTTAGACAATATTAGTCTTGATTATGGTTATGCTTTAATTTTAGAGACGTGTTGCTTCTTGTGATATTTTCTTAAGTGAATTTTACTACGTGAATTGTGAAATAATGGTTCGAGATAACATGATTTTTACATGCGAAAGACCCGATTTTCACCCGACCCGAAGGTGCATAAGTTTCATCGGGTCTAGGATCAGGTTAGGGTCTAAAAATTAAGTCCGGTCTATATTTCGGGTCGAGTCTGAGTTAAGCAACCCCCGGTGTGGCCCGGCCCATGTACACCCCTAACGATTATCCGCCTTTAAATAACCGAGAAAACCGACCGAGCCAATCCGATGTGGTTCTGTTTGGTTCGTTTGTCCGTAAAGCAGCAACCAAAATGGTTGCCATTAGCTCATTCTTGTACATGCCGGCTCAATTTTTCATAGGTTCAAAATCGACGCAAACCGAATAGATAACACCGCTAGAACTAACGTCCATCTTCTTCACCGAGCAATCCTCAGATCCCATAGTTATCATTAACGTCCGAGCATTCAACCCGGCCAGGTTATTGCTTCACGGATTCAATCGGTGGGTCACAGATTCAACCAGTAGACCCGGTCACACTTAACTAACTATATAAAATTTAACTTCCTATATCAACTTATTCTCTAATTTATTAATTAATTAGTATCTATGACATTATTCAATTTTATGTTAAAAAATATTAATATTACTAGATGCCATATAGTTATCAATAAAAAAAATATATCATCCATTAATAAACATTTTTTGGCCTATCTTATTCAATTTAAAGATATCTAACAAAATCTACTTCTCATTTTAGTTAATACACATAACTCAAAAATAATTCATTTTTCCAAAAAAAAAACCATAAAAACATTTAAACTAAATTAATATGAAAACTATCTATTGGAATATACGTAACTCACAACATTTAGGCACACTTTTAATTTTTCTATTTTATCTCCATTGGATTATATTTTATTCTATTGTATTTTCTTTTTGATTTAGTAATTTTATCATAACCCCATTGGTATTGCAATTACACTCTACGGGCAGTTACCCTTTTGGCTTGTCTCCCTTCAGCGTCTTTCCATTCCTTCATTTTTTTTCTAGCTACATTTATTTTCACAACAAAAATTCATCTTTCAGTCCACTACCTATACGAAGCAAAAATTACAAGAAACTGTATTAACGGGTCCATTTTATGGGGATTACAAGGTCCAGCACAAAGACTCATTAGGTTTGCACGGCCTTTAAGTGGCGCCGTTACAGCTGCTGCAAGCCAGCCATCACGCTTGACGAGCCCCCCTATTCGCCAGCTCTGTCAGCCCGCATCCACCTGCCTCCACTACATAACCACGTGTCGACCAGAAACTCAAGCAGAAGAAATATGCGAATCTCTGTATGCTCTCTGTATAATCATTGATCTGTATACTATAATTTTTCTTTTGTGTTTTGTGATACGTAATCTCTTTTACATAGAATTTCTGTATGTATAATCTCTCTCCAGTTGAGAGAAAATTGCTCTCCAGCTGAGAGAAAACCAGGCAAGCTTAAACTTTAAAGAGAAAATTACCAATTATACCCCCGAATTTGTAAAACACTGACAAAAATAACTCTAATATTTGATAACGATAATCATCTCCTCAAAAAATTTAAAAACGCTACAAATCTAACCATCCGTGAGGAGAACCCTTCTCCGTTTAATAGAGCTTGGTGATGTGTCAAACGGAAGTTCAATGTGGCCTCCGTATTAGGCTTCAATCCCTTTTCTCCTTTATTTAGAATTGAGAGAGAACGTTTTTCCCAATTTGAGCATAAAGCAAAACCCTAACCATTGCCATGCATGGTGGAAGCTCAATCATGTCCAGTTATAATCGAAGGACACAGTCTATGAAAAATAGTGGATTTGAAGGGCTCGAAGAACATGTGAACAAGTGATTTAAGAAAAATTGTCGTGGTATAGAATTTCCTCAATTGAATGAATTCTCGTTGCAAGTATAGTTCTACACCAACAAACAATCCTCCCAATCAAAAATATTGGTTGTCACATGTACAAACCCCAATGAAAATTAACCGAAGTATTAAGACTCCGGGTCATCTCACAAGGAATTGCAATGAAGTGCTTTTATTGGCTATGGGGATCAAGGGGGGTTTGATTTGATATTGGTCAAGGAAATGTAAAAGCAAGAAAGTAAATGATACGAAAAGTAAATCAAACAAGCAATTAAAGGAAGCAATTAAAGAAAGAGAGACATTCATGGCAATGAATTGAGATCATGGCTTTCTATCCTAGTCATGCATGATTAATTCATCTTACTTAGTCAACTCCAACAAATAGGGAGAAAGTCAAACAAGATAATCAATCATATCACAATGATAAACAAGAATTTATCTCATTACGTCAACTCCAACAAATAGGGAGAAAGTCTAACGAGACTAGCTAATCTCAATCCAAAAGTCCCCTAACTGACTTACTAATTAAACTAGCAAAAGATTAGCGTCAATGGAAACAATATTAGCTAACAACTCTAGATCACCAACATAAGTTGGGTTTTCATGACTCAAGATTGCCTAATTACTCTTTCCAAGTCAAAAATGCTCAAAATCTACTCTAACATCCAACCAAGCATTTTATCAAACACTTGGTGGGCACAAAAGGAAAGCATAGTAAATGTGCAAGAATAATAAAATCTACCAACTACCAATAGCAAGAGAAGTAAAATCAATAACTCAAATCAACAATAAAAATAACATCAAACATAAAATTGCATTAAAGGAAAATTAAGATCCAACAAGGTTCATGAACATAAAAGCAACAAAATAAAAGAAATGAACAAGTAAAAACTAGAAGAGTAGAGATGTAACAACAAGATATTAAAAGGAGAAACTAAATCAAAGCAAGAATTAAAAGTTGCATTTAAGAAAATTAAACCTAAACTACCCTAAATTCTAGAGAGAAGAGAGAGCTTCTCTCTCTAGAATTCTACCCTAAAACATGATGAAAACTAAACTATGACTCCTTCCTTCATTCCCCCCTCAATCCTTGGGTTCAATAGCATCAGAAATGGGTTGGATTGGGCCCAAAATGAGTTGCAAAATCGCTGGGGGCGATTTCATTAAAGTGGACCCACGGACAGAATCGACGCGCGCGCAGCATGTGCACGTGCGCGTTGATGGCAAATTCCCAATCCGCGCGTAAGCGGCGTGTACGCGTGCGCGTCCTTGTGAGAAGCCACTTTTTGCGCGTGCGCGCCTTGTATGCGTGCGCATCCATTGGTGCATTCCATATCTTTGTTTCTTCATGCATTCTCCTCTTTGCATGCTTTTCTCCTTATTTCTTCCGTCCAATACTTGCCTTATGAACCTGAAATTACTTAACAAACACATCAAGACATCGAATGTGATTAAAGTGAATTAAAATCACCAATTTAAGGCCTAAAAAGCATGTTTTTATATTTAAGCACAATTCAAGGGAGAAGTACAAAATCATGCTATTTCATTGAATAAATGTGGAAAAAAGTGGATAAATCCCCCAAAATAAGGACAAAATAAACCACGAAATTGGGGTTTATCAACAAGCCATATGATGGCACATGCTTCTGCCGTCTTCAGGTGGTGGCGTTGAAGTCGAAGACGAGGAGAAACCCAGGAAGATGGTTCTTCAGGTGTCCTCTGTGGAAGGTATGTATGAGTTTTCTGCTTCATTTGTTTCCCCCTTGACAATTGAGCTTGATGAATAGTTTTTGTGTTGGGCAAACGAAGAACACTGGGTGCCGTTATTTTCAATGGATGGACGAAACGAATGAGAAATCTGCTGGGGTGGAGGAATGCTCTAAGAATGGCACAGTAGTATGCAATGCATGTAGAGTATTGGAAGGGAGGTTTACCAGTATTGAGAGTGAGACGACACAGAGAGATCGAAAGATGTTGATAGAGCAGATGAAGAGAGTTGAATTGCTTCTGTGTTTCGTATTGTGTGGACTTGTACTGGGTTTGAGTATGAGTTTGATGTGTTTGGTTAGATAGGACAACGAATGCATGCAGGACAGGGTTTATTGATGAATGTTATGTGTTATTGTTGCATAGAATTTATGTTGACATTGATGTGGCTATTTACTTACTTGTTAATGAATTGGACCTGTGTCTTGAATTCAATTGCATCACTAAGAAAAGTATGAATGGAGTGAAGTGCAACTAACTAAAAAGACAACTCAGATATGTTAAATAAGTTCAAATAGACCTAAGAAATCAAAATTGGTAAAAGCACAAGATTAAAACCGAAACAACTAGTCTGCATAACATTAAGCATTAGCACTAACTATTCCAACCAAAATACTGTATACATGCTAATCAGTCTTCATACCAGACACCAAAATAAATAAATTGTCCAACAAAGGGCAATAACCAACCATACTAAATATCAACATACAATACAAAAACTAGATAAAATTATAACTAAATACCAACCATACTAGATATCAACATACAACCCAAAAAACTAGAATTATCCAACAAAGGACAACTAAAGGATATCTTGATGTGGGGGATCATCATCCTCTTCTTGCTCTTGCTCCTCCTATTGTGGGGGATCATCTTGATGATTTGCTTGATTTTCTAAAGGATCTCCCTCTACTTCTGTATTTTTATATCCTTCATCCTCTTCATTTTGTTGGGGTTCCTGGTGATGAATTTGCTGATCTACTAAACGAGGAATCTCAACTTCTTCGTTACCAATAACCTCAGCCTCATCAATATACTCTAGATCCGCATCAACTGGATGCTCAAAATACAAGTGGACCCTGTTTTTATTCTTCAATGCAGCTTCACACAACTTAACCACATCGGCATCCCTCCTGAACACCCGTAACCCGTTACCTAAATCCTTTCCTGGCTCCAACCAATAAACTTTATCATACCTAGTATAACCTAAATCTAGAAACAAGCCTTCCACAAGGAATAGATTACATGTATCAACGTGCACCCTCTCGATGATACTCACTGAACCACAATTATACTTCAGCACACCATCCGCATCTTTCTCTAACCAACCCTGATGGTGATAAACAAATGTGATATGCGTAGCCATCTGACAAAAGTCATCACAAAAGTCATAATAAGCTAACACAATACATCAAAATACCATCATCATACCTCCATATTCAAACCCCAAATGATTGATAATAAGAACAACGGAAACATAAAATGCTTACCAAAATTTTCGTTGTTCCACGACGATTTCTTTACTCCGTATCAACGCCAAACGTGACACTGCATGTGACGTTACCAAATCTAAGAGACGGATATAAAGTGACAACAGACGAAGACAAACAGAGACCACCACCAAAAAACTCTTCAGTTTCGTGCGTCCAACATAGTCTTAGTTAAATATGGTCTTTTACTAAAGGTTAATTTAGTCATTTCCTTTGAATTGGCCAATTAGGATTTCATAAATTAGGGATACATGAAGAAAAGGGATTGAAAAGCTTAATACGGAGGCCACGTTGGACTTCCGTTTGACACATCACCAAGCTCCGTTAAACGGAAAAGGGTTCTCCTCACGGATGGTCAGATTTATAGCGTTTTTAAATTTTTTGAGGGTATGATTATCGTTATCAAATATTATGGTTATTTTTGTCAGCGTCTTACAAATTCGGGAACATAATTGGTAATTTACTCAACTTTAAATAATGCAATAAAACTCGGAAAACGCATGAGTTGGGCCGACTGTGGCTATGACAAAAAGGAAGCCCATAAATCTCTTTTGAATTTGTACTTCATACGCCGCCCGAAAAACATGCGGTAAACCAAGAAAGAAAAGAAAAACAGTGAGTTTCAGTGAAGCCTGACAAAAGATGCCATCATCTTGAAAAGTGTGAAGATCTAACGGTCTCAAAAAATGATTGACCAGAGTGCCTCTTTAACGGGGCTCTGTAAATATCAATGATCACCCAACAGGTAGGTGGTGCTCTACCTTCCTAACTAATTGTAATTAGGGTTTTCTAACACGTATTTTAAAATTATCATAAAAAAATATTTTATTAAAATTTATTAAAAAATAAACTTTTTTTATATTTTTATTATATTAAATATATTTTATAAATACAATTTTTTTGTTCAATCATAATAAATAAATTAATTCTCTAATATTTATACTAATAGAAATAATAGTTTACTTTAATTGTATATCATATGCTTCTTTTGACATTAACATACATTATATATTTATTACTATATAGATGCTAGCTTCAACATGTTATAGGTATATTCTATTCCAAAAGAACTAACAATCTGAAAGCAGAAGAAGAAGGAGGATGTGGAAGAAGGGGTTTGTTGGGGTTGAATTATTATTATTATTAATGTTGGTATGTTCATCAGTTTTGTTAGTAGTTGATGGTTTGAGAAGAGATGAATACCCGCCTGACTTTGTGTTTGGTGCTTCAACATCTGCTTATCAGGTTCTTTAATTATTTCTCATCTCTAATTAATGATATAGTTTTGATAAATGGAGTGGTAATTAATAAATAAGATAAATGGTATGAGAAAAGGTAGAAGGTGCAGCAGATGAAGATGGAAGGAAGCCAAGCATATGGGATACTTTTGCACATGCCGGCAATGGTACTTCTATCTCTTCATTACTTACTGTATTTATTTTTCTTTTTTTTGGTCTGAATTAGTTTGGTCTTATGCACTCAGAATTTTTTTCTAGTGATATCTTAATTAGATTCGTTATTAACAATTTATTAGTGTTTTCAAAAAAATGGTAAATTAGTCTTTGATAGCAAAACAAAAATGTCCATCCAGAGTTTTGATGAGTTGTTTCTGAAAATTCTGTAGTAGCTAGTGATTCTTCCCTTTTTGGGGTTCAGAGTGTAATAAAGTATAAAAAAGGTCTTTGATTTTTATTTAGAATATTAGATAAATTAGTTTTAAATAAAATTAATATTTTAATCGCTAATATTTTTCAAGACAAATCAATCTTTAATTTAATTTTTTAAAAGTAAAATGATTGAGAGATTAAATTATTTAAATTTTTTATAAATAAGAAACTAATTTATCTTATGTTCTAAAAGATTATGTAATTAATTTTTTCGTTAAAAATAAATTTATTCTATGAAAATGTTATTACGCTTAATTTGGAGTTTGACATTTGTTTTTTTTCCGAATCTATCTGATGCACGCACATTGTTTTAATTTAATAGTTGGTAATAAAATATTCGACCTCAAACGAAGAGAAGTAGTTCACACACCATGACAAACATAAACTTAGAAATTAAAAAATATACTATCATGAAAAACCAGAACAATAATGATTCGGTCATGGCACTACAAGAAAAAAAATGTTTTAAAAACTTGATAGAAAAGAATCAATAGCTACGCTTTTATGAAAATAACGATTAATTAAAAATTTGACCACACTTTTAAAGCATAACAAAAACCAAACCAATAAACAAATTTTTAAAAATTTGGTTGTATGTCTATTTTTTAACACGTTTTAAAAGCGTAACTACAAATTATACATACGATCGCGCTTTTAAATGTAACAATAGATAAAAATATAACAAAAAATAAACATGTCAATAGATTGACGAAAATATGACTATAGAATAATCGACACACTTTTAAAAGCATGCCAATAGTTTAAAAAATATGACAAGAAGCTATTGTTATTAAGCTTTTTTTTTCATTTTTCGACATGTTTTAAAAGTATAGCAATAAACTGTTTTTCTTATAGTGTGACTTCATGTTGAATAAGAAATTTCTTTCTTTTCTGATACATATCTCTTGATAAATACCATCAAGTTTATTTCTACCTACTCATGGCTCTCTCATGGTTGGATTGATCTAAGTTCTTTCTCCAGTCATTCGCAATAATTTCAGCTGATTTTTTGTGTACGCTTAATACGATTGTTTTGCATTATCATACTCTTTTTTGTTTGCTAACTGAATTTCAAATTCTTCTAGGTATTCAATTCAACAAATTATAACTCAGGTTTAGGGATGAAAATAGGTCAGGTTAGACCAGGTCAGATTTTATTTTTAACAGATTTGGTCTGTCATGTAGTCAATTAACTTGACTCTAGTCTGTAATTTATTATAAACTTTTTTTAAAGTACTAAGTCTGACCTGTTATTCAGCCTGATCTGGCTTCACCTGAAACCTGTTAAAAAGCCTGATAGTTTTTTTTTTAAAAAAATTCAAATTTTAAAGTATTTGAAATATACAAAACTATTTATAATTAAATATAATAAATTTAAAATATTTCATAATTTTATTAATAATAAAAATTATTTATATATATAATTATGTATTAACAAACCCAAGCAGACCTGACAGGCCAATAAAACTAATTAGTTAATCTGGGTCTTACCTATTAACATAATAAGGCTTTTAAAAAAGTCTGAGTCTGTGTCTATTTTATAACAGATCAGGCCAGATCAGGCCAAATAAAGATCAGACTACAGGTCTCTGGCAAGCCGCCTGACCTTTTTTCACCTCTACTTAAGCTTTTCTTAAGAGAAATGGTAGGAACCAACAAATTAAATAAGTTATAGGAAGTTTAAGTACATTCATAAGTGACTAGTGTAAAATTTAACAAGTAACAGAAAAGTTGCTAGAACCCATGTTACAAAATCCTTACTTACTTTACAACATGAATTAACCTCTTTCCAATTTAAGTTTACAGCAAATATGTACAAGGGTAATGGAGACACTGGATGCGATCAATATCACAAATATAAGGTGAGTATATATATTTAATTATATACCATGACTCGGCCCAAGGAAATTAAATCTTTCATCTTTGACAAATATATCATATCTTATATCGAATAATTATTAATTATAAGTACTTGTTGATCCAAATATTCATGCAGGAAGATGTACAGCTCATGACCAAAATGGGATTAGATGCCTATAGATTTTCGATATCATGGTCAAGACTTATTCCAGGTGATCAAATTATATATTACCTGATAACGATGCAAGCTAATTAAGTGAAGTTTAATATTCTAGTATTGAAATAAATGATATCATATGATGTCTAGAAGGTGGAAAAAATATTTATTTTTTTTAAAGATAATTAAATGACATTATTTTTTATATTATTTTTTTAAAATATGTATTTTGTATTAAAATACATATCTTATACTACTATTTATTTAATAGGACTATTAGTATACAAATTTATTTAATATTATTGTATAATTTTTTAAATAAATATTTCTTTTGGACTAAAACAAAGTTTATAAATAGATGTTTAATCATTTTATACAAAAAATATTAAAAATGGATATTATCGTTTTTATTTTAATAATATCAGTATTTTTTGTGAGTTTTGAATTTTGAAATTTTTTTTAATTACCACCAGATGGAAAAGGTCCAATCAATCAAAAGGGACTACAATATTACAACAATCTTATCAATGAACTTATAAGTCAAGGTTATGTGCAATCTATATATAATGTTTTAACTAATAACTAAGAGAAGTCCTTCCATTATTTATTTTTGTCTGTTTCTCTTCCTCTTGTAGGAATTCAAGCACACGTTACATTACATCACTGGGACCTACCACAAGCTCTTGAGGATGAATATGGAGGATGGGTTAATAAAAAAATTGTGTATGGTTCCCATACTTCAAATATCTAATTGCATGCATGATCATCTTAGAAAATAAAGTACTAAATAAAAATTACACACAAAAAATTATATTACCGACAAGGTTAGTCATGTTTGAAGTAAATTTGTTAAACTAATCAAATTTTATGTTTATACGTCCAAATTTGTGTACATTCATATTTTTGTAGAAAAGACTTCACAGCATATGCAGATGTGTGCTTTAGAGAGTTTGGAGACAGAGTCAAACATTGGACCACAATGAATGAGGGAAATGCTTTTGCAGAAGGTGGTTATGATATAGGATTCTTACCACCTCAACATTGTTCTCCTTCTTCTATATTTAATTGCTCTAAGGGGAATTCTTCAACTGAGCCATATTTGGTAACACATAATATGTTATTAGCTCATGCATCTGCTGCAAGATTGTATAGAAACAAGTACCAGGTAATTAGGTAGCATTTGTTTTCTGGTACTGGAAGATTGAAATTCAATATCATGTTTGTTGGTCTACGCACTGATATTAAAATTTTAGTTTTTATTTCTAAAATTTTAGTATTTTAGTATTACTAAAAAGTGAGAACACATGAAACTAAAATTTTTAGAGATAAAGACTGAAATTTTAATACCCGTCCGTAGACTAACAAACATAATATTTTATATTTAAAATATCCCGTTTCAATTAATTAATTCTAACTTTATTTTTTGTGCAAATTAAATTAGATTTTTATTCCTATTTCAATCTCTATCTCTCAATTTACACCAAACATAATACTGAGATTAATTTTTAATCTCTGTCTCTCAGTCTCTCTTTCAAATACTGCTTTAATGTCTACTATTTCATTCATATTGATCTTCCTTCTAAATTTGGTAACATAATTGTGAAGATGTTACACATAAGGCTCTGGTTAGATCAAATTCGAGAATCTAATCAATTTAACAATTTAGCTAACATGTATTTTAAGAGTATATAAATTATTAATTAAAAGAATTTGTATAAAAAATATAAAGTTGTATTTTTAATATATTTGTCCTTAAAACATGTCATAGCATATATCAGATTAATTTGAATTTTCTATAATACATAATTGAATTAGATATTATAAGTGATAACATTATAAAATTTTTCAAGTAAGATAAAACTTAAGAGGTATGTTACAATCCTATATAAAAGAAAATCATATAAATTTTAAAATAAGAACCCTAGATTATGTAAGAATGTAATAAAATAAAGTATGAAATCTTATAATTCATATATGAAATCTATTTATAAATTTACTATTAAGCAACCTATGTTTCATGCAGTTCAAGCAACATGGATTTATTGGGTTTAATCTTATTACTTATGGTTTTGTTCCTCTGACAAATTCTAGTGAAGATATAACTGCTGTTCAGAGGGCTCAAGACTTCTATCATGGGTGGTAAGTAATTAAGATATTAATTATAACTATATTTCTGTTTACATAATTCAATTGGATTTGTATGTGTTTTATGATTGTAGGTTTTTGAATCCATTTACTTTTGGAGATTACCCTGAAACCATGAAAAAGAATGTTGGCTCAAGGCTCCCAATATTCACAAAAAGTGAATCAAATTTGGTGAAAGGTTCCATTGATTTTCTAGGAATAAATTTTTACTTTTCATTTTATGTTAAGGACAATCCTAGAAGCTTATATATAAAGGAAAGAGACTATGCTGCAGATATAGCGGCGGAATTTATAGGTAGGTTTATATTATATCTTATTGGATGATGCTAGATGATCAAATTATTTTGATAATTAAGTTCAGCCAAGTTAGTTTAATAATTTAAAGATTATCAGAAATTTTAGTTCAAGAAAAAGAAGAAGAAAAAAGAGAGACAAAAAAAATTAGTTAAACTTAATTATAAAAATAATTTGTTCATCTATTATTTTTCTTATCTTTATTTACTTGATACTAAAGCTATCACCTATTTAAGTTTGAGAAATAAAAACTTCTAATTATATTCTTTTTTTAATGTAGTTTATACCTCAAACGAAGCATCTACTGATGAGGTAATAGCAGCATTTAACTTTTTTATCCTTATCAAAAGTATTAAAATATTTTAAATTTTATTTTATTTTAAAAAATTTTATTTACATCAAATACATATCTCACAGTTAATTTTTTAAAAAAATTATGATTAATTTAGCAATAGCTTCACAAAGACAATTTTTAACACAAATAAATATCAAACATTATTGTTGATGGATTAACTCCGCCTATGTTACACTTGCGGTACATAGCCGGTCCCAAGCCCGGATAAAGGAGGAGGGTTGTGTTAGGTCTTCGGCAACCAACGTAAAAAT
>NC_029773.3:81451311-81470713 GCF_000817695.3 Arachis duranensis | reverse complement strand
GTTTTCGTGAACGGACGAGGGTAAATAAGCTAGTTCACAAAGGAAAAGGTAAAGGTCGAAGCGACAAAAGGTTGAGATTTGGGACATGGAACGTAGGCACTCTAACAGGAAAGTCCATGGAGGTGGTGGATACCATGACAAGGAGGAAGATTAACATTATGTGCCTACAAGAAACGAAATGGGTTGGTGCAAAGGCTAGGGAGTTGGATTCTTCTGGTTTCAAACTTTGGTATACAGGAAAGGTGAAGAATAGGAATGGAGTTGGAATAATTGTGGATAAGCAGTGGAAGAAGGACATAGTTGATGTCAAGAGGGTGGGAGATCGGATCATCTCTATCAAACTTGTGGTGGAGGGAGGTGCTTTTCATGTGATTAGCGCCTATGCACCGCAAGTGGGTTCGGACGAACAACACAAGATAAGGTTTTGGGAGGATCTAGAGAGTTTAGTTCAAGGCATATCTTTGGGAGATAAGATTTTCTTAGGAGGAGATTTAAATGGCCATGTTGGGAGAGAAGTGACTGGATATGGGAGTATTCACGGAGGCCATGGTTTCGGGGTGATCAATGCCGAGGGTAAAACTATTTTGGACTTTTCCTCAACTTTTGATCTTCTCATCGCAAATACATGTTTTAAAAAGAGAGACGAACATCTTATAACCTATAAGAGTGGCATGACAAGCTCTCAAATCGACTTCTTCTTGTTGAGGAGAGTCGACCAGAAATTTTGCATTAACTGTAAAATTATCCCGGGAGAGAGTTTGACAACACAATATAGGGTGCTCGTCATGAATTTTCGCGTTGAGCAAAAGTTGAGAAAAAGACATCATACGAAGAACCCAACGACGAGGTGGTGGAGGATGAAAGGTGAGGAATAAAGAAGCTTCCTAAGACGGGTAGGAGAAGAGGCAAGGTGGGATGGGAATGGAAGCGCGGAAGAGATGTGGAGGGAGATGGCAGAAGTTATTAGAAGAACATCAAAAGAAAGTTTTGGTGAATCTAAAGGAATAGGACCAAGAGACAAGGAGTCCTGGTGGTGGAATGCGAGTATACAAGAAAAGATAAAAGATAAAAAGGGAATGCTTTAAAGAGTGGTCTTTATGCCGCAATGCAGATAACTGGGAAAAATATAAGGCGGCTAAGAAAGAGACAAAAGTGGCTGTAAGTGAAGCAAGAACAAGAGCATATGAGGGTCTCTACCAGTCTTTGTGCACGAAAGAAGGAGAAAAAGGTATATATAGAATCGCAAAGAGTCGGGAAAGAAGAACGGGAGATTTGGATCAGGTTAAGTGCATGAAGGATAAGGATGGAGAGGTGTTGGCTCAAGAGGAGAAGATTAATGAAAGGTGGAAGAGCTACTTCTACGAGTTATTTAATGAGGGACAGAAGACTCTTCCGAGCCTTGGTCGATTATGCACAAGGGAAGAAGATAAAAACTTTGACTACTATCGAAGGATTCGAGACTTCGAGGTAAAAGAGGCTCTAAAGCAGATGAAAAATGGCAGGGCAGTAGGACCTGATAATATCCCGATTGAGGTTTGGAAGGGTGTTGGAGGAAAATGCATCAACTGGTTAACCAAGCTTTTTAATGAGATTTTAAGGTCAAAGAAGATGCCTGATGAGTGGAGAAAGAGCACCTTGGTACCTATCTACAAGAATAAGGGAGATATACAAAGTTGCGACTTGGAAGTATTCAGAGCACATCCAAGAGTCTGTGTCATGATGCATGCTTTTTGCCAATGATATCGTCCTTTTGGGAGAGACAAGAGAAGATCTAAATAAGATGTTAGACTTATGGAGAGAAGCTCTAAAAGTGTATAGTCTGCGCATAAGCCGTAGCAAGACGGAATATATGGAATGTAAGTTCAGTTTGAGAAGGAAAAACCCTAATATAGAGGTGAAGATTGGAGAAAACATCCTACGAAAAGTTAAAATTTTTAAGTATCTTGGGTGCATCATACAGGATAATGGAGAGATTGAACATGATGTAAATCATAGGATCCAAGCAGGTTGGTCAAAATGGCGGAGTGCATCTGGTTTTATATGCGACAAAAAAGTGCCTTTAAAACTTAAAGGTAAATTCTATCGCACCGCTATAAGACCGGCTATTCTTTATGGTACAGAGTGTTGGGTGGCTAAAGGGGAGCATGAGCATAAGTTGAGTGTGTCAGAGATGAAGATGTTGAAATGGATGAGTGGTCATACGTGATTGGATAAAATAAGAAACGAAGACATAAGGGAGAGAGTTGGAGTAGCACCTATTGTGAAAAAGATGGTTGGATCGCGTCTCAGGTGGTTTGGACATGTGAGAAGAAGACCGATAAAACATCCAGTGAGGAGGGTGGATGAGATGGAAGATGGACAAAGGGCGAAAGGCAGAGGAAGACCTAAGAAGACCATCCATGAGGTGGTCAAACGAGATCTACATGTAAACGGTCTCTCTGTAGACATGATACATGATAGAGCACAATGGCGTCGTTTGATTCATGTAGCCGACCCCACTTAGTGGGATAAGGCTTTGTTGTTGTTGTTGTTGTTGTATTATTGTTGATGGATTGATTTTAAATTTTTTGATAATTTAACTGTCAGAAGTATAAATAAAAAATTTTTAAAATAAAATTAAAACAAAATAAATTTTAAAATTTTTTGATAAATTTCGATAAAAAAAATATACTTTACTGTAAATTTTATCTTTTAATCTTTATGAATGGGTGATGTTTTATACTAACTAATTGATTGGTTGGTACGGTTCAGATTCCAATTACTCCATGGACTTTGCAAGGGTTGCTTGACTCATTGAAGAATATCTATGGAAATTTTCCAATTTACATTCACGAAAATGGTTTGCTTCTCTTGTCTTGTCTCGTTTGAGAACAAATTAAATTGGTTTAATCTTTTGAAAATTGATGAAATTCATCATTACACTCGTCTATTTATGCAAATGACGTTGACTTCTCTTTAAGAATAATTTATGTTTTTTTAAAATAATCAAGACGGACTAGATTAAATTTCTATTGATTATTGTGTTTCGATGACATTAAAGTTGTGTTTGTTTCTGAAAACAGGATACGACAAGACATTGAGAAAAAAATAGGATAAGATTCTGATAGACAGAAATACAAAATTTTATATTTTTATATTTTATTTGGTGATAAACTGAAACAAATTATAAAAATTTAATTTATTCTCATTTTTTTATTTAAAAAATTTGAGATAAAAAATATAATAATAAAAAATATAATTATGAAAAATTAACAAGAATAATAAAAGAAAAAATGAAAAATAAGTTGTGTTCCTTATTAGTTTTTCTGTGTCCTTCCTGTCAGGATGGACACAAAATACACTAATTCAGTGTCTCTAGACACATTATCTCTATCCATATCTCTTCTGTCAAACATAATTTTATGTCTCTGTATTTCTATCTCAGTGTCATGCCTTTATAAACAAACGCAACCTAAGATCTCAAAACTCAAAAGCTTCCAATCATTCTTTTGTCAAAGAAACCAATCCTAGAATGATGTGATTATGGTAATTATTCTATGGACTTCACAGGCCAACAAACACATAGAAATTCATCACTGGAAGACTGGCCAAGGATAAATTACTTACAAGAATACATTGGAAGTATACTTCATATGC
Source organism: Arachis duranensis (assembly GCF_000817695.3). Classification (NCBI taxonomy): domain Eukaryota; kingdom Viridiplantae; phylum Streptophyta; class Magnoliopsida; order Fabales; family Fabaceae; genus Arachis; species Arachis duranensis. Next base: position 81,467,077 of record NC_029773.3, on the reverse strand, counting down.
TAAGGTAGTAGTTCCATTTTTATTTTTAGCAGTTTTCTGTTTTTTCATAAAAGTTTATTGGACCTTTGCTAATTCAATTTTTAATCTTTTATTTTTGTGATTGTTGAAAGGAATGGACATGACATAAGAGGCTATTTTGTATGGTCGTTCATGGATGTGTTTGAATTATTGAGTGGATATGAATTCACTTATGGCCTTTATTACATTGATTTGAAGGACCCCACTTTGAGGAGACAACCTAAGTTCTCTTCTGTTTGGTACTCTAACTTCCTCAACAACAGAACTATGGACCCAATGGTGGCCATGCAAATTGAAAAGAACTCCTTATTACAAAAATCCATTTAATAATGTATAAAGACTAGTTAAAATCTAAGTGATATGAGTTTGTACTATGATCATGATTTGGTACTTGGTGTAGCATGCCAAAGAATAATTAAATGACAATTAATGGAATTATGGAAAGTTAATTAGTATAATCAACATGAGATTGTATATATATTTCCTATAATATTTGGATAATGAATGTTTTGAAGCATTTACATTTTATATATGTATGATATAGCATATCCAAATTTTCAAAACTAATTTTGTCCTTCCGAATTTAAGAATGATGTGAATAAAATTATAGAGAGTAGGTTGAAGACACGATATTGTCATTATTTTCCTATTTCGAATATTTTGAATTTATCATTTTTAATGGTAGAGAGTATATTTACAAGAATTCTGACGTTCAAGTTATCATAAATCACAAAAAAAATTAAGATAAAGACTATATTTGAGTGCACGTATTTAGAATAGTGCATATGTTATGAGATTGTGATGATGTGAGCTTCTCTCCTTATGTCATTCTAAGGTTATGAGATATCTTTTAGATTTAGTTGATCTAAGACAATAAGTATTTTTCAACATAATTAAGCTGCTTGATGCTTTGTTATAGTATCATACGATGCTCTTGGTAGTTAATGTTATAATATCTTTTTAACAATAAAATGGTGGTTATAATGTAGCAATTAAATTCATAATGTTGAGTTAATAAATATTAGAATGAGTTATAAAGAATTAATGTCCTCTTTGTAATATTTTTTTGGAATTTGAGAGAATATTTAATCATTAAGCCCGTTTCTTAGAATTTTTCATATACTTAAACATGATTCTTAGTATTGAATTTATAGAAATATTCTAGAATAGACTTCTCAAATTTGGTATATCTTTCTTTTGAAAAATGTTTTTCGATCAAATTTTAACCTAAGCATCTCATCCTTTAAGGTGGAGCTTTTTATTTTGCTTACTTTTCTTAAAAAGTCCAAACTCTAACCATAACTTCTATCAATCGTAGGTTACCCCCTACAATTTATGGGCTTGGGAGTTAGACATTTTCTAAATCAAAGTTTTCATATTATGTTTCTAGGATCAAAAGTCGATATTTTCATTCTTTGAATGTTAAATTGATTTTTTTATTTTTTTAATTTTTCAATTTCATGACTTCTCGTGATGAGTACTCCCAACCCGTAGCTTTTAAGGTGAAGCGTTCGTGTTTTTGAGATTGTGGAGAAGACATATTAAAATAAATTTAAATTGCTAGAATCAATAATTATTAAATTTAGTAGGTATGAAATAGTAACTCAATAATAAAAATATTGAATTTAAAATAAAGAAATTATTTTCCATAAAACAAATGCATAATGAATTTTTTTTATTGAAGTATAATATATCTAAATAATTTTTTTTATCTAAAACAATTGTTTGGATATGGATGATGAAAATTTTCAATTTAAATTAGTTGACTCATGAATTTTTTTTAATAAATAATTGTTCAGAGATTATTGTTTATTTCTACTACAAATTTTTATATTTTTTTAAATAATAATATTCTTCAAAATATTTTAATAAAATAAATCATACATTTACATGTTTAAGTATGAATGTGATTTGACTTTAAGGAGTTTAATTAGGATTTTCAACATTTTTCTTCATTAATAGAGAACGAGTTTTCGTCTTTTAATTTTGCAAACTTCAATCTCTAGGTGTCGTAAAGTAGTATTTTTTGTGGTAAATTTACAAAAATTTTTCCTTTGGATTTTTTGCTTTACAACTTTTATATTGCTACTAAGCCTCCAAATCATCAACCATTTAATTGGTCTACCAATTATAAACTTTTGAAGTGTATAGTAATATGATCACAAATTTAAATTTGTAAATCTTTTCAACTTTTTTTTAGAATTTTTGTATTATGTGCTTTAATGCGTGTCTATTATTATGACCATGCATTTTTTGCTTTTTTTTCTTTTATGTTTAAGTATATTGTTCATCTTATGAACATGTGCTATGCTAAACTCATTTGCAATGAGATATAATAATATGATGGGGTAAAGTATACTTTTTGTCTTTGAAGTTTTCGAAAAGTTTCAAAAATACTCTTAAGTTTTAATTTATTTCAATTTTATCCTTGATGTTTTAAAAATGCTTTAATTATATCCTTTTTGTTAATTTTTGATAGTCAACCAATAGTCAACTTTTTGTTTTCAATTTTCACCCCTAATTCTAACAGTATTTGGCAGTTGGCACACTGCCTAATCCATCCTCCCATCCTCTCCCTTTTCTTCCCAATTTCATTCCATTCTAACAGACCAACACCTCCACTTTTCTTTCCAACCATCGCTCATCCTCTCATCTATCTCTCTCGTTGTAACCACCGGCGCCACCACCAACTATGACCACCAACCACCACCACCAATCTCCATCTTCGTCTCCAACATCATTCATCTTTCTCCCTCACCACTCATCCATCTCCATTTTCATGATCATAAAGTAGCAAAAGATAGGGCCTTAATACCGATCATTCACACGTTTCTCTTCTCCCAGTCTCACACACTCAAGTCTCACACATCATCCACCATTCACGGTGCCTCAATCTCATGCTCCACCGTCCACGATTAACTGCATCTGGAGCTTCGCCGCTCGCGATTCACCACGCTCAGAGCTCCGCCATCCACGTTTCACTGTGCCTCGAGGTCCGTCGTTATGTGCGCTATGGCTTCCCTCTCTGACAGCCTCAACTCTCCCTCTCTCTGTGCCCATGTCCAGATCTTGAACATTAACTGGTTTCAGAAACAACCCAATGAAAATGATGAGATTTAATTTCTTGTTCAGATCTACAATTAGGGTTTAATTGCCTAAATGATTTTGTTATTAGTTTGTCAATATCACTCTTTTATATTCAATTTTGGTGTTTTCAACTCGTTGTTATTGCTGTAGTTTTGGCACTTTATTCTGCAATTGAGCCAAATGTGTGAATTGATAAAATGTGCATGGTGGTTGGTGAGACAATAAGAAGTAAGGGAGAATGATAGTTGGCATGAGAAAAAAGAGAGTGAGAGACGAAGATAGAGATTGGTGGTGGTGGTGGTGCCGGTGGTTGCAGCGAGAGAGATGGATGAGAGAATGAGCGATGGTTGGAAAGAAAAGTGGAGGTGTTGGTCTGTTGGAATGGAATGAGATTGGAAAGAAAAGGAGAGGATGAATTAGGCACTGTGCCAACTGCCAAACACTTTAGGATTAGGGGTTAAAATTGAAAACAAAAAGTTGACTATTGGTTGACTATCAAAAAATTAACAAAAAGGATATAATTAAAACATATTTAAAACATCAAGAATAAAATTGAAACAAATTAAAACTTAAGAGTATTTTTAAAACTTTTCAAAAATTTCAGGGACAAAAAGAATACTTTATCCTAATATGATATAATTTTTTAATATAATTAAAATTATTTTGGAAATTTGATATTGTTTTATTTTTTTATGAAATTTTTATTTTTTTAATAAAGAATAAAAAAAAAGCAAAGATCAATTTTATATTCAAACTCGGTTATTCGAAAGTTTAAAAATTTCACACCTTGAAGTAGAACTGAAAACGAAAAATTATATGTTTGTATCTGAAGTAGATTTTTCGAATTTATGAGTAACAGAGATCTTAATCCACATTGAGTTGGTATTAGATTAGGAGGACAATCTGTAAAATATTTGGATGCTTAAGTAAGTAGTATTTTTAATTAGTGAGTTAAAGAACTGTATGTTCCTTTTGTATTTCTCTTTTCCATTTATAACATCTTTTTTATGTGATCATATAGATGTTTTCCGTCTTTAATGTCATGAATTGATGACGTATCAAGTTATTATTTTTGGCAAATATTTCAATAAAGATGTTAAAAACATCTTTTTATAATGATTTTTGTTTAAAAAGTATGACTTATTTATTTAGCCACATCTTAAATAAAGATAACACTTTTATAATATATAAAACTCAAATCTTATAATTTATCATCCAATAGTCAAAATAAAGTCTCTTCACATGATAACAATCATAAAATCTTCATTGGAATAGCTACCATTATTTTTTCTTCCTTTTAATTACTTTTTTGTTAGACTTTATCAGTTTATTGAGCTTATAATGTATTATACTTGTTTAATGAATTTTTTTAAATAAATAAATTAAATATTTTATTTATTGAAATAGGTAATTTATAGCGTTTTTATCAATTTTCATCTTTTTATTTATCTCATTTACAGTGAAACACGATAAAGTTGTGTATATCTTGTTTATTGTATCAAGTTTGCACACGTGTTGTGAAATGTGTCTTATCTTGTTTACAATGTAAAGAAGATATACATAACCTTATTTCATTTATATCGTAAACGAGATAAGGCTTAAACGCGCCTATATAAGGAACTCGTTCACAACGTCTCTTTTGTTATTTTTCTTGTCCATTACCTTAATTTCTCTCTTTCTTGGACATATCTCTTGATATTTGTGAGATACTCGAACTTCATGGCTCGCGCGGATGCACGAGACGGAGACATCAAATACCTGAACATGACTTGGCACATTGTGGGAGCGATCGTTTTGTGAGATTAGTGTTGCTGTTTTCCTCTTTTAAGTAATTAAACATGTAATTATAGTTAGGATACTTTTATATATTCAGTGTTGTTATACATGTAGATTAGATTATCATGTTATTAAAATTTGTTAGGTTGTGGAATGTAGAAATTAGTAAATGTTAATTAATTAATTTAAATTTAATTTAATTAATTTATTAAATATTTATTTCATTTTTGCATGTATTTAAATGAAATTTTATATTTTTAATTTTAATTTTGAATATGTTGCATTGATATTTGATAAATTTTTTAAATATTAGATTTTTATAATTAATTATTTTGAAATGTGAAATAATTGTTTATCATTAATTTATATATTTTGATTTCAAAATAAAATTTTTTACAATTGAAATAAATTTGTTATTGAAATATTTTTATCTTTTAGCAGAGATCACGCCTACTATTTCCTAGGCGAGTGAGTCATACTCTTGCACCTTCAGATGCCATTCTCTCTTACTTGAGGGAGGCTGGCTTTGACGACACGATGCAACTCAGGAATTTTATCTTTGACAACTCTCTTATTACTGCATTCGTGAAGCTCTGGTGTCCGAAGACCCACACTTTTCACCTGCCTTGGGATGAGTACACGATCACATTGCAAGACGTTGCGTATCACCTTGGGTTTCGTACGCACAGAGAGCCAGTGGGTGCTTGCGTGACTTTCAAATGTGGTATCAGCACCTGACCTAGGAGTGGGTGGAGGAGCTCTTAGGTGCCATACCTCCTCATACTTAGTAGTATGGTGCGCAGAGGAAGGAATCATTTTTCATCAAGATGACATGGCTTCGGGATTGGGTCTGACATATCCCAGCTACTGCCGATGCAGCCACCCTCCGACAATACACGAGGTGTTATATCCTGTTGTTGATCGATGGTTACCTGATGACCAAGAAGTCAAAAAATCAGGTGCATATCAGATAGCTTCTACTATTGGAGGACTTCCAGAGGTACTGCGGTATGTCTTGAGGATCTGTTGTGCTTGCATGGATGTACTACTCTTTATGCCATGCAGCACATCGAGATACCACCGACATAGCTGGATGCACTCCTCTCCTAGTTTTGTGGATATACCATAGCAGGGGGCGGAGCTAGATTAAAGATTAGAGGGAGGCCAACAATATTTATATAATAAAATAAGACTAAAATAAAATTTTAAGGGAGGCTAAACTGAAATTTACATATAATTTACATATAAAAAATTAAAATTAGGGGGACATTGCCCCCCTTTGCTACAATGTAGCTCTGCCCCTGTACCATAGGTTTTCTCAGTGGTGTCCATTCGAGAGACAGATCCTGACGTTTCCTCATGCCGTGAGATAACTATTTTTAATTACGATTTTTGTGTTTTCTATTTATGTAATTCATCCTTTTATTACATAAAGGAAGAGAATGTGATTTTTCCATATGTGAATAGGTTGATAGGTATGGCTCAACAGAGTAGGGACCAGTACGAATAGAGAGTCTTCTGATGGCGTAGCGCATTAGATCGATTGCAGTTGCATAAAGTATGCGATTCAGTTTTATTTAGTTGTCTCTAAACAGTTAAATATCTTATATAATGAACTGAACCTGATGGTCATATTACACTTTACTAATGCAGTTTCTGTAGATGCCGTACGACGACCTAGCCCTACAGGCCTTGTGCCCGGATTGGTTGAGAGATGAAGCATAGTGGGAGACATGGAGTTACCTCGTACATCGCATCTAGATCCAATGTGTGATAGTGGCTGGGTACAGCTGATAACTCCGGAATCGGTTGTGGGGCAGGCAGAACATACAAAACTGATCTACCTACCGAAGTCTCTGGTACGAAGTCCTCATCCTCATTATCATGGAGGAAACCACCTTCGTTGTTATTGGCAACATACTCTTCGTTGAACTTCTCACCATCCACGTCTATGGGCACCTCCAGACTAGCACAATGCAGGAGATAGTGCAAAAGGTGGGTCATCTTGGACAAAATTTGAGCTGCCAGAACTACCACCGCCAACATCGTTGACCTCTATGGAAAGTTTCATCACTTGTTCCATTATGATTCTCCCGTGGACATCAAACATGAGCCGCACATGCTTATCGCCATCGAACCAAAATAGACGAAGCCACAATACTCCATTTTTCATCGATGTTAGCATCCGATAACTAACTCTTTGAACCTCTTTTCTCTTATTACTACCGACGTGCATCAATATCAGACTTCTTAACTCAGACAAAGAATTTTCTCTCCGAGTGCATAGCAGAATAGGATTTTCACACTCAAATACAACTTCAGTGTAGCTATTTCTCATGTGACAGTTGGGATACACCATCACAACAAAATAACCACTAACACTAGATATTTCTACTAAATTTATCCAAGAAACGAATGAGAAGAATGATTGAGATGTTTGTAGATAATACCAACAATTTGTAGATTTTTTATAGCTGATTGATTTTTGTTGTACTATATTTCATTTACAGTAAAAACGTATTAACTCAGCATGTATCTCGTTTATAGTATAAACAATTTGACTTTGAGTATATCTCGTTTACACTGTAAATGAAATACATGAATCCCACTCTATCCCACATATCACGTGTGCAAACGTGATAACCCGTGATGTGTTTTATTTTGTTTACTGTTTAAACGAGATAAGTAAAAAGATAAAAATCGATAAAAACGGTACAAATGACCTATTTCAATAAATGAAATATCTATTTTATTTATTTTAAAAAAATCCCTTGTTTAATCGGTATTAAGGAATAAATATTCTTGTCCACAACACCAAGATTTCGGGTTTTATGTGTTAAGATGTGTCTTAAGAAAGCTTTTTAACACCACCCTGTTTTCTCTCTTGAAACTTAGCTCCACCAGTGTAAAAGGGATTTTTTTAAATAAATTAAATAAATATTTTATTTACAGAAATAAATATTTTGCAACTTTTTTTCGAAATTGCATCGTTTGACATATTTCATTTACAGTGTAAATGAAATAATTCTCTATATATTTTGTTTACACTATAAGCGAAATAAGAATAACATGCTCAGATGTGTATATTTCGTTTACAGTGTAAACAAAATAGGTTACGACAAATTTTCACTTGCTATAAAAAGATGTGCAACCCTTAGTAATCTTCAAAAAAATTTTACTACTTCTTCTAAACTTTTTTCTTTCGTAAATTAGCCATAGTGTCTAGCAGTAGTGATATTTGGTTGTATGTGTGTATCCCAATTGCCTTATGATAAATGGTGATAATGGGAGCATTTTTGAGTTCCAGAATCCGTTTTGTTGCGTACACGATGAATTACGTCGTTGTCGGAGATGAAGAGTTTGATATTGAGTAGCATTGCTAGAAGTGGGAGAAAAGAGATCGGACAGGTATGGTATAGGTTGCTAGCACCGATGAAAAATGGAGTTTTTGGATTTTGTCTGTTCTGGCTGCATGGCGACGAGCATGTACGATTGATGTTTGACATCTATGGGAGAATCATGGCCGAACAAGTGATGGAGCTTTTTGTGGAGGTTGGTGATATTGGTGGCAGTGGATCTGGACAGTCAGACTTTGTACAGGATGATCCACCTCTCGTGCCACCACCAATACATGTTGCGTGTCCGTTGGATGACATGGGCATTGACGGTGAGGACTCAAACGAGGAGTATGTTGTGGATAGCAACGAGAGCGATTTATCAAAAGATGATGACGAGGAGGAGTTTATGCCGGAGACCCCAGTAGAACCATCATGCCGGTATCTTCTGACACATCTGTACCCAATTCCAGTGTTGTCGTTGGTACCCAGTCACTATCATACATTGGACATGGACGCGATGCAAGAGAAAAATCTATTTTCCAACATGGGTAAAGACAATTACAACTTAGACGGAGGTCTAGAGTTTAAGGTTGGCCAAAGATTCAAAAGCAGAGATGCAGTACTGCAGGGGGAAAATTACAGCATCCGCAGAAGTACGAAATACTGAATTCTGGAGTCAGATCGATTAAAGTACCATGTGCATTGCCGACAACACGAAGCAGGATACCCTTTAAGTCTTCGAGTTGCTCTCTGAAATAATCTCGGATATCGGTAAATTCAAGTTTAATCATGATCTGTATTCTCAGTTATCATTTTTATGGTTGGTGTACATTTGAAATATGGTTGTTCTACTTCTTTAGGGAGGTCCGTAGGGTGAGAGGCACGCACATGTGTTTAGCATCCACCATGTTTCAGGACCACCGACAGTTGGAAAGTCTCATCTGCCATGTAATCCTCCCATTGATATAATCAACCCCGTCTGTGAGGATATCTACCCTACAAGGTGCTGTTAGGCAAAGCTATCACTTCAAACCCTCATATAGAAAGGTGTGGATGGCGAAACAAAAGACAATTGCGCAAATATACGGTGATTGAGAAGAGTCATATAATAAGGTGCCGAGGTTACTGCAAGAACTGTAGAATTGTTGTGCCGAAACAGTATGTGAGATCAGTGTTGTACCGTACTATGATGGTAATCTTTTGGTGTGTGATTGCAATATATTTGATAAGGCATTCTGGGCCTTCCCTGCTTGTGTGGAAGCTTTCAAGCACTGCAAGCCGTTCGTATCCGTCGATGGCACGTACCTGTATGACAAATATGGTGGTGTTTTGCTTATGGGAGTGGCACAGGACGGGAATGGAAACATCCTTCCCGTTACGTTTGCAGTTGTTGAGTTCGAGATGACAGAGTCATGATCTTTCTTCCGTACCAATATGAGGCAACATGTTATGCCACAAGAAGACCTATTGGTTATTTCTGACAGATCCCAAGCGATCAAAGCTGCACTTCGATTGGACAATAGTGGTTGGCATCCTCCTTGGGCAGCGGCTGCCGGTTTGGGCATATGACGACAAATCTCACAAAGTGCATGAATGTCGTGCTTAATGGTACACAGTATTTACCGATTTCAGCTATCGTGCATTGCACCTACGAGAGGCTGTAGTAGCTAGTTTGTCAGGAAGGAACGGGAGGCACATGCACAACTATTGGAAGGTAATAAGTTTTTGCAGTGGATCATTGCTGCTAATGAAAAAAATAGAGACAAAATTTCGAAGATGCGTGTAACCCACTGGGACAGATGGGTTTCAGTGTTCCTAGTTGAGAAGTTAGAGCCTTTCGAGGGTTGGTCACAAGGATCGTTTCGAGTTCGATTGACTACTGGCACATGTGACTATGGACTTTTCCAATCACTTGGTTTCCCATGACATCATGCGCTTGCTGCCTGTGCCACTGCCAGTGTGGAATATGGTTCATACGATCATCCAGTTTATAGATTGGAGGTGATGTATAGGGTGTACAAGAAGGAATTTCTCCCGATACCAGATGAGAATCTCTGGCCAGAGTGGTATGGGATACAGCTCCGTTCTAACCCTGTGATGTGATGCGCCAAAAGTCGTCTAACATACCTATTTCTATCAGGTTTCGTAATGAGATGGATGAAGGTGAGCACCAAGAGAAAAGGTGTGCTCTCTGTAGGCAAACCGGCCATACCAGAAGAGGTTGTCTGAATCAGCCAACAAATGATGCTTAGATCATGCATTTATATTGATTCATGTTTGTAGTATCTTTATCAAATATGTAATGGTTCATGTTTAGAGTTGTTCATGTAATGGTTCACGTTGTAACATCTTCATTAATTTGCTTATTGTAACTATGGTAGTCGTAATCATTATTACATTTATGTTGGCCTTCATGATGTAAGTAAGACTCTTTAAGGAAATAACAACACTAGGACAAAGAACGGCACCTTTCAAAGTCATCAACATGATATAGCACTTCATATACTGTCGGAGGGTGTCTGGATCGGTAGTATCGGGCGGCATCTGTCGGACACGCTCCCGAAGCTATGTAAGATTCAATGAGAAAGCCTTTCTCTTCTGCGCTCCCTGCTGTTGCACTGCAGAAGGCCTGGCACCAAGTAAATGATCAACCAACTTCCAAGCTCCATTGCCATACCAAGTATGGAAGTCACGAAAGCAACCACCGACGGGCTCACCGTTAGCGCATAGCTCGAGCTGGTAGGCGACGTCCTGGAGTGTGATCGTGCACTCACCCCACGGCATGTGAAAGGTGTGGGTCTCTGGACGCCAGTGCTCCACAAACACTGTGATCATGGAGTTATTGAAGAAGAAATCCCTTAGTGGCACAGCGTCGCCAAATCCAGCCTTCCTCAGGTAAGGGAGAATGGCGTCCGGTGGTGAGAGTCCGTGGCTAAATCTCCTAGGCAAGAGTAAGCGACCCAGCTGGTAAACAATAAAAAACCCATATCTGGAGTCTGTCATCGTTTAAAGATATAAGAACCTCTATTTACATAATTCTAACCACAAATTTTTTTTTAAATAAGTTAAATAAAATATTTATTTAAATTAATTTGAACAAACTTTCTCCAACCAACAGACGTTTACATAACAACTCAAATTGAATTATAAAATTAACTTAACAAATAACTAAACATACATATAATCTACATTGTAAAATCATTTAAATAAAATTGGTTACTTATTGAATGCATAACTAAATTAATAAACGTCTATATAAGTAACTTTAAATAAAAAAAATCTAAATAAAAAATTTGTAATTAAATTGGCAAACGTCTATGTAATTTAAACTAAATAAACATAATCACTTAAAAAAATAACAACAACTTTCATTTTTCATATAATTCATAAGGTAGATTATGTAAAAACATTTATTAAAATAATAAACAAGGACTACAACATTCAACTTAGTAACTTAATCTAAGTTATAACAACTTCATTATAAAATTCAGGAATTTTTATATTGAATAAATACAAACTTCTACATATTCAGACGTAATTAAGTTTCTAATATTTTTAATTACCCTTTTTTATAACTAAAGATGTTAAAAAATATTAATCACTTACATTAAAAGAAAACAAACCGAATAAATATTTAACTACTAAATCCATGTAAAAAGTATGCATAACATCTCATCGGGTCGTTCAAACCACTTAGAACAATATATTCCTAACCCTAATATCTATTGCACACTACTTCTATGAAGATACCCACTATGCCAACAAATTTCATGTTTAACATAAACATTAAACGAAGAATAAGACCAACTTCAAAGTCGACTGTCCCAACAACGTGCCACGTGGCGTTTAGCCTATTAGTATTCGCATCGTGCTGATCGGCGCGCGCCATAACCTTCAAGTAACTCATAAATTTGATTAGAGAAGGGTAAAAGTGGGAGAAAAGTGAAGGAAACGAACGGTTTAAGGTTCCCCACGCGTTGTGAATGAAACTGTTATATATAGGCACTCTTGCTCTTATTTTGTTTACAATGTAAACAAAATAATTCTCCACGTATTTCATTTATACTGTAAGCAAAATAAGCTTGTTACACAACACCAGTGGCGGAATCAGAAATTTCATAAGAGGGGGGCCAATTAAATATAAAATATAATAAAAAATTAACAAAATATGATTTGTAGCATATATATCAAAGGAGTAATTATATTATATAAAAGTCAATATTCAACTACATACTTTAAGATTTTTGTATTTTTAAACTTGCTCGACGATGCTTCATGGAACTAAAATCATCAATTATCATCTCTGAAGTGAATTTTGAAGCAATCTCCTTTTCAATATATACAATCATATAATCTGCTAAAAATTCATCTTCCATCTTGTTTCGAAGCCTTGTTTTAATAATCTTCATAGCTGAAAAAGCCCGTTCAGTTGTTGCTGTTGTCACAGGAAGAGTCAAAACAAGACGAATTAATCTATCAATTAAAGGATATATATTTGATTTTCCTGTCCCTATCAATTTTTGCGACAATTCAGCTATAGTAAAAAAATTCTGAAAATCTGAAGTTTTAACCACATCAAGTTCATAATGTTATAACTCATAATCCAATTGAATCTTTTCTTGCTAAGAAAAATCTAAAGAATAGAAATTTTTTGCTAGATTGCATATGTTGCAAACACTGAATAACTTGAAAGCATCTTTAGGATCCAAAGATGTACTCAATATGAGGAGCTCGGTTGCTTGCTCACTAAATCTACTATTTAGCTCTTTCAATTGAAAATCTATCACACTAGTTAAAATGTCAACAAGGTAGTGGTGTTCAACAATGACAACATCTTTTTTACAACGAGACCGAATTATGTCACTAAAAGAAGCACCCATATCAGGTATCTGAATAGCATGATCATTGCAGAAAGAACTAATTTTCTCCAAAAGTGCTCCCCAACTACTATCTCTTAATTGTTGAATCAATGACTTTGTACTAGAAACCAGATGCATAACATTCAAAATGTCTTGAGATTTTTGTTGCAATGCTTGACAAAGTTTATCAGTGATTCCCATGATTTCTTTTATCATATGCAAAATGAAAACAAAATTAAATGATAATAAAGATTTAAGAGCATAAGTAGCATCACCATGTTGAGAATATGTAGATCCATTAGTAGCCAAATCTTCCAAAACTGAAGTTGTTGCTCCAAACATACGTAAAAAGATACAAATTGAATTGAAGTGAGAGCTCCACCTAGTATCTCCTAATCTTTTTAATGTTCCAATTTGATTAGCTCCCCTTCCTATTTCAATTTGATTAGTTGCAACTAAATGAAAATTTTTAGTTGCATAAGCAGATCGTAATTCATCGTTGCGTTTGCAAGAAGAGCACACAACATTGATAATATTACTCAAAATTTGAAAAAAAGCATGAACATCAACAACTTCTTTAGCCACAACAACAAGAGCTAGCTGTAATTGATGAGCAAAGCAATGAACATAATATGTATCAGGACATTCTTGAATAATTAAAGCTTGTAACCCTTTCCACTCTCCACGCATATTACTAGCTCCGTCATACCCTTGACCTCGAACATTTTGAATGTTGAGATTGTGATGAGATAATGCAGAACAAATCTTTTGTTTTAGAGTAGTAGAAGTAGTATCTTTGACATGAACAACATCTATTAGCCTTTCTTTGACAAATCCATGCTTATCAACAAATCTAAAAACAAGTGCCATTTGTTCTCTTTTAGATTCATCTATAACTTCATCAACAATCAAATAAAATTTTGCATTACCAATCTCATTGCAAATTTTATTTTGCACATTTCTTGCAGAAACATGTAGAATTTTCTTTTGAATAGAAGGTGATGTGTATATTTCATTTTGAAGAGCATTCTCCAAGACAATTGCATCCACTTCTTTATTGTAAAAAGCTAATAATTTTAATATTTTAAGAAAATTTTCTTGATTCTGAGACTCATAACTCTCGTCATGTCCCCTAAATGCACAAGCTTAAAACGTTAACCATCTGACAGTATCAATAGAGGCTTTAAGACACAATCTATTGCTTAAAACTTGTTCTGAACTTTGCTTAGCCAATACTTTGTCAATGTGACATAATTGGTTAAGCAAATCTTTACAAGACATAACAACAATATTATGAGGAGAATTAAGAGATTTACCCACATAAGATAAAAATGCACAATTCTTTTCATTATTCACTTTTTTCCAATTGCAAAATCCTCCTGATGTGAATGGACTTGATTTTCTAAAAAATAAATAACATGGAAGACAAAATGCAGCATCCACTTCTGGCAAATATTCTAGCCAAGAAAAACTCTTAAACCAATGAGCTTTGAAACGACGAGAATGACTTTTAAGACCAGAAAGATGGTACTCATCCATAATAAATTAATATGGTCCAAACTTTATATATGCTCTATGGATTTCATCTTGTTGATTGATAGGATAATTTCAAATTTGCGGACGCTTTCCGAGATCACGCATCAATGTATCAATATTAACTTGATCTATTTCAGTCCTTATTATTTTAGAAGCAAGGGGTTGAATATCTTGCTCAACAAGTTGTGTCACAAGTTGTATCTTAAGTCGTTCAATAATATTTTGAACATTACTCAAAGAATGTGAAGCTGAATTTTGTTCATCATATATTCTCTCTTTTCTCTTGAAAAATGAGTGAATTGTTTTCATCTTTGACATTTTTAACTTAACTTAAACTATCTAACAAAAAAAACAAAAACAAAAACAATTGCATATATGTTATTTTAAAAAAAAATATCAAACCTATTGAGCAATAACAAATAATTTTAGAAACACAAATATATAATAACTAAAAATAAAGTTATTGATTTACCTGATTATTTTTTGTTCCAAGTTTCACCCAAAAATAACTCTATTAAGTTTTGCTCTCACTTCAATCTTTGAACACTGTTCATTATAAGAAAATAAATTAATTATTTTCAATAAATAATATAAATAATACTTGACATTGTTATTAACTTAAAAAAATTGAGATATACCTCTTTGAGTCTTTGTTGTGCATTCAATGGTTAATATTTCGCTATTCACTTCAAATCTTCAATAGTGTTTCTTCTTATGTGTTGTTTTGATATGGAAAAAAATTAAAATGAGAAGAGTAGAAGACCAAAAGTCTACACAAATGGGAGCCACTAAAAGAAAGAAAAGTGTGGACTGATGCCTCTGATGGTTTGAAGAAAAATGTTTAAAAGATGTACTAGTACTACTTTAATTAATAATATGTGCTATTGTCTATTGGACTAGTATAATAGAACTATTTTTATTAACTATTAGAATGGGCTATTTGTTAACAAGAGCAACAATAATCTAAATATCCAATACATAGTGCAATTTTTAGTTACTTTAATTTACAAAATTCTGTAATTTATATATTTTTTAATATTATATATAAAAAATACTTAATATTATTAATTATTACTATTTATTAATTTTTTTGAAAAATCTTGGGGAGACTATGGCCACCTTAAACTTCCTGTCAATCCGCCTCTATACAAT
>NC_029773.3:81380550-81451292 GCF_000817695.3 Arachis duranensis | reverse complement strand
GACCTATTTTCATAAAGTACATGTATATACCTAACAAAAATAATAGTTCCATGAATCTATGACACATGAGGAATGGACAGAAGCTAGCTCTAATATCTAATATATATTTAAATGGTTATATATTTTTATTTTTTTTAATATTATGATATTTATTTTCATTTGAAAAAAATTATTTAACAAAGCTACTACTTTTTTGGGAACAAAACCAGTTTTATTATTAACGAAGCACAGAAGCCCACTAAATTATAGAACAATTTCATTTGAAAAAGTATTGGCCTATTTATTGTTATGTTTTTGTATGTTACAACTGCGATAAGAAGTAACTACTAACTAGAGCACATGCATAAACCTGACTAAGAGCAACTCCAATATGGCTGAGGGCTGAGGCAGGTGTTGTAGTGGCAAATCTGTTTGTCTCAAATACAGCCATATCAAATTCCATTTTTAATAATAATAATAAAAGCATGCTATCAATTCTGTAATGTAGATAGAAAACTTCATTCAATATATACAAGGTGCTGTCTGTGGTGGCTATGATAGTCAGTGCGTGACTTTTATGAGAGTTTGACACTTGAAGTAGTGTTGTTTTAATGACTGTATTTATGATCCCATTAAACTGAAATAAATGTGTTAATTGAACTGAGTAAATGTATTAATTCTATACGATCTAAAAATGTGCTAGCCTAAACTCCTACTTTTATTGGCCTAAAGAAAAAAGAGTCCAAAATGGGTGGCAAGTGATATCCATTTCCTTACCTGGCGGCACAAATCCACGGAAGGAAAGAGCAGCACCGCAGCTAATATCACCACCGTTCATCACCGGAAGCAAAGCACCTCCACAGCAAGCTTGAGTGAGCAGGAGAGAGGGAGCTGCAACAGGGATAGATCCGAGTCCGTCGGTATTAGGCAGAGAAGTTCCTCGGACAGCATCGTCATTCTTTGGCAGGAAAGGTGGAGGTTGCAGAAACAAATGCGGCGGAGCTTCAGTCGGAACTTGATGGAACAAACAGGACGACGAATCGCGGTGGAACCAAGAGGAGATTCAGGATAATGCTGGAGTTGTAACGTCAGACCGGAGGAGGAGATAGGAGTGGCGGAAATTATTATCTCTCCCCTTACTTTATTATCAAATTAGTATTCTTACTCCTAAAAATATTAGAAGAATATAAATTTTTTAAAATTACGGTCCACCTTCTTCTGGTAATATAAATTATACATTGACATAAAAAATTTATAAAATCAAACTATTTTAACAAAAAAAATTAGAAGTTGATAAATTAAAAAGACCAAAGTCTCTGTAGATAAAAAATCAAATAATAAGATTTTTAGTTATTATTTTTATATATAAAAAATCTAAATTTTTATTAATGATTAATTTTAACATTTGTTAGCTGAAATTTGAAATAATTTAACGTGTATATTTTTATATTTAATTAGGTGTTAAGTTTGTTGCACAAATACTATTTAAAAATAGTAATAATAATATATTTTATTTGAATTATATCATTTTGTTAATTTCATTTTTTATAGAACAGAAAAGTAGAACAAATAGAGAACGAGAGAAAATAGAGAAAAAGATAAAGATAAAGAATAAGAGTGAGGGTTTGTTAATTTTGGAAGAAAAATTTTTATTTTAATTGTAATAAAAAAATATCGAATGACATATTTTGATTTGTCAAATTACTAATATAAAATATAAATTATATATAGAGTAAAAATGGTAGAGAGAAATAGAAAAATAGAAAGAGGTAGATGAGAGAATTTAGGAAGGTGGTTTATTAATTTTGGAGAAAAATATTTTCTCTCAATTTTAGTAAAAGAGTGTCATGTGACACATTTGGTTATTAAATTAGATAGTAATATATGATACATAATATAGGTAGATTTCTATTTAATTTCAAATTTAATATTTTAATTTTAATTTTAATGCAATTAAAAAATATCATGTTGTATATTTTGATTGTCAAATTCGTAATTAGTTACTCATAATTATATAGATAGAGTAGTTGAAGGAACGAGAGAGATAGAGAAAGGAAGAGGGAAGAGGGAAGAACTCTTTAATTTTGGAGGAAAAGATTTGATTTTAATTTGCAAAAAAAAATTGACATATGATATATTTTAATTGTAAAATTAATAGGAATAGAGGAAAAATTGTTTAATTTTAAAAAAAAAAATTGATTTCAATTTTAATGAAGAAGTGACATATATGTGACATATTTTAATTATAAAATTAATAAAAAATGTGAGAATTGCTTAATTTAAAAAAAATAAACTTAATTTTAATTACAATAAAAAATTAACATGTAATATATTTTAATTATAAAATTAATAAGATATAATAAATTTTCAAACAACCACAAATCAATATATCGAGATTGCCGCAATATTATATTTAACCATTTTTATATCTCAGCTAATAAATAATGTTAAATGTCAACTCTTAATTAAAGAGTAAATATTTAGTCACCAATAACCACCTTAAATGTAGCCACCAGAAATGTGGCCTATATACAATACTTCAGAAGTCTTTCATTTCCATCTACTTTTCCTTTCTCTGTTTTTCTTGCCAGAATCCCAGTGACAAAACAAATTAAGAGTAATTAGATTTATTTCTCATTAATTTAGAATTAAATTTTAATATATTTAAAATAAATAAAAAATATATTCAAATCAAATCCGAATCCGATTGAATTCATCCAATACAATAGTCAAGAGTCGTAAATAAAGCCTGGCAGAAGATACCACATGATGTATTGAAAGGTGTGTAGATCTTAAATGGGGCGTTCCCTATGCATCATGCACCCATATAATATAGGCCCCGATTGACCAATAAAAACTTAGCTCTTTCTCTAACTTGTAAGCAAGTTTAAGAATATACATTGTGTCCACAAGAAAAAGAATTCATTATTATACTAACACATTAATCATGCGTTATATTTACTATTTTCTTATTACATTACATACTTGCAAGTTGCATGCTTCATGTTATATGATTGAAAAAGAATTAACAATCTCAAAGCATAAGAAGAAGGAGAAGAAGGAGGATGTGGAAGAAGGGGTTTGTTGGGGTTGAATTGTTATTAATGTTGGTAGGTTCATCAGTTTTGTTAGTAGTTGATGGTTTGAGAAGAGATGAATATCCCCCTCACTTTGTGTTTGGTGCTTCAACATCTGCTTATCAGGTTCGTTTTCGTCTCTAATTATATATCTCTTTATTCATAATACATCTTTTCGCATTTGGATTAATGGTATTTAATGAGAAAAGGTAGAAGGTGCAGCAAATGAAGATGGAAGGAAGCCAAGCATATGGGATACTTTTGCACATGCCGGCAATGGTGTACTACTCTATCTCTTCATTAATTTATGGACTCACAATTTTCTTTTTAGTCATATCTTAAATTCGTTATTAGCAATTTTTGTAATAGATAAATAGTATTTTTAAACAAAGTTTATCTAGGAATTAACTTTTTTTTTTCAATTAATATCAATAATTTTTTATAAATTATTTTTATCTTAAATTTTAAATCCTAAGATTCAAATTCTAAATCTTAACTCTAAATCTTAAAAGAATGAGGGTTAAAATTTTTTTAGTTAATATTTATTAATTAATTAAAAGTTGATTTTCTATACTTATTCTTTAAAAAAATGATTTTTGATTTCTTTTTTAGAAGATTAGATAAATTAGTCTAATTATTGACATTTTTAGATTAGTGACGGTTTTTACGATAGATTTTTTTCGTCAATAATTTGTTATAAATTTGATTAAAACATATAGCGACAGAAAAATTGAGAAGTGAGTTTTTCTTAAATTTTAACAAGAGATAAGGTTACTTGTTTAATATTTTAAAATAAAACAAATTAATCTTTAATTAAATTTATCTAATAATCTAAAAAATTATACGGCTAAATATTCTTGGTTAAAAATAAATTTATCCCATGAAAAATTTGTTAGGATTAATTTGAAATGTGACATTTGACATTTATTTTTCTGGCTCTGATGCACATAATGACACACATAGATACGTCTAGTTTTCTTTCTGGCTCTGGAAAACATTTTTTAAAAAATAAATTAAAAAAACTAGACAATATTCATAAGTAACCGACTTTACTTACTTTATTAGTAGATTGGTTTGGACTTGCATACACAATATTCATAAGTAACTAGTGTAACATAATCTTATTAACTTTTCTAATTATGCTGTTGACAATTTAGTTACAAAAATTGCTAGAACTCATGTTACAAAATCCTTAGTTACCCTTACAATAATGAATTACCCCCTTTTGAATTAAATTTACAGCAAATATGTACAAGGGTGATGGAGACATTGCATGTGATCAGTATCACAAATATAAGGTGAGTACATATCATAAAAAACAGCCACTAATCAGTTATTTAATATATAGAATTATGTATTTGATATTTTATAACAAAATCATTATACTAAAAAAATTTGATTATTGTAATACAGATTATTTAATTAAAAATATATAATATTTAATTTGACAATTGATTTTTTATGTGAACCTAATTTTTTTTTTATAAATACCATGATCGAAGGAACATTAAATCTTTCCTCTTTGACATATATATCATACTTAGATCAATTAATTATTAATTACCAATACTTGTTGATCCAAATATTCATGCGCAGGAAGATGTCCAGCTCATGAAAAAAATGGGATTAGATGCCTACAGATTTTCGATATCATGGTCAAGACTTATTCCAGGTGACAAAATTATATGTCAATAACGATGCAAGCAAGAGAAGTGTAATATTTTAGTATTGAAATCAATATGATGTCTAGCCATCTAGGATATGGAGAATATATTATTCTTTTCGGTTTTTTAAAGAGAACTAAATGACATTTTCTTTACTATATTTATAAAATATATACTTTAAATTAAGAATATTTATTTGTTTTTAGAGTATATAAAAAATTCTCCTCCTCTCTTCTATACAAGAGTAAAATAAATTATTCTTTAGTTTGTTTGACCAAAGTATCCTTTCAATAATAATTATATATAAAAATAAATTACAATAAAAATAATAATATAAATTATGTATTTCTTATTAATGTAACAAATTTTATTTACTTTTAGTTTTTATCTATAATTAATAATGAAAAATACAAAAATTGAAATTAAATATTTTGCTAACAAGTTAAAATATTTTATACTATACTGTCAAAATATTAAGCATAAATAAAAAATGAATGACCAAAAACATAAATGAAAATTATTACATTAATAATAACAAAACAATTATCACTAAATGTACCAATATATAATTATTATGAATATATATTTTAGTCAAGAATTGTAAATTTTTTAAATAGAAAAGATGAAAATATTATTAAATATCTCTTAGAGAGAAGAAGTGGTGACCTTTTCTCAAACTTATGTCAAGTAAATATGATTTTTGTACTAGACATTCACTTAATTTGATTTTAATGTGCTATGAATAATGGATCTTTGTACTTCATAACATTTTAAATAAACTATATTGATTGTATAAAATTACCGTCGTTAATTTTTCTTATTCTACAATTGCATGTTTTCTTTCTATTTTTTGTCTCTAGCTTATTTAATAGGATTATTAGTAAAAAAAATTAATTAATATTGTCTATTTTCTAAAAATTAACACTTATTGGACCAAAACAACTTTTATAAGACCTTTCATTATTTTATACAAGAAATATTAATATCATTGTTATTTATTGGTATATTGCTGAGTTCTGAATTTTAATTACCACCAGATGGAAGAGGCCCAATCAATCAAAAGGGATTACAATATTACAACAATCTTATCAATGAACTGATAAGTCAAGGTTTATGCGCAAACCATATCTTTAATTTATGCTAATGTTTTAATTAATAGCTAAGAGAAGTCTTTCCATTATATATTTTTTATTTTTGTGGTAATATTAGGAAGACAAAAAAAAACTAAAATTTATTTTATTTAGTATTTATTAATTATTGTAACAATTAATAAATGCTAAATAAGACAAATTTTACCTAATTTTGGCTAAATTTTTTTGGTTAGCAAATATTACAATTATTTTTGTCTGTTTCTCTTCCTCTTGTAGGAATTCAAACACATGTTACATTATATCACTGGGATCTACCACAAGCTCTTGAGGATGAATATGGAGGATGGGTTAACAAAAAAATTGTGTATTGTTCCCATACTTCAAATATCTAAATTTCATAAGAAAATAAAGTACTAAAATTATTCAGAAAAAAAAGTTACTGCCACAATTTATTTATGAAAGAACTAAAATTCAAATTTTAAAGAAAATAATTATATTGCTACAAAGAAAGATGATATTATTAACATATAATTTTGTGCGTGCATATTTTTGTAGAAGAGACTTCACAACATATGCCGATGCGTGTTTTAGAGAATTTGGAGACAGAGTCAAACATTGGACAACGGTGAATGAAGGAAATGCTTTTGTAAAAGGTGGATATGATTTGGGATACTTACCACCTCAACATTGTTCTCCTCCCTCTATATATAACTGCTCCAAGGGAGATTCTTCAAATGAACCATACTTAGCAACACATAATATGTTGTTAGCTCATGCATCAGTTGCAAGATTGTATAGGAACAAGTACCAGGTAAATAACGTTTACTATTATTAAAATTTTTTTTATGATAATTATATTTATGTGTATATTAGATATATACTACAATCAATTACCAAAAGTAATTACTAGTATAAAATACATGTGTTAGAGTATAAAATACACATTAAAAATTAATTAATTAATAATATATATACATAAATACATAGTGACTGATTTTAATATACACGTAGCATTTTTATTACATTTATCTTGGACTTCTTTCTAAATTTGATAACATAATTATAAAGATATTACATAAGGCGATGGTTAGAAACTATCCTGATCCAAAAATAATTTGATTAGCAGATTGGATTATATATTGGGTTAATTTGACTTTTAGATAACACATAATAAATTAGATATTATACGTGATAAAATTATAAGATAAAAATGAAGAGGTATATTACAATACACATATATAAACAAATCATATACATATTAAATAATAACATTAGAGTATGTAAATATGTAAAAAATGAATTATGGAATCCTATCATTTATATATAATTACTAACTATTCTATAAAGGAATAATTTAAAAAAATGAATTAAACTAGAATATTTTATCTGTCCAAATTATACAGGTAATTATAAAATTCTTATAATAAATAAAATATATAATATGAAAAAAATCTAAAATGTGAGTATTATCATTACAACAAAAATTACTTTTAATGGCAATAAAATAATAATTACTATATGTCTTATTTAATTTATATTTTTGTGATAATTATATATTTTTCGTTATTACTATTGTTATATGACAATTATATACTTTTTGTGGCTATTAAAAAGGTTTTTTTCAAAAAAAGTATTACGGTCGCTAAAATCTTTTAGTGACAAAGTATAAGATGACTAATATCTAATTGTCGGTAATATATTAGAAGCTATTTTTATTATCGCAAAAAATGAAATAAATAGTAGTTAAAAGTATTCTTCTAGTAGTGTATAAATTAAAACATAATTTAAATTGATAACTTTGTATTATTTTTAAAGTATTTTAAATTAATTATATCTCTTTTTATCATTATAATACTTAAATATCAGATTTGTATAACATATTAATATCTATGAAAATATAATAATTACCCATGCATTTAAGTATTATATGATTAAAATTAATTAAATTGATAGTGTATTACTTGTAATAAGAATTATTAAAGATAAAATAAAGTTTAGTAAAATTCTAAAAAAAACCTATTTCAACCCAAAAGGTGCACGAGGTTAAAATTTTCAACCAAAATTAAAAAAAAAAAGAAAAAAAATTTGGGTTGTGTATATTACAAGGTCGAGTTAGGCTTTAATTGTGAACTCCCATCCCACGTCATATATACTTTGATGATGACATTTATAAATAGTGAATACTCACATGATGACATCTTCACATGAAGATAGTATTGCGGATCATTTGATGATTTGATATATTTGATCAAATATATTTAATTAACTATCTAAAAGTTCACAATGTCATTTTCATATGAAGAAGTCATTATGTGAGTATTCTCCTTTATAAATTTAAGTAATTTACTGTAAAACAAGATATAATTAATGCAGGACAAGCAACATGGATTAATTGGGTTTAATCTCCTTACTTTTGGTTTTGTTCCTCTAACAAATACAAGTGAAGATATAATTGCTACTCGGAGGGCTCAAGACTTCTATCATGGGTGGTAAGTATGATATTAATTATAATATAATCATTTCTCTTTAAAATATAATTCAATTGGTTTGTGTGTGTTTTTTAATGGTTGTAGGTTTTTGAATCCCTTTATTTTTGGGGATTATCCTGAAACCATGAAAAAGATGGTTGGTTCAAGGCTTCCAGTATTCACAAAAAGTGAATCAAATTTGGTGAAAGGCTCAATTGACTTCCTAGGAATAAATTTTTATGTTTCATTTTATGTTAAGGACAATCCTAGAAGCCTATGTATAAAAGATAGAGATTATGTAGCAGATATGGCTGTGGAACTTACAGGTAGGTTTATGCCATATTCTATTTACTTAATTGAGTAAAAAAAATAATCTAATTTTATGTTATTTTTGGATGTAGCTTATACCACAAATAAAACATCATCTGATGAGGTAATAGTAATGTTGGAACTTAAATAAATCTTTTTTTTTAATATTTTAATTTATGCATGGGTGATGTTTAACACTAACTTGTTGGTTGGTACGGTTTAGATTCCAATCATTCCATGGACTTTACAAGGATTGCTTGACTCATTGAAGAGTATTTATGGAAAATTTCCAATTTACATTCAAGAAAATGGTTTGCTTCTCTTTATCTTATCTCTCCAACACTATAATTTGATAACAAAATATATTGACTTCTTTTGAAATTCAACTATGTTACGTATACACAAAAAAATCAGCCAACAAATCAATCGGTCTAAATTATGTATTGAAATACAAAATAGACAAAATATACATTGAAAATAAGTTACACAATACATATATGATTATGATTAAATTTCTATTGATTATTGTGTCAAGTAGATGACATTAACGTCTCAAGCTTCCAATAATTCTTTTGTCAAACAAACCAATCCTAGAATGATATCATTATGGTCATTATTCTTTGGACTTCACAGGCCAACAAACACACAGAAGTTCATCATTGGAAGACTGGCCAAGGATAAAATACTTGCAAGAATACATTGGAAGTATACTTCATATGCAAAGGTAGTACTTTCATTTTCATTTTTAGCATTTTTCTGTTTTTTTCATAAAAAATTATTGATCCTTTGCTAATTCAATTTCTAATTTTTTTTTGGTGATTGTTGAAAGGAATGGACATGACATAAGAGGCTATTTTGTATGGTCGTTCATGGATGTGTTCGAATTATTGAGTGGATATGAATTCACTTATGGCCTTTATTACATTGATTTGAAGGACTCCACTTTGAGGAGACAACCTAAGCTCTCTTCTGTATGGTACTCTAACTTCCTCAACAACAGAACTATGGACCCAATGGTGGCCATGCAAATTGAAAAGAATTCCTCATTACATGATGCCATTTAATAATGCAATAAGGACTTGTTAAAAATCTAATTGATACGAATTTGTGCTATGGTAATAACTTGGCACTTTGCCAAAGAATAGTAAAGTGACATAATTCATGGTGTAAATTAATGGAATTTATAAAAAAAATATGTCTCTTTTCCGATTTTCATTTTGCAGAAAGAAATTTATGGAGCTATTTGTCATAGAAAGTATATATAAGCATGACTAAATAGCTCCATGAATCTAGAGTGACGCCTATATATGTTTGAAAAGGCTTAAAAGAAATCCTTCTATTGTAGCAGAACTATTCCAGCAGTAAATTATCATAGGTATTGCAATGAAATCTACTTTTCAAAGAGTACAAACAAAGCTTTTCATCTACATTGCATGTGAAGCAGCACCATAACAAACAACATGTTCAGCATGTATAGCAGAAGAGCTATTAATAGTTAGTTTGACACTTCCAAAAAATAGCGCCTCCAGTTAACACCAACAAAATCTGTATCCATGTAGAAAATTGCATTGAAGTCCTCAACTCTTTGGAGGAAAAACATGTTAGGAAGAGTGGTTCTTCCCACTTAACAACTAGCTTTTAAGGCGTTATTTCCCACTTTCTCTAGGTACTTAATACATGTAATCTTTTTTTGTCCTATGCAGTCATCATTCTCTTTTGTCCATTTAACTTCAAGCACCACTCATCACAATGGAACTAATTGAAAACTTGAAACGAAAAAATCTAATATGCATGTCATGGGAAAAATTTTATTCCGAATTTCTTTAATATTACCTACCTATCTGTTCATGGCATTGGAAACACACGAAGCATTTGCACAACTCAGTAACCCTTTGACTTGCAATTAAAAATGAAGTACCTGTTACTATCCAATGGCTACGAAGATTGCTTATACTCCCTGCCAGAAATGAGAGGTTTAGGTGGGGATAAAGACCTAATTTCAGGTGCTGAACTGGGAAAAAGTATGTTGAGCCTGTGCATCAGGATATCAGCCCTAGATGGAATTTCATTCAGAAGAAACTGCTGAACTATCGGTTTCTTGAACCACTCCATGACTGAATCTCCTGTGGCCCTAAGAACCACCTTACTGACCTCAAATGGAGACTCTACAGAGCTCAACATCTGCGCAATCACGATCTTTAAAGTGGGCCCTGTCACCAACTTAATCCGTCTTGGTACAATACCGTAATAGAGCATGCGCTTCCTAAACCTATGAAGAGTGTGCACTACTGCTATAAGAGCTGCTCCAACAGACAAGTTTCTAACATCAAGGGACCAGGCGATGTGCTGATCAAAAACTATAGCCTTTGGGAAAAGCTTGTTCTCATATGCAACCTTCCAAACACATCGGGCTCGGTTTATCTGCCCCATTAGAACTAGGTAATTGAGAAGAACATTCACAAAGTACCTTGCTGCGCCTTCCTCCAATTCATAATCAATATTTTGAAAGAATTCCCTGACAAAAGATAACACCGGTTGTCCCCTCTGGTCTGGGCCACAGAAAAGTCCGCACATAAAAACGTGCGCCTTATGCTTCGTAGCACTAAGGATAGACATCAAGCGTCTCTCATTCTGCTCTTCCTGACACCTAACTAGATAAGCTAGAATGGAAGTGTAAAGTATCAAGTCAACTTTTGCAGCTGAGTTTACATACGTTTCAAGAAGAGGCTTGGCTGATTCATATAATCCATTCTTCATGCACGACTCGAACAACTGCCTGATTATAAAATTATTGGTTCTAATCCCGGATGAGCCCATGAAACGCAGCCACCTCAAAGCAAGATCAACTGAACCTTCCCTGATATAAACCATCAAAACATCACTAGCTGTGACATCCACTGAATATCCCATGGCCTTCATTTCAAGTAGGATTTTGGCAGCCACATCCACCAGCTTCTTATTAGCAAGTAGAGTCAAAAGAACAGTGTAAGTGCTCAGAGGAGGCCTCAAACCAGCATTTGTCATTGAATTGTACAGCCTCATGGCATGATCTATTTGTCCAGATGCAGCATGCATTTCCAATAGACAAATATAAGTAGATGGGGTCGGCAGAAAGCCCGCTTTCTCCATGTCTGAAAATGAAGACAGAGCAATGTCAAGCTTCCCTGATTTCGCATGGGATTCAATGATCAAAGTGTATAACCCAAAGTTAGGCCTGTACCCTGTTTTCTTCATCTCATCCCAAAGCTTAAGAGCAGTTTCTAACTTTCCAGACTTCACATAAGATTCAATTAGAGAAACAAATATAGTAGGTGGTGGCTTGTACCCATAACCTCGCATCTCTGTGTAAACCTTCCTTGCACCGTCTAATCTCCCAGCCTTCCCCATTGAATCAACAAGGGACAAAAAGATGCTTAGGCCTGGCCGGAAACCTCTTCCTTTCATTTCTTGGAAGAGTTTGAAAGCAGCATCAAGACGGCCTGACTTTGCCAAATTTGGGATCATCAATTCATAAGTTGAACTATTCAATGAACAACTGGCCTTTTCCATGCTCTCATATATCTCAAATGCCTTATAAGGCAAACCTTTACCCAAAAACAAAGTAATAAGGGAATTGTATGTTTTGGTATCAATCTCACCACCAGCCTCCTGTATCTTCTTAAAGCAGCAAAATGAGACCTCCAACTTCTCAGCATTGGCCAAATATTGAATCACCCGATTACATGAAACAGACAAGGAAGCTCCATTACTGGTAGAATCACCAACCATCTCATCAAACAATATTTGTATTCCATCAAAGTCCCTACGCTGGTTAAGAGAATCAAACAAGATAACATAACACTCATCACTAGATGAATACCAAGGTTCCCGCTTCGCCCACCTAAACAAACTCAAACATGCATCACTATCACTAATGATCTTCAAGGATTGAACAATGTGAGTCATGTTAGGCACAAACTGGAGCTTGTCCAATTGTGTCTCCAACTCTGGCCCCCATTTCCACCTCTTCACAACCTCAACTATTTTCGCCACAGCCGCAGCATTTACAAAAGGCTTCTTGACCTCACCCACCATCACATGATCATCGATCCCAGGCTCCACGGACCTTATACCCTTACCCTTGTAAAGTATACTACCCGATTCATCCAAGTACTCAATTTCCTCAGTCCATTCCTTATGCCCACCACCATTATGGCAGTAGCATCTGATTGAACTAAGCTGCTCAACAAAGTTCAAATCTTTGCAGAAACCTGCGATTCTCCGAACCGAAGTGAATGCGGTTATAGATGTAAAAGATATTAACTTTTGCTTAAAAGGTACCGGGGAAATGGAGGAGCGAGGGACAAAGAGATTGCGGGTGAGTTTGCAAAGATTTGTAGTGGAAGAGAGCAATTTGCGGTGACGAATCATTGAATAATCTTCTTCAAAATAATCTTCCACAGGTTCCCCAGTTCATTTCAGGTCCAACAATAGTAGCCTGTAAGGAAAATAAGAATTTAACAGGAAGAGAAAACAAATAAAAAGTGATGCAGAACTGCAGAAGAACAACGACAGTTCAACTAAAAATAGTTTAGAGCAAGTACAGGTTTATAGGAATTGAGCATCAACAAAAATTAGCAGCCAAAAGACAATAACAATTTGCAAAATTCAATTTATAGCAGAGGCAGCAAGAACACCAACGCAATGATCAATAGAAGGCTATGCATGGATTGGATTATATAAAATCGAATCATAATCAAATTAAAACCAATTTTCTGGTCCAAGAAATTTAAGAGATAACTTTTTTCTTTTAGTAAAAAAAGGGTAGCAAATCACAAAGTATTGCAGAATCATATTGTTATGAACCCTTTCATTTATAAAATATATACATCAGAATTACTCTACTCAGATTTTGTTTCTGTTTTCATAACTAGAACATTGGAATAAGCCAACAGAAGAATCTAAATGAAGTTAGAAGCCCCAGTCCATGAAATCACACCAGACTCACAATCATAGTATTGAGTAAAATTAACAATTCATTATCTAAGGAAGTTCCAAAATGATTTTCAGATTCCAAAATCCCACACTTCTTCCTTTTGTATTTCTCAGCAATGTTAACAATCCAATCAAGTTGAACATCACATGAATTAGCACAAAAATCACAAAGCCGCATTGTTTCCCCCTATAGATATAAATATGATCAAAAGCAAAGGGAGCATAGCAAGCAAGAACAAGGAACAATAACAGGGCTCCTAGGTCCAGAAACAAAAGAAAAACAACAGAACCAGCTCCATTGAAGGTAACAGCATTAAAGCTTCTTCTAACTGAATATGCAAGAGCATATTAACAATAAAAAACTGCAAGCTACCAAAATCTACCAACATCCTTTAAAGCTTCACCAGATCAAGCCCACAGATTCACACAGAAGAACAGAGTATACTCACAAATTCGCACCGAAAAAGCAGCAGAAGCAGAACGGCGAAAGCAGCGGTGGCGACTGGCGAGAGCGGAAGCAGGAGAGCTGACGCCGAAGCAGAGTGGCGTCGTCGCAGACTCACAGCACCAGAGCAGAAGTTGAAGATTGAAGAAACACAAGCATCAGGCGGCGGCGGTTGCGACAGAGACAATGAGACGTCGGCGGAGAGAAAACTCCACACACAATAAAAAACCAAGAGAAGCACTCTAAATTGGCAGCTGGCATCTAGAAGCGGAGAGGCTCAGGCGGTGGCAGCGAACAGATAATAGAGAAGTGCGAAGTGATGCAGAATCTGTTGAGCATAATGCAACTTTGTTTTATGGTCGTAGAATAATGGATTTTCATTTTTGAACTGGTGGAAATTCGGTTTTAAAAACCGGACAGGTTATCAAACCGCTCTAGCTACTGGTTTACTGGTTTACTGGTCCAACCGGTCTAACCGATGGTTCAACCGGAAGAACTGTTTTAGAATATAATAATAAATAAATTATAAATAAACATCCTATAATATAATTATAGTCTAATATAAATATTAAAATATTTTCCAAATTTAAAACACTACATAAAATGTCCTCAGTCAAATTCATATGTTCTTATCAAAATACAAACTCAAGTTAAATAGTAAAAAGAAATATCAAATGTTAAATGCCAACATAAAGATTTATCAATCATCAAAATCTGCAAGAACTTATTGCATACCACCTAACAGCATCTCTCAAAGGATAAACCCAATCAAAACCACCATTAACAAGAGACTAAACAGAGCATTTTGATGACTTCACTCATTGACATCTATGCAAAGTGTGGCCATGTTGACAAGGCAAGAACGTTGTTTGATCAATTGAAATGTAGAGATGTCGTTGCATGGAGTGCTATGATTTCAGGATATAGTCAAGCGAAACGATGCAGCGATGCGCTTGCTCAGTTCAGTGAGATGCAAAAGGCTAATGTGGAACCCGATGGGGTTACTATGGTTAGTGTGCTTTACTCTTGTGGGGTTCTTGGAGCTATGGAAACCGGTAAATGGGTTCATTTCTATGTGAACAAGAGGAATAAAAAATTTCAATAATGATTTTATTTCTATTTTTTGCAGCAGCAAGAAAATTTCAACAAAAATTTTAAAAATTGAAAAAACAGCAGCAGCACAAAATTAATGAGCACTAGCACAAAATTTTCAGTAATTATTTGATTTCCATGCTTAGCAGCAACAACCAAATTTTTTTTAACAAAACCTTCAGAAATTAAAACACAGCAGCAGCACAAAATCAATGAGTAGCAGCATTTGAATAATGATTTCCTTTCCATTAATCGATTCACAAATTTTGCTCCAACCAGCAGAAAAATTAGCATTATCACCAACAGACAAATTTTGCTCCAACCAGCAGCGAAATTAGCATTATCATTCAGCAACAAACATTATTACATTACAAAACAGCAAAAAGTAATCCCTACTCAGTAATCACACTAAACCTGAAATTGCAACAGCAGCAAGTAATCCCTAATCAGTAATCACACTAGACCTAGCAATAATCACAAAACAAAGCCATTAGCACATAATCACAAAACAAACAAACCAAAACATTAACCAATAATCACAAAACCCTGAACCTTCACCCAGCAATTACAAACAAAGCCAGCAATAACAAACTTTAGCACATTATAAAACATTTCAAAACACTAAACCTTCACCCAGCAAAACCAGAAACTACAAAACAAAGCCATTAGCAAATTTGAACAAAACAATTAGGAGCCATCAGCAACTAGTAAACCAGTAAAACACTATCAGAGCCATTGAGCAATTAGAAAACAGTCACACTAAAACAAAGTAACAAACTAACAGAGCCATCAAGCCATCAGTAAATTTGAAAAAAAAACTTAACAAACTAACAGAGCCATCAAGCCATCAGTAAATTTGAAAAAAAAACTTACAGCCATCAGCAACAGATCCATCAGCTACAGGCAATTACAATTTATAAAACGTTCAGAACCAAACTTCAAACCAAGACCGAGGAAGAAGAATTGAAGAAAAATGGAACAAAAATTGAAGAAGAAGACCGAAGAAGAAGACCAAAGAACAACAATTTCAGAACTTCAAACCAAGAAGAAGACCGAACATTCAGTGAAGATGAAGACGAGAAGCCACTAACCTGGGTTCCGTACCGAGAAGCAGGCGAAGGTGGGGGGGGTGAAGGGGGGGCTCACGAATGAATCTGCTTCTGTTTTGTTTTTTTTTTTTAAATCAACAAAACGTGGTCGTTTTATTCGAACCGACCGGTTTAAAAGAAACGGCGTCGTTTTTGCCAAATTTGGCTAACTTTCACTCTTGGTTCTGAAGCTCCTCCGTTTCTTTCGCCCTTTCTCCCTCCCTTTCTTTCATTCACAGAAACTCAGCCAAAAAACCCTAGCACTGTAAGGCTACACCACCGCCGTCCGTCCATCTATCTAGCTTCCCTCGTGCTCCAAGTCTTCAACCCCTGTTCGCTGTCACCGATCGCAGCTGCTTCCTCGAGTTCGGCGTCGTCTTTGTCTGTTCAGCCGCGCTTCCGCCGCCGTTTGTTTGCCGTTCACGTTCTCGTCTTCGTTCAGCCGTCGTCTTCGTTCGCGTTCTTCGCTGTTCAAGTTTGCTCGGCGTTCACCGTTCGCGTTCACTCGCCGTTCGCCGTTCGGGTTCGCATTCGCGTTCGTCTGGAAGCCACGTTGCTCTACTTCAAACTCTGCGACCAACCCGCGCGCTCCACCTAGCCGTCGAACTGCTCTCTTTTGTCGCCGCCGTGAGTTCCCTAAACCCACCACCAGACAATACACTCGCACAACACCAATACTCTGCTTCAAACTCTGCAACTTCTTATTTCTATTACAATAAGTAACTACTTGATTTGGTAGTGGGTTGGATTTTTTTTTATAAACTGAATTAAAGTATACAATAGTTATGTTCTCTTATCTATCACATTGATATTAAGCTTTGAATTCTCTTATTTCATTTTAAGTTTACCGCACTCAATATGTTTGATGAAATGCTTTAACTATATTTCGGGTTGGTTTTATCATTTCTAGCTTTTAGAAACTTAGTAGGTTGATTGCATGTGAAATTAGAATAATTGGATCTTAGTAATTAGGAAATTTTAGCTGCACAAATAGCATCTTTGTAGAAAACATATTAGGATGATGATTCCATTTGCATTAGTGTTCTTCTGATAAATTTTTGGGTTGCTGTTGTTTTAATTTGCTAAATTGTTAGGTTTCTGTGATTTAATTTGTTGGAGTTTTTATTTAGGTCTTGTTCTTGGTTATTTGCTAAATTGTTGTTGTGTATTTATTGTTGTCTTTGAGATTCTTGCTGGATATTGGTGATCATTGATTTATTATATGCTTCATGTTTTCATTTCTTTCTTCTTCTTCTGAAGGAAAAAAATTATGTTTTCATTGTTTTGTTGATTGTTTGTTTTGTTTCAGAAATTAATTTGTTGTGATCAATGCTCAAACTCTAAATGTTGTTCTGCTGGTTTTGCTGTGTTTGTTTTGTTTCAGAAATTAATTTTTTGTTATCAATGCTCAAACTCTGAATGTTGTTCATCTGTTTTTGTTTTGTTTCATAAATCAATATTTTGTGATTAATGTTCAAACTCTGAATGTTGTTCTGCTGTTTTTGTTTTGTTTCAGAAATCAATTTTTGTTGGTCAATGCTCATACTCTGAATGTTGTTCTGTTTTGTTTTAAGGCTGTGTTTGGAAGAGGTGATTAATTTTTGAGTGTTGTTTTATTTTTGTTTTAAAGCTGTGTATTGTGTTCAATTTTTATTTTGTAGAAAATTTTTTGAGGTATATAAGAATTAAGAAGGAAACCCTTTGTTATTTTATCATTGGCCTATTTTTGGCATTGCATATCATTGTAGTTTGTTTATTCATAGAATTAGTTGTTTATCAGGCTCATCCTTAAACGCTCCTTGCTAAGTATGGAGTGCTGCACACCTTGTGAATTCATTAAATCTGAACTCTTTATTTATTATATTTTATTTGAATGGTCTAGATTTAAAAAAAGGCAACCTGTTAATCAGGTTAATCATTTTTTTACAAGTTTTAGATTTTTTTTGTAAATCTCAGATATTGGGCTGAAGTTCAAAATAAAAAATAGTACATAAATATTAAAAACAACATGTCTGTACAAAAAAAAAGTTATTGAATTTTAGAATTAAAATAAATAATACATAAAAAATAAGTTAAAAATTCATGTACTAAATCCAGAAAAAAAAAGATATATTAGAATCTTAAAAAAAATATTAAATATATATTATGTATATAATATTAAAATTTAAATAAATTTTGTTTTGTGTGAAATAAAACTATAATATTAAATATAAACACAATGATAAAAATTTTTGTGTTATATATATATAATATTAAAATTTAAATAGTGTTATTGCCAGCTAATCTGACTCTCGACTTCTTTTTAGTGGAGTTTGCGTAGAATCCGACTTCTTGGATGGAGGTCGGTTGCAAGGGGAGGCCAATCTATGGATTGAGCCTCTTTAAATAACATTTTCTTTTCATTGGTTCAAATACTATGACAACAAAATTTTACATAATTGCGACTACTCAATAAATATTATATAAGTTAATAAAAGAAAAAAGTACTTTTTTTTACTAAAAATAGGAAGACTCAAATCTCAATTTACAATTTTTTAAGTGAGCATCGGAAGAATATGCCATTTGAACTATAACTCATTGACAAAGAAAGAAATATTCTTAATTATATATTAAATAGAATAATTATTTATTAGGCTCATTTTTATACAAATAAAAATTTTTCTTAGTTCTATATCTGTAATATTTTATACCAATTAGCTTTAGAATTTAATTATTTTTTGAATAAATTAATAAAAAAATAATACAAATAATTGTTTAAATATAATTATATTTTAATTTTTTATTTTATTACGTACAATTTGAGGATAATTTGAAATAAAAGATAATAAACTTGTTGTAACTGCCATCTATTTTGTGCTTTGACTATGTCGTGATTTGATGGCGCCTTCATGGAGACCGTGATTCTTCTACAGAATCGATTTTGCGTTTGGAGTTAGCCAACCAGCAGCAGCGACAGACATGCGTCTTTCTTTTCTATGGCAGCAATTTTTCGGACTTTGAAGGTCATTTATGGTAGAGGTGGAATGTGGTGGGTTTAAAAGCATTAAAATCTGTGACTAGTCAGAACGATAATGGAAGCATCTGTCAACAAATAAAACAGTGAAAATGAAAATGCTTGAAGACATCACATCGACAATAATAGAGTAACGGAGGAATTTAATCAAATTTTCCTAAGTATTTTTGTGGTGCAAAGGTCGTCCGTGTGTTAAATGAGGGAATTAGTATTTTTGTTAGTACCGGTTTGTTTGTTCAGCTCATGACAAAAAAATAATAACAATAATAAATAAATTAAATTTACCTGATAACTTTTGATAGTAGGTTAACTTTTAAAGAGTGTTGTACTCCCTACTTTACCTGGAGTGCACTAGCTTTCGCGGCTCAGGATTCGGTGGTCCAGGAACCTTTGGACTACTTAGTGGTCCAAGTAGAAAACATGTTTTTAGAGTTTTTTTATCAATTGCTATGTAGTTCTTGAACTATTTTTAATTGCAAATTAACCCCTTATATTTTATTTAATTATAGAAACTATTTTTTATTTTACAAATTATTTATTTATCAATTAACCATTATATTTATTAACAAAAAAATACAAAACAACAACTAATTATATTCCAGTCGAGTAAAATATTATGTTTGATCTCGTGAAGTTCCTCCATGACTTTCAAATCGTGTTTCCTTGAAATTCAATCTACTGGTTTATCAAAACAATCGATTGAATGATAACTCAATCGATTGGATTACAGTGTATCACAAAACAATCGATTGAATGCCTCAAAACAATCGATTGTTTTTGTTACTCAATCGATTGAATTCACGAAAACAACATGGATTTGCCAAATACAATCGATTAGAAAGTGATGACATTGAAGTTTTAGCCAAATTCAATCGATTGGTAATTTAATCCAATCGATTAGAAGGTGATGAAGTTGAATTTTTTGCCAAGTTCAATCGATTGGTAATGTTACCCAATCGATTGAAAAGTGACGACATTGAACTTTTTGCCAAATTCAATCGATTGGTGGCGTAATCCAATCGATTGAATTTTAAAATATGCTGTGTATTAAAGCTGATAACCCTGCGTATTCACACCCACTCTCTCCACCTTTTCATTCGAACGCCACTCTCTCCTCTCTCTAAAAACCAGAAAGCTTCTCTCTTCTTCTTCTCCATTCTCACCCACACCCACTCCAAACTAGATACACAATTTCAACCCTCATCAAAATCCCTACAAAACCCACAAAACCAGTATCCCCATAATGGCCAGAACTAAGAACGCCATAAGGGCCAGGGTTGAGGGAGAAAGCTCTGTCCCCGCCAGACTCGTTGCTTCATCCCACTACATGGCAAGGTGGCTGCCGTCTCAAAGGGCACTGAAAAACTATGTGGAGAAGTTCGAGTCAAGGCCAATTGTTCCTCCCAGGTACATAATAGCCGAGTTCCTTCAGGATAGACATTTTAATTTGGTGTTGAATGCATTGCAAACACAGCACTTAGTTGATTTTGTACAAACTAGGGATGAGTATTACCCGCACTTGGTTAGGGCTGTTTATAGTACTTTGAATTATGTTGTTCCTGAACCTGATGAAGAGGGTGAGGTAATGCCGCTGATTGAGTTTGATTTAGGGAAACAACATTATAGAGTTACTTTGCAAGAACTAGCTGAACAATGGAGTCTAGGTTATCACGGGGCAAAATTTACTGGAGGTATTGCGGCAGATGAGGAATGGGGAGAATACAACAGATTAGTTGGTTTGCAGAGTTTACAATATGAGAATCCACACATGGATGCTAGAGGTAATATAAGTTGCAGTGGGTTGGGGATTGAGCAGCGTATATTGATGTATTTGTTTTCATACATGTTGATTCCAAGAAAACATAATCATGGAATCTTGTTTAACGAAGATATTTTAGTGCTTTGGGCTATGGTGACTGGAAAGGAGATAAACTGGCCTTATTTTATGGTTCATCATATGCTTGAAATGAAGAAAGGAAAATCAAGTGTTGGTTTAGGATATGCTTGCCATTGGACCAAGATTTTCAAATGGCTTGGAATTGACTTGACTGAAGAGAAAAGTGTTGTCTTGACTAATGTAGCCAAGATTGATGACAGCACTCTAAGACAGATGGGAAGAGATCCGGATGCCCAACAACCTCAGGCTCAAGGACAACCACAAGACCAGGTGCAAGCACAAACACAGACACCCCCACCACCACCCCCTCCTTCGCCAACAATGCAAGATTTGATGGATGAATTACGAAGCATAAGATTATATGGAGGGACAATTTGCTTATATGAGGCAGCGTCAAGACAGGCAAACGGAAGCTATCAATCGTCAAGGAGAAGCAATTGATAGTCTATGCACTAATCTGGGCATCACAAACCCAAGGGGCATCATCCCAAGGCCTAGACCATGAAA
Source organism: Arachis duranensis (assembly GCF_000817695.3). Taxonomy (NCBI): domain Eukaryota; kingdom Viridiplantae; phylum Streptophyta; class Magnoliopsida; order Fabales; family Fabaceae; genus Arachis; species Arachis duranensis. Next base: position 81,429,688 of record NC_029773.3, on the reverse strand, counting down.
AAATTGTTATCTAGAATTCCACATCATCCTATGATCTCCATTGATGCTTGGATGGGAGTTAATACATTTGAGTTACAAAAAATGTAGGACAAAATCTAGGTGTTATCTTCACTGTATCATGAAATGTGTCATTTCACTTTTGAGAGTCTCAGGTATTATTGTTCATTGTGTAATTTCACTTTTGAGAGTCTACGTATGTTTGATGCTGCTACTATTGCAACAGAAGCATAAGTTATTGATCAGCTTGTTTTGTTTTTAAAGTATTAGCTATGCATGTAAATCTGCAATCAGTTCTTGTATTAAATTGATTGAAGAATGCTTGCAATCAGATGTGTATGGAAACCAATCGATTGAAAAGGTAGTAAAATCGATTGTTGTACCCTCATTTTCTAATGCAATCGATTTTTTTTATTGCAATTGATTGAATTTTCAATGAAATCGATTGGAGTACTCTTATATATACTATTTCAATCGATTGGATTTTAATGCAATCGATTGAATAATACACACACCTCTCATTCAATCGATTGTGTTGTTATAGTAATCGATTGGAGTCGATTTAGTTACTGCTTCAATCGATTGTTTTCTAAGTGCAATCGATTGAATGAGAATCTTTTATTATTTCAATCGATTGGTGGCCTATCTACCAGTTTTGAATCTTGTTTTATTTAGTTATTAATCTAATGCGTCTATTATTATTATTATTATTTATCTACTTAAAAATAATTATAGATAAGATATAATTATATGAATTCTTCAAATTTAATTTCTTAAATTGGAAATAAAAATTAATTTAAAATTTGAAATGTATTTGTTTTTAATTAAAAGATAAGATATCTTAAAGAGTTTTAAGATTATTCTGCTGATTTAAAAATTTTTAAAAAGATAGAATTAAAATTTGTTATCTTTTTTGGGTATATATATGTGTTCAAGCCGACTAAATTTTTATACGTTGACAAATTATTTTAAATATTTGCCTTTCAACTAAGTCTACTCGTAATATATTCTTCCGTTGATAATAATCATGGATATTCCTTCTAAAGAAGATATAGTGGGGGTCTCCAATGATGCATGTAACACACAGAATATGTCACTGGACTGTGATGTTATCAAAGTTGATTTTGGTGACCAACTTGGAACTACAATTCTTAGTGCTAAGGTAAGACTTAATGGGTTTTTAATTTCTAGTATAATGTATTACGAGTAATTTAAAATTTTATGTTTTTTATTTTCTACAGGATGACCAAGTTATTTTTGACGATGTTATTCAAAGCGAGAATCTAAATAAAGTTCAAGAATTGTCTAGTAAAGTGGACAATGTCCTCTCTAGCATGGAGGTAATTTGATATGACAAACAGTAATTAATATATATTATGTAAAATAAGTTATATATTATAACCTTTTTTACCATTCTTTTTTGCAGTCAATGAGAGTTGTAAACATTGCTTGGGACGTAATAATTGATAAAATCCTTGAATCTGTAAGCCGCATTGAGACAATGATATCACAACTCAGTCTGAACAATGATTCCGAGACTCCGACCAAGCTATCTGTACAAAACACACATCCAATCTCAAGATTGAAGGCTAAGAGTTCGGCTATTGATATTCATACGGCTATATCAGACGATGAGGATGATCTTACTGTACTGGATCATATGTCTTTCACCCACGATGATCCGTTCCACATCAAGATCAATATGGACAAAGCAGTATCTCCAACTATAAGATCCGCACCAAAAAAGAAAAATATGTCAAAGGTATATGCATGTATAGTAAAATTTCATAACTCTTATTATTTGATATTCTTAACATGATAATAAGAATATACTGAAATTGTTTTTTTTCTTAGGGTAAGAGCATTATGGGGACGCAGAAAAAATTATCGTTCACTCACCCAGGCGGAATTAGAAAGCCAAAGATTGAGCCCAAATCAGTCAATAAATCGAAGGCGTCTTATGCACTGAGCCAACCCACAAAAGACTATAGAAGAGCTGTTTATTTCTTTTCCATTACCAACGTAATTACCACTTAAATTATATAGTTTCTTATGGGCACTGCTAATTATTACATTTAGTGATGAATTGCTAATACTTTTGTATTAAAATTTGTAGTCAATGCAGTGTCAATTTATGCCAACTCCAACCATGTGTCTTTTGGAAGATCAGATAAAGGCCTGTGCATATATATTTTCAGCATCGCTAGATCCATCGTAAGTTAATTTGATATTATCTTTGTTGTCGATGAATGAGGGCCAATCTAATGTGTTTCGATTTTTAATGGATACAGTGAAGAACTTGTCGTAACAAATATAATCAGAGCAACTAGATCAGACGTTGCACATTTCATACCTGACAGACCCATTACTGATAAGGTACACAAGTAATCTATTAGTTAATCTACGTTCGGTTCTGGGCATGATCTCTTAATATATATTTGGATTGTGATCCAGATTCTTGAATTAGCGGCATTGAAATGCACTGATGATCAATCTGATGTAAGTTTCAAGACAACATGGCAACTTCCACCGAGATTTGTGGTATGTTCTATAACCCTGAAAAGATAAGTTCATTTATCTTTAGTTACAAATGTAATGCTGATATAGAACTATACTTCTTTATCATGTACTAAAGACTATATTGGTTTGCATTAAAACTAGGTGGATGTCTTCAACAAGAAAGATTTAAAGAAGAAGATGGAAGACTACATTTATAAATTTATGCAACCTACTACTGATTTAAAATTTGTAAGAATTTTTTCTTAAGATTCATTATTGGATACAATTTTCCATTATCAGCATACATAACCGAGGGGCAAATTTTTATGGTTTAGATATATGTTCCTATTCAAGAGGATGACCACTGGTATTTAATGGTAATATCGGTTTGCGAGCATACAATTTATCACATGGACACCCATTTTAATAATGACAGAATTCGCTATCGTGAACGTGTTATGAAGACACTAGTAAGTCCGTGGAAAAATTTACATAAGCTTATTAGATCTTATTTTGTTTTTATTATTTAACCAGTGAAATGAAATCAGGCACACGTACTGGAGCAAGTCATCACGTTGAACTTTTACAAGGATGATGGCATTCAAGAGTATAATAAACAATTTCATGACTACAAAATTGAAAGACCAGAAGATATACCTCAATGTTCCTCAAGCTTGAACTCTGCAACTTGGGTGATGAAGTGGATGGATATGACTTATGAATTTAAGCCATATGGTAACAATAAGGTGAGCATTTATAAAACAAATCTCTAATATTTAATCCCTATTTTTTGGTACTAATTCATAATGTATAATTTCTAGCTCGATGATCACGATATTCGCATGATAACCGCGGTGCATATACTCCGGAGTCGGATCAACCATAAGAAGCCACAGATTATAGCATCGGTCGAGGAGTTTTAGAATATGCACAGTTCTTATAATTAATCTAGATAGAGTGTAATACTTTTGTTAGTGCGTATTTATTTGTTAGAGTTAGTGGATGTACTTCTTGCGAATTTCTTTAAATGACTTCTTAAATAGAAATGTATTGCTTCGTTACTTTTCGCAATTTTACTCTATTTCTATGCACCGTATGGAGTTTTAGTTTAATTTATTTTAAAAACACATATTTTTAATGTCATTTCCATTGATTATTTCAACAACCATCTCATACAAACATTATTTCAACAACCATCCCATACAAATATTATTTTGTTACTTCTTGTTTCTAAAATTATGAAAAGAAATTAAAGTAGAAAAAATGAAAACACATTTTTGTTCTACTCAAACCTTAAATTTATCCATTTTAATCGTGTTTATGAAAATAAATTCTTGTAATCGTTAGTTATATTTGTGACTGATTAGTTTTAAAACCCGAATCTTAGTTCGTTACAACCGAATTATAACCGAATTATTTTCATACTTAGCTACTTCAATTTAATGAACATTAGTGGATTATAATTGAAATGGAAAAACTAAAGAAGCTAGCTACATACTAATAGCTAGAATGTCATTATTTGTAAGCAACGAATTGCTAATCCCACCAAGAAAGCAAATTGATTTTGTCATATAAGTAGAATGATTAATTCAAGTATATTATTATTGTGAAATATTGTGAAATATGTATGTATAGTATTAAAAATTTATCATCGGCCGTTTTTCTACCCTTCCTTATATGAGACAGATTGTTTGATCTGTTTGTGTATGTGGTTGTTGCAATCTATATTAAAGATCAAAATTAAAGTATAGCACCTTTAGCGTTTTATCTCTTTTATTATTCATCCAAGATCAACTTACTTATAGTATTATTTATTCGAAGGAATTAATGATATAGTATTCTAAAATAATTATTTCTACACATGGCAGTGAAAAAATAATCATTAGTTCCATATATATAAAAAAGACAAATTAATAAACATGTTATAATAAATTAATTATATGAATGTATTATGAGCAAGGTTCAAAGAACCGGACCGATCATCGAACCGCTTTAGTTACTGGTTTACTGGTTGAACCGGTCCAACCGTGGTCTAACCAAAAAACTATTTTAGAATAAAATAATATATAAATTTTAAATATATATCCTAAAATATAATTATAGCTTTTGATAAAGATCTTCCTACCAATCTAGTTCCTTTGGTATAGCTTTGTGGTATAATTATACCAATTCAAAATTGCCCTGCATATACTACATTAAAGGAGAAATCTTAAGCTTGTACAACTTAACAGCACATAATCCACCTGACGTAAAGCTAAGCAAGGACTCAAGAATTGTTTATTCTGGACAAAAGGGGATCATAAACAAGTGATTTGTGTGGAAGTTCAATGAATAAACAAACAAACAAACTATGCTAATATTTTAATGCAATGCCATAAACAAACCATTGATGAAGGGTTCCTATCTTCAAGCTTGTGGGGGACTAGAATCAATCAACAGAGTAGCTGTTGGGATAATCTTCCTTCTTAATTCTTATATACGTCAAATAATTTCCTACAAAATGAAAACTGAGCACAGAATAGGGCCTTAAAACAAAAACAAAACAACACTCACAGAGCTAGAAATAAGAACATTCACACAGCCAGAAATCACTTACAATCAGCACAATATACTAAAAAGAGCCATAAATCACGAACAATCAGCAACTAAAATTAAAATACAGCAACAAATAATCACCCTAAATACTAAAATCGATAAATCTATCAACAAAAATTCAAAAACAGTTGAGTCAAGTTAAAAAACACTAAAACAGCAGCAGCAAGTACCAAACAGCAACAACTAATCCCTAATCACACTGAACCTGAAATTTCAACAGCAACAAGTAATCCCTAATCACACTAAACTTGAAATTTCAACAAACATTACAAACAGCAACAAGTAATCCCTAATCCCTAAACAAAATTTCCAATAATGATTTCATTTTCACTGTTAGCAGCAGCAAGAAAATGTTAACCAAAAATTTCAGAAATCAAAGAAAGAGCAGCAGCACAAAATCAGCAAAAATTATCAATTTCACAATTTTACATTAAAAATCAACAAACAGAGGCTCTGGGGAGAGAAGACGGGGACACAAACAAAAATGCCAGAGACACTAACCTTCGATGGAGGCACGGACGGCGACCAGGAAGACGACGGCTACCCGGGAGACGACGGCGAGCGGCGATACGGCAGCAAGTTGCTCCAAGCCAACAAAACAGAGAAGCCACGGAGGTCGGACGGATGATGGGAAAGCAGGACGCCGAGCTACAAGAGAGGGCCAGGCCACGGACGGCGCCGACAGCACGGACGGCGGCAGCACTGCGGCAGAACCGTTGCAAAATGCAGAGAGAGCCTAGGGTTTTGGTTTGGTGAGTTAAGATGAAGAGCCGTCGAGGACCTGTCGACTTACTGGGTTCCGGACACAGGGAAGAGGAAGAAGCGGCGGTGCTGAGGAACTGGAGACGGTGGCAGCGCTGAGGAACTGGAAACGGCGGCGACGATGGAGGGCTAGGGTTCCTGTGCTTCAGAGTTCTCCAGGGAGTGAGTAGTGAAATGAAATAAATGAATGATTGGGAAAAAGGGGGGGTTGGGTGGAGACGTGGAGTGGATCCGGTTCTTTCTTTTTTTTTAATTAAGAGACCGCGTCGTTTTTTCTGAACCGGCCGGTTACCGGTCCGGTCCACCCGACCGGTTCTCGGCCAATTCAGAGGTTTTTCAGCGGTTTTCTTTCGAACGGTTATAAATGAAGGACCAGATCGCTTACATTGTTGGTTCTCAATTGAATCGGAATCGACTGGACGGTCCGGTCCAGTTTTCAGAACTTTGATTATGAGTCATCATATAATTAATATATATAAGTAGCCAGCACGGCAGCACTAAACAACAATTGAACACTAATTACGATAATTTTAAATAGACAAAAAATATTAATAAAATCTCATTACACCTAGAAAGCATAAGCACGACTATTGGAAGAATGTATAAAATCTCATCAATATAGTGAAAAAGAAAAATACAAATATGAACTGATTTTCTACCCAAAAACATTAAAGTTTATGGAGGTTGCTAACTATCACTATCTAACTCAGCCGTCGCTTCGGTACACATGTCTCCATCGTCCGAACCGATTGCTTCATTCTCCATAATGTTGTTGTCAATGTCCTTTTGCCAAGGACATGTTGTCTTCTTATGTCCTTCCATTTGACAAACACTACAACGTTGCCGCTTCTTCTTCTTAGATGGCTGTCCTGAGCCTCCAGTGGTTGGATGCACATACGGATTGCTACTTCTAGCTACACCTGAGTGAGGTTGATTATCTCCTTCGTCTGCAGCCTTGTAAGATGAGTACAATCCCATAATTAAATCACGTGTCTCTTCATATCTCTCTGGTACTTTAGCAGCAACAGCAGCCAGTTGTTTAGAAAATTCCACCAAAGCACTTTGACGACTAATAACAACAGCATCCCTGGTGAACCCACTTGGATCATTGAGTGCTGATTTAACATTTTTTGTCCATCTATCCAATACCAATGACCGGGGAATCTCACGGATGTCTCTGTCAACCAGAACTTTCACAATATGTTCACAGGGAATACCAAATGACTCCATTCGTAAACAGGTACACATGAAGATCATTTCTTCTTGACGAAAATCAACGGTCCACGTAAAATTGGGCCTCCCATGCTTACACACAATGTACTTTATGCAATCATCGGTATTATCTATGTTCAGAACCCGCATTGATCCAGCTCTGGAGAGAAATGGCCGAAAGAAAAAAAATATCTCATAAGTGTATAACTCAACAGCATATCTCTCTAGCAGCTCTATACAATTTTGCGTGACGGGCACCCCACTTGTAGATTCATAATCAGCATTAAATTCGTTAAAGCGCATGTGTGCTACACACCTTTGAAAATGCTCTACAAAACTCGTCAAATCATACCGCGACCCCACATACCTTCCCACAACTGAGTGTAAACCTTCACATCTTGATGTAGTTCTAAAGCCAGCAAAGAATTTTCCTCTTAGATATGTAGTAGCCAACATATGCTTCTCTTCGTACATGTTGATCACCTACGGCTTATCCTCAATGCCAAATTCTTCAATAAGCTGAACCCACTTACGCTTAAACACGGGAATCTCGTAGTCTCCTGTCATGATTTTTCTAAATTTAGATGTAAACGATGGATTTCCAACATTGCTAGTTGCATTTCGAATAAGGTGCCAAGCGCATAATCTATGTCTGACTTCGGGAAATACATCTCTCACTGCATTCCTAATCGCCATGGCCCCATCAGTTATGATTGAGGTCGGGGTCTTGCCCCTCATTGCAAACATGAGCTGACGCAGAAGCCAAACATATGTATCAATAGTTTCGTCCGCGATTAACGCAGCAGCAAAAACAGTTGTTTGGTTGTGGTGGTTAACCCCGCTGAATATTACTAATGGACAACTATACTTGTTCTTCTTGTACGTAGCATCAAAAGCAATAACATCCCCGAAGAGTCGGTAGTCTAGTTGGCTAATTCCATCAGACCAGAACAAATTACGTAACAAACCTCTTGAATCGTTACATGCCTTGAAATATAATTGTGGATCCTTCAACCGCATATCCTCCAACTTCTTCAACACTCGTGCTGCATCACCAGGAATTTGACGCCTTTGCCGAGCAATCTCATTGTACATATCTCTGGGACCATAGCCAACAAATTCGTACCCGCCTGCTTGACTAGCTAGAAGACCAAATATCTGTGAGGTGCTGATCCCTGACTTTAGCATGTTCATCATTTGCATAATATCTGCCTCTGACATTTTTCTGTGGGCAGGCAACATAGCACTGAATTGTGTATCCAATAGATCATGGTTGTGTTCGTCAGAGAAATAAAAGATATGCCACCTTCCACTTTCTGGTACAAATTTAACATCCATTCGGGCTTCACATCCAGTTCTTGTTTCCAATCTAGGCTCCTTCTTCCTTTTTTCCATCGTGTAATATTTCTCCATCCTGAATCCTTGCCTATGGCATACAAACATTTGTCTGTAAATCTCGCAACTACTATTTTTGAAGGTCTTGCTCTTCCTTGCACTAAAGCCCTTCGACTTTGAGTACTTCATATAAAAATCAAATGCAAGCTGCAAAGTAGAAAAGTGGTATTTGCCAATTTCCTCCGCAAAGTTCTCACTAAATTTCAAAGATGTAATGTCTTGCACGGAGTCAACCGCATAAGCGGCTTCAAGGATATAATCTGACATATCAGATTCAGAAAAAAATGCTCCCTCGGTAAATTCATCTCTGAAATCTTGTTCGAATTCATTCTGTTCATCCATCATATCTTGGTCACTTACTAGCTCTTCTTGTTGGTTAAAGTCATCGTCCTCCTGGTATTGCTCATTCATCTCAGTGTCCGTAAATATACCTGACATCTTAAAATGTCCAATGAAAAAAAAATCAGTACACTCCATCTTATAACATTACATACAATAGATAGATTCGTATATTGCTAGCAGGGACGGATCCAGAGATTTTAATATTGAGGTGCCAATTTTTATATAATTAATTTTAATCTATAAAAATAATTAACATATAGTTATTGGAGTTAGTTTTTTAATATATTTATTAAGATACATATAATTATAATTTTTTCCAACAATTTTAGTTTTAATATGATAATTACATAAATAAAATATAACTTTAGCAATTGTACATTACAAATTTATAAAATACCATATAATTTATAACGGGATTTGCTAAAAATGATCCCATATCTTATTAATTAAAATTTATTCTTTCAAAAGTTTTAAAAAAAATTGAAAATAAATTATAAATTATTAATTAATTGAAAGACACGGTACCATTGTAGAATACAATGTATACGATATCTTTATAAAATTTTTCTTTTACCAATATGAATTTAGAAGAAGAATTAATATTTTTTACAAGAAAATAATATATACAGTACATAATGTGATTGTCAAAATATAACTACTTAAGTTATTATTAATATAAAAATATGAATGTTAAATATATTAATATAAAAAAACAAATGATTTTAAAAAAAATAAATATAGAAATTATTATATAAAAACTAATTGGAAAGGTACAAAGACTTGAGGGTATGATATTAAATTAGTTAGGTAAAAATATTAGTGAATTAACAATTAAGACATAAATCTATTACATAGTAAAAAATAATACACATAAAACTATTAAATTACCTAACATTCGTTTTTATTTTTTAAACACAAATTTTATATATAAGTATAATTTCTAAAATTTTGGGGGGTTCAGGCCACTACTCGCCCCCTCTAGGTCCGTCCCTTGATTGCTAGCTAATTAGTAATAAAAAATAATAACATCTATTTACTTTTTAGTAATTCTCAATGTCTTGTCAGTTAATAAAAGATAAAAAAAATTTTTTTTCATTACATAATCAATTTTACGAATAAAGTATCGAAACGAATAATTGGAAAATTAGAGATTCTATCCACTTACCTCAATTTTGTAACCCAAACGATAGATTGTTTTCTGAACACTACAATGAAAAAAATTGATTGGACCTTTACTGATTGCTGCAACGGTGATTGTCAATTAACGATGAACAAAAAGTGGATATTAAATAAACGGATAAAAAATAAAAAAATGGATATTCAGTAGATGGATGGATGTTCGAAAGAAAAACAATGAAATTTTTTATAAAGAGAATGATACACGATTTTAATGGTGGGATTGAATAATTGGTGATGGATTATTCACCAATTTATAATGTTAATCTTAAGGAAAAGATAAGATTAGACTATCTAAATCAAAATAAAACTTTAAAAAAGGAAGTTAGAATTTTAAAGATAAGATAGATGAATAAGAAGATAATTTTTAAAAACGAAAACAAGACTGACATAGGCGTAATACATCGCGTTCCAATCGATTGAATGATCATTACAATCGATTGAATTTGATTTCACACACACTATAATCGATTGAAATTGGCAAATTCATATTGTTCGGGTAAATTCAATCGATTGAGTCACAAAAGCAATCGATTGAATTTGGTGAGACCCAGGTTGTTTTGAAGCATTCAATCGATTGGAAATTCTAAACAATCGATTGAATTACAAAAAACCAATTATTTTTCATCATTCAATCGATTGGATCGTATGACCAATCGACTGAGTTATGCGAAAACCATGCTTTTGGCAAATAATAATAATAATAATCTTAAACGGATCATATTTAAAGAAAAAGTTTCAAAATTGGTAGATAGACTATGCGAAATCAAGCCCCCACCAATCGATTGAAGTATACTTAAACACAATGTTCCAATCGATTATTTTGTTATTTTAATCGATTGGAGTACACTTAATTACAGTATCAATCGATTGGTTTTATATGCAATCGATTGAAATTGAAAATTGATGATAATTCAATCGATTGCACTTAGAAAACAATCGATTGATACAGTAATTAAGTGCACTCCAATCGATTAAAATAACAAAACAATCGATTGCACTAAAAAAATAATCGATTGAATCCATACAAACACATTGCAATAGTAGTAGCATCAAACATACCTAGGACTCTCAAAAGTGAAATGACACAATGAACAATAATACCTAGGACTCTCAAAAGTGAAATGACACATTTCATCATACAGTGAAGATAACACCTAGATTTTGTCCTACATTTTTTTTAACTCAACAATATTAACTCCCATTCAATCATCAATGGAGATCATAGGATGATGTGGAGTTCTAGATAACAATTTCTTCATGGTCCAGGCCTTGGGATGATGCCCTTTGGGTTTGTGATGCCCAGATTAGTGCATAGACTATCAATTGCTTCTCCTTGACGATTGATAGCTTCCGTTTGCCTGTCTTGACGCTGCCTCATATTAGCAAATTGCTCCTCCATATATACTCTCATGCTTCGCAATTCATCCATCAAATATTGCATTGTTGGCGAAGGAGGGAGTGGTGGTGGGGGTGGCTCTGTTTGTGCTTGCACCTGGTCTTGTGGTTGTCCTTGAACCTGAGGTTGTTGGGCATCCAGATCTCTTCCCATCTGTCTTAGAGTGCTGTCATCAATCTTGGCTACATTAGTCAAGACAACACTTTTCTCTTCAGTCAAGTCAATTTCAAGCCATTTGAAAATCTTGGTCCAATGGCAAGCATATCCTAAACCAATACTTGATTTTCCTTTCTTCATCTCAAGCATATGATGAACCATAAAATAAGGCCAGTTTATCTCCTTTCCAGTCACCATAGCCCAAAGCACTAAAATATCTTCGTTAAACAAGATTCCATGATTATGTTTTCTTGGAATCAACATGTATGAAAACAAATACATCAATATACGCTGCTCAATCCCCAACCCACTGCAACTTATATTACCTCTAGCATCCATGTGTGGATTCTCATATTGTAAACTCTGCAAACCAACTAATCTGTTGTATTCTCCCCATTTCTCATCTAACTAATCTGTTGTATTCTCCCCATTGCTCATCTGCCGCAATACCTCCAGTAAATTTTGCCCCGTGATAACCTAGACTCCATTGTTCAGCTAGTTCTTGCAAAGTAACTCTATAATGTTGTTTCCCTAAATCAAACTCAATCAGCGGCATTACCTCACCCTCTTCATCAGGTTCAGGAACAACATAATTCAAAGTACTATAAACAGCCCTAACCAAGTGCGGGTAATACTCATCCCTAGTTTGTACAAAATCAACTAAGTGCTGTGTTTGCAATGCATTCAACACCAAATTAAAATGTCTATCCTGAAGGAACTCGGCTGTTATGTACCTGGGAGGAACAATTGGCCTTGACTCGAACTTCTCCACATAGTTTTTCAGTGCCCTTTGAGACAACAGCCACCTTGCCATGTAATGTGATGAAGCAAACAGTCTGGCGGAAGCAGAGCTTTCTCCCTCAACCCTGCGAAATTGCAATCGATTGGATTACAATACCAATCAATTGAATGCTGAAAAAAACACATTTAGGACACTTCCCAATCGATTGAAGTTTCAAACCAATCGATTGAATTAGAAGTTACGTGCAAAGTTCAATCGATTTTTAGCCGGAAACAATCGATTGAATATTAAGACCAATCGATTGTTTGGAAGAATTCAATCGATTGAAAATCATAAACAATCGATTGAATTACATAAATCTCACATTTAATTCATTGTTTAATCGATTGGTTACTATGACCAATCGATTGATTTATGCAAAACCATGCTTACCAGGAATATACAATCGATTGTTTAGTGATAAACTGAAATCCAATCGATTGGGTTAAATTTCAATCGATTGGTTTGATAGTCCAATCGATTGGATTTCAGCGAAACACGATTTCATGACTCCTCAGGGACGTCTCGGATCGAATGTAATATTTTAATCGATTGGGATCCATAGAGGATATAATTGTTGTTGTTTTTTTATTTGATTGTTAATGAACATGATAGATTTATAATAAATTAATTATTTATAAAATAAAAAATCATTTTTATAATTATATAAAATATATAGGATCAATTTATAATTAAAATTAGTTAAAGGACTATGTAACAGTTGTTAAAAAATCTTAAAAAACATGTTTTTTACTTGGACCACTAAGTGGTCCAAAGGTTCTTGGACCACTAAGTGGTCCAAAGGTTCTTGGACCACCGAATCCTTTGCTAGCTTTCACCTGTTTATCATCCCCTTTTGAAGTAAAAAAATGCAGTAGAAGAGTGTTTAGAACTAGTTGCTTTATTCATTGAATTTTTATAGAATCAGATGTTTATTATAAAACAATTTTTTCGATTGAACCACAATTAAACCGATTGAATCAATAAACCAATAAATTAATAATTAAAATAATTCGATAATTGGTTCGGTTTTTACAACCTTACTATAATGTCAAACATAGTTTAGATATTAATATCTATAAATAAAATAATTTAATTTATAAATATTAATAGAATTAAATTAGTTTATTTGATCATTTATTAATAATATTAATTAATAATTCATATTTCGTCGTGTATCAATAGTCTCTCTTCTTAAATTCAGTTTCGAGTAACTGCAGCTGCATCAACCACCATGGATCCTCAACCTCCGGCCACTGCAGCACCAACAACCACCGCCCCCACCGCTGCCGAACCCTCGCCACCACAACCTCCTCAACCTTCACCACCACCACAATCACAACCTTCACCTTCTCCTTCTTCTTCTTCTTCGTCTCTCCCTCCATCTTCTTCTTCAGCTCCCCCAAATCCAAACCCTACCTCCGTACAAATCCCAACAACAACCTCCAAACCCCTCGCACCATCCCCAGCCCCTCTTCAACCTCGCCACCCTCCTCCTTCCTTCAGCCGCAACCCGCCACCGCAACCGCAACCACCGCAGCAGCATCAGCCTCACTCTCACTTCTCGTCACTCCCTCCTTCCTCTGCCGCTGCTCCTCCTCCTTCGCCATCCTCCGCCTCTCCATCCGTTTCTGCCGCTCCGCGTGGCGGCATGGCGATCGGTGTACCCGCACACCACCAGAGCCCTTCCCCTCCGCCATTCTCCTCTTCCTTTGGTCAGCATTTCGGTGGTTTGGGCCGAACCGGAGTTAGTGTCGGAGAATCTGCCTCCAATAACGCATCTTCTCAGGTATAGGCCTCAATTTTGCCCCCCGACTAAAATTTTGGTGTAGAATCTTTGTGAAATGAATGTTGGTCTATTGATTTTATAGGCACATAGCTAGTTATAGTTAGCTTGTTAGTTATTAAGCGAATAGTTAAAGGATTGGTTGAGTAGTTAGTAGTTAGTATTGATTGGTAGTTGAATAAAACAACTTTGAGTACACTAGTCACCAGCAAGATCAAAACTCTTAAGTATAGTCCTCAATAATTAGAGATAGTATCATATTAACCCTGTTTAATGTATTTGGTTGTTAAACGCTCAAAAGGACTGATTCAACCTCATTGTAGAAAAACAATCAAACTTAGAATGGGAAATAGTCACTGGATATAGATTGGGGAGTTTAGTTGGATAAATTTCACAAAAGTAGAATTAGGAAACAATGAGCTCTTGCTTTTCTGGGAGCATATAGAGTTGCTTGAGTTTGTGCTCCTGCATTTTACTTGTATTAAAAGATTTTTTTTCCCCTGTCCCTATTTCAGAAGTTGATCTAAATGTGCCCTATTCTTTGTTTCACTAGTTGTTTGAAATGTTTAGGTGAGACCACCAATTCAAGGAATGGGAATGTTGGGTTCGCTTGGATCTGGATCACAAATGCGGCCAGGTGGGATACCTGCACATCAACAGAGACCTGTTCAATCATCTCTCAGACCACCACCCCCTGCACAGAATAGTCCAACTACTGCTTCGCAAGTTAGTCTTTGCTTTGTCGCTACATTCCTCTGCAGCTTTGTAAAAGTGAATTTTATGACTTTGAGCATGCTTGTATGATTTTCGCTTATTTGTTTTGGTAGTTTTTGCTTTTTCTAGTTGGAGAGACAGTGGCAATGGGTTTTGAGGAGTGTGCTATGTTTCAAAATATAAGCAACTGATTGATATTGTACTACGGTGATTTGTGAGTGTGCGTATAGCTATATATTAAGAATAAGAATATCTCTTTTAGCTGTTTCAACTCATGTTATTTACGAGGATTTCTCACTTCATATGTCTTCTGTTGCAATGCTCGAGTTTTGTATGTAAACATACAGAAAAATAATGTTGGTCAGTCATTTTGCAATTTGTCTTGTTTTCTTTAGAGCTTCCAAGGGCATGGACTTATAAGAACCTCATCAGTGGGAACACCTGCAACACCATCTCCAAGTGTACCTCAAAATATGCAGTCACTTAATCAGCCGTGGTTGTCATCTGGACCACAGGGGAAGCCTCCTTTGCCAACCTCTTATAGGCAGCACCCGCAGCAAGTGAACCCACCAGCGTCCTTGCAGCAAAGGGCCCACATTCCTCAGCAGCAGCAGTCTACACCAACAGCATCACAGCCGCAGCCATCTTTGCCATCTAATCAATCACAGGAGCATTTTGGGCAACAAGTTCCCCCATCAAGGGCTCCACATGTCCCTCAGCAGCAGCAGGTTACAAGGCTACAAGTCCCGGGAAATCAGAAACCAACTCTTGTGTCTGCTCAATTCGCTGCTGCTCAACCAGGAATTCAAAGTAGATTAGCTACTGTGGATACTGATGAACCTTGTAATAGTGTTCTCAGCAAAAGAAGCATCCATGAGCTAGTCAGTCAGGTCTGCAATGTTTCTCTATTTTGTTCAGTGGATAAGTCAAAATTTGAATTACGGAATGCAATATGGCACAAGGCACTTCAATTTTGACAATTTTACTATAAATCTGTTGGCTGTTCAATCCCTAGTTTCATGAACGTGTTACTTTTGTTTCCTCTATTTACACTTCTACTTTATTGGCAGGTTGATCCAGCTGAGAAGTTGGATCCTGATGTCGCAGACATTCTTGTTGATATTGCAGAAAATTTTCTAGAGTCTGTGAGTAAATTACCTTTAACTTAATTGTGTCCAGTGAACTTCAATAGTTAAGTCTATCTGTTATTGTTGATTTATTTGTTTATTTATTTATTGTTCTTTGATTTATTCGTGTTTCTTTTATCTTGATTCATTTCCCTCTTCTTAATACTAGTTATATGGTTTGGACTAATGATTTTCTATCCTTTCAATAGATAACAAAATCTGGTTGCTCCCTAGCCAAGCATCGGAAATCAACAACTTTGGAAGCAAAAGACATACTTTTACATCTAGGTTAGTGATTAGAAAATTTCTTCTTGCTCGGAGTTTGGTTTCAGCACATTTCACATTTAACTCCACATCTTCGTCTTTGTAGAGAAAACTTGGAATATGACACTTCCTGGATTTGGTGGTGATGAAATTAAAAGCTACAAAAGACCGGTAGTTTGTCAGTCTCTCTTTTGAATGTCATATTCTAGACTTGTACTTATCGTGCTTTTGCAGGTTGCAAGTGATATTCACAAGGAGCGACTAGCGGCTGTACGTGTTTTTTCTTTCTTTCACTTTAATCTAGTAATTATATTTTTTACCTGTTAGATGAATAGTTGTGATTATTATTATTATAATTACATTTTGTTTATTTGTTATATGTTCAACAGATAAAGAAATCAATGGTAGCAGCGGAGTCAGCACATGCTAGGGGCTCTGCTGGCCAAACATCCGGTGGCGCAAAGGGTAGCCAGGCAAAGGCACCCTTGAATGTCCTTGGCTCTCCCAACCCTAAAAACTGACGAGAGATGCAGAGTGTTTATGTATTACACAATTAAGGAGAAACCCCTTCGGACAATTTAATATAATATTAATTATTTAATATTAATATATTAATTGGTAGTATAATTGATAAATAGGACAATACTATTTAATTTAATTTAATTGATATTATCTATATAATTTGATTTATTTAAAATTATAAGTTTTAAATGTGCTAATATTTTCATTCTATTATCATTATATTTATTCATTAGTATTTAATTCTAAATTATAATAGAGTTATCTTAATTTAATTTTAAAATAAATGTATAAATAAAAAATACATTAATTACTTTGTTCAATTATGAAGCCCTAGTCTTTAATACGCTCTTTCATTTTTACTTCTGACATTTTCCTCTTTTCCTTTCTCCTCCATCCACTTTTTAGATCTTTCAATCCCCATCTACATAAAAGAGAAAATTCTCCCCTTTTTATTTTTTTAAATAAATAAATGGTAAAAAAATGCCTTTCAACCGAATCGGTCATCAAACCGTTCTAAGTATTGGTCATCAAACCGTTCTAAGTATTGGTTTATTGGTTTACTGATTTAATTGGTTTAATTGGTGATTCAACTGAATAAACCGTTTTAAAATAGAATAATAAATAAATTATAAATAAACATCCTAAAATATAATTATAATCTAATATAAATCTTAAAATATATTCGAAATTTAAAACACTACATAAAATATCATCAACAAAATACATATGATTTTATCAAAATCCAAACTCAAGTTAAATAGTAATAAAAACATATCTAAATATAAATCTCACATCATGGTTTATCAGTCATCAAAATCTGCAAGAACTTGTTGCAAATCTGCGTCAGTGGGATGATCTGCGTCAGTGGGATGATCTTCACCTTCATTCTCATCCTGTTGAGTAGAAGAATCAAGAGATGCAGCATAAAGACCACTACTACCACCGTCATTTTGATATAAATCAGCATCAATTTCACCTAATAAAATACACATGTTATCATTATATTATAAACTAACAACATTCTAATAAATCATTAGAAACTACATATACTATACTCACGCAATAAGTCATCCACATTACTAGGAAGATCGGGCTCTTTCTCTACAATCTCTTCAGTCACCCAAAAGTCAACTTGACTGATGCTTTCATAATTAATTGCATCAAATTGTGTCTTTTGCTTTCTTTTTTCTTTTTCCTTCCTAAAAAGTTAAATACAATATATGAAGATTTAATAATTTACAAATTTGTTATGATAAAGATTACAAATGAAACAATATGATATTTCATGAAACATATATTACCTGGATTTAAGACGCAAATTATAGGTAACATAAACAATGTCATTCAGTCTATCATGCTCCAATCTATTTCTTCTTTTTGTATGAATCTGGTAAAAAAGACTCCAATTTATCTCACACCCAAAAGAAGCAGATGCTTGGCTAAGAATGCGAACAACTATCTTTTGTAAACATTGAGCAGAGCCTCCGAATAACCTCCACCATTCATCTACCAATTATAAAACCATAACATATTAGAAGATATTAATTAAGAACATAGGAGCCTAAAAGAAGTTACTATTAATTAAACAAATATTCAGCCATATTCTTACCAAGCATAAGTTCAGATGCAGCTCGAATAGCTTCTTGTCTATCAAAACTTTCCTTCCGATCTCTATATAAATGTATTTCTTTCATTGCCTGAACTGAATCCAAATTGTTACACTTGCAATACAAGATAACAAGATCAAGCAAACCTCGCATGACATCAGGTGCTTCTTTATAATTTTCATTAAAAAAGAATTTAGGATTCAGGAAGTAAGCTGCCGCATGAAGATCTTTCTTCAAATGCTTGTCCCATCTTGAGTTGATAATATCTGGAAAAATGGCGTCATCACAGCATTAAACGGAATTTTACAATCCAAAAGCCACCGAACAAACTGTTTATCAACCTCGTGTATCGCCTCTTTATTTTGTAAAACACTTTTAATACTTGGTTGAGCTCCTGGAGTTGTTCTTGGTACAAACATAGGAGGAATGACTTTGGCTTTTTTCTTTGGATCACCTCCAACTCCTTGCTGATTCGAAGTACGCTGCTGTTTCTATTCTTCTTGAGCTATTGCCTCATCAATTGCATCCTCTACCTCATCACCACCCTCTTCACCAAAACTTACTTTTCTTTTCTTTTTGTTGGTCTGAATTTCTTTCAACAAACTTTCCATCTGTTTTTTCACATCATATGGAACTTTAGGACATTTTTTTATGTCTCCAGTAATCTTTGCTAGATGTTTCTTCATCCTGTGAATTTCACCTCCATTGAAAATTTGTAGACAAAATAAACATTGATATTGTGGTTTTCCATTCACCGTTTATAGAGCAACATATTTCCAAGCTAAACCTGTTTTTTCCCATAGGTTAAAAGAACCTTGTGACTGACTATCATTAGTACTACGGGAATTAGGATTAGCAGCATCATCATTCGAAATAGGAGGATCCACAGGCATGTTATTATTCACAGAAACATTGTTATCAACAGTTGCTTCTTGATTAATACTATTTTCCATAACTAAAATTAATAACAGCCACAACACAATGAAAATTAACAGCGTGAAAATTAACCATGTTCTTAACCTAAAGTAAGAGCCAAACACAATGAAAATTAACAGCATGTTCTTAACCACAACACAAGACCATATCTGCCTACATCATTCAGCCATTTAACACAACACAATTCTGCCTAGTGTCTACAGCATTCAGCTATTCAACACAACACAATTTTGCCTATAGCATTCAGCCATTCAACAATATTACAAAATAGAGTAAGTTTCCACTTTCGAGCCTTAACAAAACACCAAAACAGAGTAACAAATTAACAATTACAAAACAGCAAAACACAAAAACATCAACATTAAGCGTTCTGGAATCAAAACCATACATTCTAATTTCTAACATAGAAGATGAAACAGAGAAGATAAAATAGAGGAGTCACTCACCTGGGTGCTGACGAAGCGAAGACCAGCAAAGACGAAGTGAGTGGCCAGCAAAGACGAAGCGGCGGTGCTAAGGACCAGGCGACGGCGGTGGCGCTAACGACCTGAGGACCACAGGCTACTGGGCTGGGAATGTTTCGGAGGGCTAGGGTTAGTGAGAGTGTGAGACTGAGATAAATGAATGGGGGAAGAGACCAGGCGACGGCGGTGGCGCTGACGACCTGAGAACCCCGGTGACGGCGGTGGCTACTTGGCTGGGATTTGGGAATGCTTTAGAGGGCTAGGGTTAGTGAGAGTGTGAGACTGAGATGAATGAATGGGGGAAGAGACCAGGCGGCGGCGGTGGCGCTGACGATCTGAAAACCCCGGCGACAGCGGTGGCTACTGGGCTGGGATTTGGGAATGCTTCCAGAGGGCTAGGGTTAGTGAGAATGGAAGAAGGGGGTTCACGAGTGGTAACCGGGTCGGGTTTCTTTTTTTTTAAAGAATTAAAAACGGCGCCGTTTTAATGTTTTAGAGGAACCAACCGGTCACCGGTCCGGTCCAACCGGCCAATTTTCAGTCGGTTCACTGATTTCTTTATGGTTTTTTCTCTAGTGGTTATTAAAAAAGATCAAATTGTTTACATTGTTGGTTCGTAATTAAACCGGTTAAACTGGTTGGTCCGATCCAATTTTCAGAACCTTGCTTTCAACTTTTAACTTTCTCATTCTAATTTCTTTATCCTCGCCAAAAAGATGGGCAAGTGTTGTACATTGATTGCACTCTTTCTTCAATTTCTCACTCTTAGCTTAATGCTTATTCAAAGGGTTTCAACAGTTAAACAAGTAATATTACTTGAACTACACATATTTTTATTTTTTTTATACATGTCCCTACCATAAAATTTGTTGAAGTGTACATTCAATAAATATGATTTGTGATTAAAAACTATTTTAATAGACAAAATTTAAATTAATTTTTATAAATATTATTATTATAAAGCATGACACATCATTATCATTAAGTTAGATAATTATCAACTTCTTTTATGATCAATTAAAAACCACCGAAGCCAAAAAAGAACAAATAGAGAGGGAGAGCGTGAAACCATATTGGAAACCTCCATAGACACGTGACCCTCACCAATATTTTTGAGCTTGATTTTTTTAGATCTGTAACTCCAATAAAAAATTTAATTATATAAAAGTGTTTATATCTTTCTTATCTACACGTTGGCGTTACTTTTGTTTGGTGAAAGCTAATGATGACGTAGCTCCTTTCCTCTGAGTTCGGTCAATTGGAGTTCTAAAAGGCACTGATAATTTCTGACGTTTTTCTCTTCAACAACTTGCTCAGAAAGTTTCTATGGAGTTTCCGTTGTTGTGATTTCTACACGGAGATATGGTTTGATAATTTTATAATTATTTAAAGTGAATTAGATGAATGAATGTTGGTTTGATTGATTATCGTTTGAGTTTATGTTGAACTATTGTTGTTTGCTTGAGATTTTGGGTCGACTATGAATGAACGGCCAGCTGGAGTGTTTTGATGATTTTTGGACTGAAATATTATTAAGGATAAAGTATAAATTGGCGAGGTGTGATAACAGAGAGATTAAATTAAAAGTTGTGAAAAATTGGTAATCGAAAGACTCAAAATGGATTAAAAATACAAGTAATATTTTAAAAGGGAAGGGTTAAGGGTTTTGGTTTTGGTATAAGAGAAAGATTAATATTTAAACTTTATTTTTGAAAAGTAACACTGTATTTGTATATAAAAATCGAGATACAATTTGTAATTATATAAGTTTTCGGGCATTTTGGATAATAAATAAAGTATGGGGTAAAAATGGGTATTTTATAAAAGTTCAGGTTATTTTTATAAATATGAAAATAAGTGAAGGTTCGAATATAATTTTATAAAATATTAAGATTAAAAAATAGAATATTAAAAAATTCCTGATTTAGAAAATAATTAATAAAAGTTTAAAAATAAGATTTTATAAACTAAGTTTTAAGAAAAATATGTATATATATTATTTATTTATCATTAAATTACTCCATTTATATTATTGTTAATATTTTATTATAAAATTAATTAATAGAGATATTATTAATATTATTATAAGTCAGAGAAAAACAAATAGAGTGGTCCTAAAAGCTTTAAAAAATGCAGACTTAATTAAAGTACTCTATAATTTTTTTTTATAAGACACTTAGGGAAAGGTGAGGAAATAATGCAGAGATAAATTATATTATGGATGATAAGAAAAGAAAGAAAAAAAATATTGAAGAACCTCTGCCACAGAAGAGCAGAAAGCAAATATTAAAAGAATTTAAAAGAATCCTGCCAAAGGAGGGCAAAGCATAGAAAAAAAAGAAAGAAAGAAAAAAAAAATAAGATAAGCATAGATATGGTGGTAAGTCCACCGAGATTTGCTTTCCAGAGATATATCGGCCACTCTAGGGGATGGTCGCACCTGTAAGACAGAGGTTGCTTACAGAGATTATAGCACTGAAAGCCAAACTCAGACAAAGCTTGCTAAGTTAAATCGAAATATAATTCAATAAATAACAGAGAATAAAAGAATTAAAGAATAAAAGAAACTAAAAGAAATATCTGCCACAGGAGAGTAGAAAACAAAGAATAAAAGAATTTGATGAACGTCTGCCATAGGAGAGCAGATAGAAAAGAATGTATTAATTAAAGGGATCTCTGCCATAGTAAAGCAGAGAGCAAAGATTAAAAGAGAGTTGAGTGCTATTTGTGCCTTAGTGCCAAGTGTCTAGTGGGGACGGCGATGCGTAACGCTCACTTGATACTATATGGACAGCTTAGTGGAGATAGCGATGTGTAATGCTCACTGGAGAGACCGAAAGGAAGGTTCCCCGATGATGATGGCGATGCGTAACGCTCATGGAAGGGACGTTGGCTAAGATAGGGACGGCGATACGAAATGCTTATATCAGGACCAGTGTCGAAAATCGGACAACAAACCAACACATGAGCTCATGGCCTGTATAGAACTAAACATGCATCATACTTCTTTACGCATATTTGTTTGTGATTGTGTTTTCTATGATTGTGTATTTTTGTGATTGGATTCTATGTTTTGTAAGGCTGCGTTTGTTTACAAAGATAGGACACTGAGACAGTGACACAGAAACACAGAATCATGTTTGGCAGAGGAGACATAGATAGAGACAATGTGTCCAGAAACACTGAATTAATGTATTTTATGTCCATCTTGACAGGAAAGACACGGAGACACTACCAAGGGACACAACTTATTTTTCATTTTTTCTTTTATTATTCTTATTAATTTTTCATGATTATATTTTTTATTATTATATTTTTTATCTCATTTTTTTAAATAAAAAATGAGAATAAATTGAATTTTCATATTTGTTCTAATTTATCACCAAATAGAATACAAGAACACAAAATTTTGTATCTCTGTCCTTCAGTGTCTTGTCCTATTCTATTTTCAGTGTCTTGTCTTGTCCTGTTCTAAAAAACAAACGCAACCTAATTGCTAAGTTGGATTATACTTTGTTGATTGTTGTTATTGACTGGAAACATAATGAAACGAACTTAACTTTTAACACTGACCCTACTAAGAACTCCCCAGTTCTTACCCTCTATTTTCTCCCTTTTCAGCTATAGGTGCGAAGGTTTAGTGCGGAGTTACAGGAGTACAGAAGATTCTGTTCACGAGTTGAGTTGTTAGAATTTATTTTTCCCTCGTCGTTTATTTTTTTTTTAGAGGGGTAGGATTTGTTTTGAGAATCTTTAAATAAGTATATGTATTTAATACTATATATAAATACTTTTATGATTAAGTGATTGAAAATAAAGTCTCCTCTCGTCTTCTTAATTAAAGTTTCGGTTCGTATTCACGAAAGCTCAATATTAAATAAAGATGGTATAAAATAAAAATGTTCAGAGATAAATAACGCCTAAACTTTTAGTACGATAATGAAGTACTAAAAGTTAAGGTGTACACTCCCTAGCTAAGCATCGAAAATCAACAACTTTAGAAGCAAAAGACATACTTTTACATCTATGTTAGTGATTAGAAAATTTCTTCTTGCTCGAGTTTGGTTTCAGCACATTTCACATTTAACTCCGTGTCTTCGTCTTTGTAGAAAAAATTTGGAATATGACACTTTCTGGATTCGGTGGTGATAAAATTAAAAGCTACATAAGACAGGTAGTTTGTCGGTCTCTCTCTTATATATATATATATATGATTCATATTCTTTTGAATGTCATATTCTAGACTTGTATTTATCATGCTTTAGCAAGTTGCAAGTAATTATATTTTGAGTTAAATCTCAAAATAATCCTTGAATTAACACTCGAATCTTAAAGTAATCCTTGAAATTAATAATTATTTAAATTTGTCTCCGAAATTGTTCTTCAAAACTCACAATAGTCCTTAAAATAATTTTCGTCTATCCTCATTATTGGAGACCACTAAAAACAACGTTGTTTTATTCTTTATCCTTTTTCCTTCCCTTTCTCCGTTGTTTTATTCTTTCTCGGTTCTTCTTTCCTTTTTCCTTCCCTTTCTCCATTTCTAATTTCCCTACGATCCTTTTTTCGTTCTCCTTCCCTTTCTCCATTTCCTATTTTCCTTTCTCCTTCTCCTTCTCTTTCTCCATTTCCAACTTTCCTACTCTCCTTTTTCTTCTCCAACCCATTCTCAATTTCTCTTTTCCTTTTTCTCCTTCCCTTAGAATCCTTTTTTCCTTCCTCAACCCTTACCCAATTTCTCTTTTCTTTTCCGGTCCTTTTTTCCTTCCTCAACCCAATTCAAAACAATAATTTGTTAATTTGCAGAAAAATAATGAAAAATGAAGAGAATTATCACCCTTTTTCTGAGAGGAAATAAATTATGATTTTCTTCTTTGAAGCTCTATTGCCTTTTCAGCCTTTTATAATGTTTCTAATTTTCAAATTCCATTTTTCTAATGAAGTAAATTTTGTTTTATTCATCTGAATTTTGTATGTGTTATTTTTTTTCATGATCATCACAAAGCTTAGCCAATTTAATTCGATTATTGTATTTGAATTTTCAATATTTTGTGAATTGGATACAATTTAAAAGAGAAGGAAAGAGGAAAATAAAGGGAAAAGCTGGATTTTCTTTTGTTTTAAATAAATATAAAATGATCTAGTTTTAGTGTCGACTCGAGGACAATTTCAAAAATAAATTTGAATAATTATTAATTTGAGAGATTAGCCTCGAGTGTAAGTTCAAATTACTCTGGGATTTAACTCTTATATTTTTTACCGGCTGTAAGTGTTTTTTTTTCTTCCACTTTAATCTAGTAATTATATTTTTTACCTGTAAGATGAATTGTTATTACAATTATTATTTCGTTTATTTGTTATATGTTCAACAGATAAAGAAATCAATGGTAGCAGCGGAGGCAGACATGCTAGGGGATCTGCTGGCCAAGCACCCTTGAATGTCCTTGGCTCTCCCAACCCTAAAAACTGATGAGAGATGCAAAGTGTTTATGCATTGTGTAATTAAGGAGAAACCCCTTCCAAAAGGTAACTAAAATTATATTGAATTGAACCAAGCAGGTTTTCCTGTGTGCATTCTAAAAAATATCCATAACAGTAAGTAAAATTAAAACTAACATCTAAATCAAAGAAATCAGTGTAACAGTCTCAAAACAGATCCCAGATAAAAAGAACGAACAGATCACAAGAAAACGAAAAAAAAGATTAAAAAGAAACTTATGCGGTGAGAAGGACGGCGCCGCCATTGTCCTTGATCTTCTTCTCAGCGAGCTTGGAAATAAGCTTAGCCTTGACGACAACAGGCTGGTTGTGAGGGAGCACACCTTTTCCCAAGACCTTGAAGTAACCGTTCTGCGTGACATCGATCAACGGAGCCTTCTTCTCCTGGGAAGCCTTATCCTTCACCTCTTGCGGGACGAGTGACCAGAGTTGGTCAATGTTGACGGTTGGACAGTAAAACTTGTTGCGATGCTTGTTGAAGTAGCGCATACCTACCTTACCGAAGTATCCGGGATGGTACTTGTCAAATAGGATTCGGTGGTGGTGCATGCCACCGGCGTTACCACGACCTCCAGGATGCTTGCGGTGCTTTCCGATACGACCGTGCCCAGCGCTCACGTGACCGCGCTTCTTGCGATTCTTCTTCAAGCGGGTTGTCATTTTCAATCGAATGTGAAGTGAACGCAGGGCTCGGCGGACAGAGATAGCAGATTAGGGTTTGGGTGTTTAGGAGTATTTTATAATTGGGTGAGGAGCTTTTACTGTTATGGGCTTGAGCCGTGTGGGCTGACCTTAGATTCTACCAAAATAATTTAATTGTGAAAATTGGATCTTTATCTTTTGGGTGCCGAAAATAAAAGAAACCGAAACTAAGGGGCAGTCGAAAATGATTTAATTTATTTGACTAAATTTTTAATTTATTTGACTAAATTTTTATCTAATTGCTCTTAATTATCAACTTTCGACTGCACCTGAATTTTCACCTAAAAAAATTAGTTTTGCGTAATATACTATTAATCATATAAAAATATACAAAAGATGTCGAAAAAGTAATATTTTTTTAATTAATATACCTTTTAAATTTCATGCAGAACTTAATGCTTTATCTCTTAAAAATAGTCTCCCAAATTCACATTTTAAAGCTTTTGAAAAATCTCTACGTAGTATTTTATAAATACATAAGAAAATATCTACCAAAATTTCTATTATCTTTTCAAAAAATCATTTAGGAATTATGATGAGCTTACAATCAATTCACGCTTCTTATCCTAAGATATCATTTAATTTCTATACACCAATTCACAAACAAATCTTATATTTAGTTAAAAAAAATATAAAAAACTAATTTTTAATTACTCAATATTAATTAATTTTTTTTAATTATAAAAATTCTCACTTTTTTAAAAATTTAAAATTTATAATTTATAATTTAAAATGTAAGTATAAAAATTTAAAATTTATAATTTAAAATTTAATATTTAAAATAAATTAATATTAACTAATAAAAACTAATTTCTTAGCATTACACGCACATATATTACTCTTTTACAGATTGACATCTTTTCTAAAATAAAAATTAATTAGTCTCTGTTGTGTAAATCAATCAAGAGCAAGTCATAATATTCATGAACATTATGTTTTATGCTGCGTTTGTTTGATGGAACACAGACATTAATATATAAATATAGTTGTATATGTTTATTATTTATTTGTTGAGATATAGATTTTTAAAAGATACCGTGATACACAAACATACATAAAATATATATATTTAGTGTTTTTTAAAAAAGATGAAACACAGAAACACATTGATGAGATACAAATATTTATTCTTTTATCCTTAATAATTTACTCTTATTCTTATTCTATTGGTGATAATATAGGGATAAAATTGATATTTAGTTTATACTGGTGTGTCTTGTCTAGTATTACCAAACATAATAAAAAATTTGTATATTTTTATGTATATGTCTCTTTGTGTATTTGTGTCTGTATCCATATATTTAAAAGACAATAAACAAACGCAGATATACTTCTTTTTTAGACATGTTTCCTCGGTGTACATATCATCAATGTACATAAACTAAGTGGCCAAGATAAAATCACCAAGTAGATTAATAAACCTATCCCTGATAAAATGAGAAAACTAATTTAAGTCTTTTAACATGTGGGATGATCTTCCACAACTAATTCAACCTGAAGAAATTACACAATATGAAATTAAGATCATTTTCAACAACTCTTCACATTTGTTTACAATATGTCAAATCTCCAATTGTTTCAGAGTAAAAAATAATATATCCTACAATAAAAGTATTGTAGAATTAGTTAAGCCATACACTAGGACAAAATACAAATAGATGAGGGGTTATTAAATGCTGCAGCAGAACCTGAAGAAGAAGGAAATAGTATAATATTTCTTTCATTCTATTAACCAGCACATATTTGTAAACACATAAGTCATTGTTTCAACACACACGTGCATATACAGAACAGAATAAATCTAGAATCAAATTACATAATGATCACTGCTCAAGTACAATAGTCTTAACTCTTAATTTGATAACTATACTCATTTCATTATGATCTAGTCTATTTAGCTATTTGCATTTTTAATATGTTTCAAAACCCAAGTCTTATTTACACAGGATAAAGAAACTCATCAAAATCATGTGTGCAATGCCAAAACAGCAACCTCGTATCCATTGAAGCACAAAAAATTACTTGTTAGGAACCACCATATCCCAAATATAAGACAAAAAGTTTCAAATGAACTAAAACTAAAAGCAACAAATAAAGGAGGGTGGAAAAGTAACTGATCTTTGGCATCCAAAATAAATTTTGGATGTAAACTAAACATGCTCTAACTAAATCTTAATCAAAAGTTCTCGACTTCCAATCTTCCGACAGCTATAGTAGCTCCGCCAGCCAGAAAGGAAGAATGATGGAACAACCCTTTTTTTCTCTATGGGTTACTACAATGTGTCAGTATGCTGGGTGGAATGAAATTATGAAAACTTTGAAATCTTTTAACTGTTAATTAGTCTTGACTTATTACCTTTCCTGCATAAAGTTTCTTAGAGGTACTCATTACAAATATCCAATTGGCAACTTCAGTGTCTTCATATGTATGAAGAAAATCTCTGGTTTGTTTGTAGATAATTTTGCCATTGCAGACAATGTACTCATAGTGCTCTCTGATTTAGGAAAATTTTAAGAATGATCAACAGGTCAGAAAATCAAGAACAAACCGCTACTTTTGAAATAATACAATACACATCAACATCATCAAAGTCAACTACAATAATGAATACTTTTCTGTTCCTTTTCATCTGTCTCAATGTCAGGATATAATTTGTATCCAAATATGTTGATCTAACGATGGATGAAATTCAAGATGAAAGATAAAAGGAATCAAAGGGAATATACCGGACCTTAGTAGGACCATCATTTCTCTTGTGTCTCTTGAGGGTAGGTCTCCCAATAGATTTTTTATAACGAGACAGAATAGGTAAGATGTCTACCTTCTCCTAAAACTCTTGGCTTGGAACTAAAAGCATTGAATATTGATAGGTTGCATTGTATGCGCCCATTGTTAGCCAATTATAGACAAACTCCTCAGGTCTTCTGTTCGGGTAAACTAAGGCAGCACATACATGCATGCAAAGTAAGCCGGTCAATTACCACATTCTACAACTACATGTTTCCTTGCCTAAATTCACACTTACTTTTACAGGTAAATACTGTACTTCGTACACATTTTCAGCATCGTCTCCAGTTAGGAGAGGCCTCCATTTATTGCTTTTTCTCTTCTTCCTCTCAAGTCTGCTCTGTTGTGTAGGGTTAACTTTCCGTTGTATCCAATTAGTGTTTTTTTTTATTTCGCCCTATAATTCTCATGACTTAGCATCTAACTTCTTCAAGCATGGTGATGATGGGTTTTTCTCTTATCTTAACCTTACCATTAAACACCTCGCAATTATTATTCGTGTAGTTGTCCACCTTTGGGTATTCACTGAAATGAGCTCTACTTTATTGCTTGGGTTTTATCTTGTTTAAGTATTCCCAAATCCGAGCATTGATTTTTTTAAACCTTTCCATGGCAGCATCAAAATCTTGGGTCATAGTAGCCTTGGCACATGCTCACATACACATTTTTATTTGTAAGTCATTCCACTTCTTTCTATAATTTTGTCATATATGTATGACACAAAATTTGTGCTTGACCCCTAGATACATTTTTGCTAGGGCAGGTATTAATCCCTAACAACAAATGGCATTACCAACAATAAAGTCATTATTACTTTTTTAATTTGAACTAATACAAATATGTAGAAGGGATAAGTACTTTTTTCGTCCATAAGGTCTAGGGTCAAAATCAATTTCGTCCCTAATCTTTTTTGTTATTAAAATCATCCTCAATCTTTACAGACACATTAAAATCGTCCTCCCCCATCTACGAAAATTTTCGAACACATTTACCCCTGAGGTTGTTACCGATAGTTGAACCATTTAATGATTAAGAAAATTAAGTATTTTTTAATCAAAAACCTCACCTCCCAAACCAGAATCAGAAAGCGTGTGCTATGGTTTGGGTTCCAGTGCAGCCATGGCGTCAGAGAGCTCAAGGTCATCTCGGACCAGGGGGTCTGCGCAAAAGAGGGGGCTTCTTTATGGGCATGGAGAGAGACCGGTGTTGCGAGTTTCGGGGATGAAAGAAAATCTATGTCGCCAATTTTGGGGCTGCGTTTACTATAAGGTGCATACATGTATTATTGTTCTCAGATGATCCCAACGTTTTGTTTCTGGGTACTGACTATGGTGGGATCATGTAGGTTAAAGATGAGTGTACGTTTTTCTGTTAGGCAGACCCAGAAGCTGAAAGCGAAGATCCGCATATTTCAAGGTTGAAGAGGGAAGTTGTAGCCCTGAAAGTAAACGTGAAGGCATCTGAGTGGAAGTTGAAGGTTGCTGCAGTGTTGGGCATAGTTGGGTGGGTTGGCTGTTTGTTTTTTTTTTTTTGCTGCAGGTTTCGTTGAATCACAAGCAGGGTTTATCTTGTTTGTTGGCTCTAAAATGGATTGATGAAAGTAGGGTAGAAAATAGGGCAATTTTAGTTAGTTTGTACTAAGGCGTCGAAATCTACTTTATGTAATTAAAATCTGCTGCTGTGGCTGGATAGAATTTGTGTTAATGAAATTAGTTTTTGTAGGTTAGTTTATGTGTATGTAAGTGATGGTGTGTGTTTGTAATTTCACAAGAAATTGGTAATGAAACTGGATCTGGTTGCCTGGAGTTATGACTGAAGAATTGTGTCAACATAAATGGTCAACTATGAACTGGATTAATAATGCATAATATGTAGTATGCAATACTTGCTCAACTTCAGAATGAAACCACAAGCAGATACATCAAAACACAACTATGTGACTTTATTCATTAACAAACCAAGGGTAATAAGCTTAAACCATTCATTAAACCAGATGACAGTTAGACTTAGAATAAAACAACAGTAACTCTATTCACTTTTACACAACATTAAGCATAAAGAGTATGTAATAAGTTGCAACCAAAATGAATTCTCACAAACATAGAGTATGATCAACTTAACTCTACATTAACAAGCTAACAACTTAAGTAGTCTCTAAAAATTTTTAAAGTTTTTTCCAAGCTCTTGAGGTGTCTTCAAAAAGCAGCCATCTAGCCCAATGAACTTCCTACAGTGCACAAAGCTTTTTTTGCAAGCCTCTAGGCGTACATAAACTCTTTGAAATATGTAGAAGTTGTTCAAGGATGGGTGTTGCTGCTCAATCTCAAAATCAGGGAACCTCTGTACCTTGAGCATCACTGATGATCCTGGATTAGCACGTAGCAACTTCGAGTAGTAATCAACAATCCTCTTGTACTACTTTTTGTACTCTCTCTGTATGTCATCTAACGCAGCTTGCTTTGATCTAGCTGCCCTTGAGGTTGTAACTGTCAGATTCCACTTCCTTTGTGTCTTGTTCACCAATTCCTTGATATTAACCTTCGGATTATGTTCCACCTTCTTCTTAAAAGCTCTACTCAGCCACAAAGTATGCATTATTCCAACTCTATGTGACTGGCCACAGGTATGCTTAAGGTTCATGGACCAAAGCTGCCAAGTTGCTTCCTCTCTCATCTTAGCAGCATATAACCAAAAAGGACAATCAGGTTGACAAACAGCCTCACTCTAACCAAGTCAATCTTGGCATACCTGAGTCCCCTTCTTGTTTGTACTATATACGACGTCACAATGTCTTTAAATTTCTCTCTTGAAGCAAAAACTGTTCTCACCTCCCACTTGTAACTAGTCATGCCTTTAACATCCTTATGAATTGGATAGCTCCTCCCCTCATAGTTATCTTCCCCTTGTCCTTCCTCATCATCTGAACCAACACCAACCTCATACTCCAAATCCACTTCATCGCTATTGAAGCCTTCCTTATCACTAAAATCACCATTCATAACCCCTTTACCTTTATCAACCCTCTCACTATCCTTGGCACTTGTATCTTCCTCAAAACCACTCTCGTCATCATATTCTTCTTCACTATCTGTAAAATGAACGTCGTCTGCACTATCAACCTCAAGATCAGATGGAATAAACTCCTCATCATCGTTGTCATCATCGTTATTTGTCTCATCCCGTTCATTTTCAGCAGCCACATCTGTTTCTAGGTTAACTCCTTCATTAACTTGTTGCACATAATCATTTTTCACCTGTTGACCTTGTTCACCCTCATAAACCACTAACTGATTACTGGGATTGTCCGCTGTTTGGCCTCCAACATCAATAAACTCAGCTTCAGGAAATTCTTCTGCATCCTCAACCACATGCACCACAAACACCTCAACATGACCCCTCAACTTCGTTATTCTACACATCTTAAGTGCATCTTTATCCGTAGCAAATAATTTCAGAGCCTTCTCTAACCATTCATTTGCTGGATCCTTATACCACAGAGCTGAAATGTTCTCCTTTGTGTACCCAAACTGCCTTAGCTCTGCGTATGCCTCAAATACAGACCAGCAATCACTCTCAGCATCTTCAATGAGTGTCTTTTGTCCCCCTATATACCGCAACGTCCCATCTTCATATCCGAATCGACCCCCATGGTAGATAGTTAGAGTAAAGCTTCCATTTCTTAAAGAGACAAAAAAATGTAAATCAAACCCTCGCATTTTTTTAGGAAACTAAAAGAATTTATTCAAACATTATTACGTTCAACCTCGACCAAAACCGTAACAAATGCTGCATACATACCTGAATAGCGATGACAATGCCGGACCGACCTCCTTCCTCACCCTTGCTAACAACGTCCAAATGCATTTCTGATACTCCTCCGGTGGTGACAGACCACTACTAGGGCATCATTGAACATGAAACATCACCTCTGAAGTGTGTAATGACAAATGAGATAGTGAATGCCTTTCGCGGGAATGAAAATGAAGTGTTAGGGACCCTCAGAGGTAAATGTGTCTGAAAATTTTCGTAGATGGGGGGACAACGATTTTAATGTGTTTGTAAAGATTGAGGATGATTTTAATAACAAAAAAAGATTAGGGACGAAATTGATTTGACCCCAGACTTTAGGGACGAAAAAAGTACTTATCCCTATGTAGAACAATTAAAAAAAGTGACAAATTCTGAAAATAATAAAGACCAATAATAATTATCCAAGTACTTCGTTCTAATTAAACTAAAAACACTAAATAAATAACAACACAGATCAATAATACATGTCCAAATAATTCAAGAACAGCGTAACTCAATAATATTAAGTGTACAATTATAAAAGGTGAATCCAAAGTTGATAAATCAAATTATTGGTGAGTGTCATAAAAGAAGCATTAACCGCTTGAGAATTCCTGATTATTCATTTGATTATATGATCTTGATGCAAACACAAAAATTCATACATTGTTGCTATGACTATCTTAACACATTCCTTTCAAGAACCGTTTTCACTTACGCAAATTAACTCTAAAAATTTAAAATAGTATAGTTTTAAATGACTCAATTAATTATACCATGTAATAATATTATTTGCTTTTAGTTTTATATGAATGATCTATCCATACTAACTTACCTCACCAAAAACCAACAAATGAAAATAACCACTATGTAAGTAACTCAAAAACAATGTTCGCTAATCACTAATCACTAATAGATCAAAATAAGCACAAATAAACTAATTTAAGAACAGAACAACATTCACTAACAAACCAACCCAAAATAATCACTAACAAACCAATTCTTGAACAACATTCACTAATCACTAATCACTAACAGGGTTCCCAACTCAAAATAATCACTAACAAACTAATTCAAGAGCAACATTCACTAATCACTAATCACTAACAGGGTTCCCTAATCGTTAACAGATCATGTCACTAACATGACTCACTACTCATGCTAAAATACATAGAATCTATATCAATATCCAAAATATATTAACTCGCTAAAATCCTTAAATATATTAAGTATCTTTTGCATATTTGAGATGAAGTTAAACCCGTTTGCCCTGAAATCTCTAAGGTCCTTTTCCAATATCTCTAAAAATAATTTCCACCTGGCTTTATTTTCGGATTCAACAATGGCATAAACAATAGAATATATGTGGTTATTTGCGTCTTGTCCTATGGTTGTAAGCAGCGGGTCCCCGAAGTACCCTTTGAGAAAAGTCTCATCTAATCTTATAAATAGTTTTCATCCTCCAAGAAAACCCTTTTTACAAACATCAAAACATACATAAATTTTGAGAAATAGAGGGTTTGAATCAGGTTGTAGATTAGTGTGTATCCTCACTGTGGACCCCGGGTTAGTCTTCAGTATCTCATTTGCGTAATCACGGAGTCTAGCATATTGAGCAATCTCAGAACCCTCTATCCTCTCCTTTGCTTTATCCACCAATCTGTATATTTTTCTTTCATTAATTAGCACATCATACTCATTTATGAAGAATTGGTCCGCCTCCTTCACTGTCAAATTTGGTTGGACTCTTATTCTCTCCTCTAATTCATCTACAATCCATTTTCTGTCAGCTAACTTACAATGGTTATCTCTGCCGTAGGTGTGTTCATTGACAAACGTCTTGACTTGATAACTCAAGGGAAAGGACCTCTTAGCACAATATATTTGCCACGGGCATTCCACATCATAGCAGATTGTCTTGTTTCTGGTTGAATCACATCGAGGAAGGAATATGCTCCTTAGAATGTTGATTTAAACTTTCGAACTACATTTCTGAAATGGCTGAGTGTTTTAAACCCCATTCCCAACTCCAACTGGACTTGACTAACAGGAGCATCAGCATTGCTTTGAGGAAAGACTAGAGGCTGATCAGTATCTTCATCACTTGCTATGCTTCTCAATTCTTCGAATTCATAAGAATGATATCCAGCATTTTCATCCAAAAATTCTTCCACATCAACAGACACATAGATGGATGGAGGCTTGTCAGGATCAGGATTGAGTATGAAAGATTGTCCAGTTGGGGGAGGCCTCCTTGCTGATCTTCCCTTACTCACCTTAGGCCTTTTCTCAGCCTGCACATCTGGGTTGGTCTAGTTGTTCTGAGGAGTATTGTTAGTATCAGAGGGTAGGATTGGGTCTGATTCAGGGTTTGATTGTGAAAGTGGGTTTCTATATAGCTGTGGAATGTATTGGGTTACTTGTTCAAGTACTTGGGCTTCATTATCACTGCATACTGAAACAAAAACTGCACTTAGAGATGTTGAACCAGCAACATGTATTGACTGCTGCTCTTGCTCAATAGGATGTTGTGAAGGCTGTGATTGATTGGAAGGTGGCTCATCTAGTTGCACAGGTATTGTGGGAGGCTGAGACATCTATTTTGTTGGAGAACTTTGTTGGGCCACATTGACACCATCCTCCTTTTGGGCCTCAACCTCAACTGAGCTGCTTGCTTCATGGGTCTCTTCCGTATTCTAGGCCTTACCCCTACCATGGGCCTCCATAAAAATTGTACCTGTCTTACTATTTCAGCATCGTCATCATTCTCAACATCTATAAGTCTTCTTCTTGGAGTTTTCTTTGGAGTTGGATTCCTCTTAGCACAATTCTTCAATCTCATCTTTGTTGTAATAATATTCTCTTAAACAATAATAGGATCATCTATAGGGTGCTCTGTGTATAAGTAATTTTGTACCATTCTTCACAGCAACCTCATATAGCTTAACTATGTCCATATCAGCCCTAAACAATTTTAGCCCATTATCAAGCACCTTACCAGATTCTAACCAATAAAAATTAGTAATGAATGTATATCCAATGTCTGTCAGCAAATTATTTATGAAAAATTCATTGAGGGTATTCACATTAACCCTCTTAATCTCTGTTACTTTTCCACCAACATACACAAGCTTCCCACAAGGACGTCGCTCAAATCTCCCCCTATGATTAATACACAAAGTAATATGGACAGTGACCATCCCTGCAAGCAATACAGTATAATATAAGGTACCATGCCATGTAATTACAAATAACAACATAGCAACTGAAAATCTAACCCTAACCCAAAAATTCTGAAAACATTTCTCAAGTCTAGAGAAGATAATCAAAATGTTCAACAAATTTTCAGAAACATTCTAAGATGGAAAAATTAGTAATGACATACCTTTGTTCTTCGTGGAGAAACGATGGTGGGCTATAGATAGTGGACGATGAGATGTTTACAACGATGGTGGGCCATGGGTAGTGTAGACGGCGAGATAATTTCAACGACGGCGGCTAGTGGATAGCGAAATGCTGACAATGGTGGCCTACAGGTAGTGAAGCAACGACTTGATTAAATTGGGAAAATGTCTCTGTCGCAGAATGGAAGTGCTCTGGTCTTCTTCTCCGATTTGGGATGGCAATGGCGACGGCAACAGAGCTCTGCTAAGGCACAGAGGGGGTGTGTAAGGGTTTTTTTTTCCCCATTTCTTAACAAAAAAAATTGGTTACACGTAGATAGGTTTGGAGTGGTTTTGTTACCACGTAGGTTCGGATATTAACGGATCAAGTGCGTAACCAAAGTCAGGGTACTTCTGGCACACGGAGGTCATTTTCCGTGGTTACAAGGTGAGTTTCCTTCTTCTATGGTTACATTTATCAGCTTGTGTATCTTTCGTCGGTACAAATGGTCATTTATTCAAAAAGGACATTAATTTGTCTTAGAATAATAATTCTTTTAGGTCCTAGTTGTCTGATAATAAAATTTGTTAGAGACATTTATCCAACAAACATATTAAAATTTTGATTCAAAATGATGAAGGGACCAATCTATTTCAAGAATTTTGAGAAAATAAAAATTTATTAAAAACTAGAATGTTATATCTAAAATCCATTCGAGATCAGGGTTTTCACAAGATAAAAAATTGATCTTAATTAATCATTCCATGGCTAATTAATCCACTCTTCACGCCAATAGATTTTAATACATAGACTTATTAGGGAAGAAGGCTTTGACATTGACTTGAGGAAGAAAACAACTTTCATAGCTAGGAAGTAGGAACTAGGAAGGGTACTTTACAGTTTCTTGCCATTTTCGTCTTAGCTATATGACTTTATATTTATTTTTTGACGGACTATTGCCAATTTGGAATTCACCATAAAATAGTGTTTGGTTAAATATAATATGAGAGAGGAAACAAAAATATTGAGAAGAAAGACATATTTAAAAGGAAAATAAGAACTATCCGTAGAATAACGGGACACAGAACAATTTTTAGACTAATTTCTACACTTTCAAAGTTCACTTATCTCCAATATTTTATTCTAATACAGAAACCAAATGCAATATCCATTTATCTTACTTTCTTTTCTGCTAATTTCAATATTAGAGGATGGTATGTAACAAATTTGTGCCTTTTTACATGGTTGATGTAGGAGCGTCCGAGTAAGTGTCGAACTAAGAACTCTTCATTTATATATAAAAAAAAAACTTTTAATTACTAAGTCAAATTATTCAATTGAAAATTTAACACCTTTGTTTATATAAAAGCCAAGTCTATTTGATATATGAATACCAAATTACAATCTCAAAATCTCATTAGATTATTGAATATTGTATTTTTCATGACCCACGAGTTAAGGAAGGATATGGTTAGGATTGGTATGTTATATAAACCCTAGATAAAGTTTGGTTAAGTTTTAGTTCAAAAATCAAGCCATGGATAGGGTTAAAATTTGGTCTAAACCCTACCCATTGCCACCCGTTGGTCGATGGTTTCCGCAGCAAAATATTTATCTTTTCAATTTTAGGACCCTTCCTTCAGTTAGGTTCACATCATGGTAAACATCCTTTGTGGTCCATTCACTAGTTTGTCTTAAAACCATGAAGAAATCAAGGTATGGGAGAGGCCGAAAGGGCCTTCAACTACGAGATTAGTCAATGAATGTGACAATTTGCAAATACCATACCATACCAGTTCCCCTATATTGTAGGGCAGTGCCCCGGAATTCCACAATAGAGAGAGCACATCCACCATCCAATGACATCAATAATGTGTGTCTAGGATTTTCTTTTTTTCACTGCGCCGTGGCTTATACGAACATTTTTCATAATTATTGAAACCTTGTTTTGTCAAATACAAAGCATTGAACAAACCCATTGACAAAGTTTAACAAGGAATAACTTTTATAATTTTCACAATCGGCTTCTCTTTTGGGCAATAACAGGCTTAAAGCTAGCAAAACCAGTAACTTCCCTGCCAGTAACCAAAGTGTTGATGTCATATGTACCTTCATACGTATAAATAGGTTCTATATCGCAGAATGCCTGCAACAAAATGAAAACAAGCCAAATATTTAGTTGGAACTTAGAGTGCTACTAGACAATACTATTTATTCTCTTTTTTAATTCAACTATATTAATTCTAACTCAATTACATAACTTAATAAAGCTTCCACTACAGAATCGAGCAAAGAGCATTTTGATCATTATAAAGTTCCCATCTTTAACTCATTCATTACATTAGAATGTAGTTTCAACATAAGAAATCTTGAATCAAGAACTATGCATACCTTGGCGACAAGAAAATCAGCCAATATTCCATTGCCACCAAGTAATTCTCGTCCCAGAGCGGCTGTTTCTCTTGCTCTCAAGGTGATCCATGACTGAAAAGATATGCCAATATTCATTAACATGCTTCAATCAATCCGATTGCAAGGTATACAGATCAACTCCCAAACTTGAGTATGGGATTCTTGTAGGGGTTTATCAGGCTTTGGTATCTCCAATCACAATAGCGAACTTTTGTGGTATGCTTACTTGGTTTGAAATTTAGGGAGAGCAGAAAAAAGTTATAAAATGAATCATAAGAAATTACCTTGGCCAAGCTTGCATGTCCAGGAGTCATTTTACCACTCTCGTACAATTTGCAAAGGCGCCAACCAACGAGAAACATGGCTTGAACATTGCTAAGCATCTGAACAAGTTTCTGTTGGTTGATCTGGAAAGCTGCTAATGGTGCTCCAAACTGTTTCCTCTCCTTTAGATACCTATGACATATATCATAGATTCCCATGGATATGCCAATAGGTTGCCAAGCAACCATTACACGTGAGACAGCAAGTACCTGTTTTAAGGGAGCCAAAACAAATGAGCAACATCTAACTCATGGGGTTGCAACTGCATATAGTTCAGTATGCATAGAGAAAGATACTCTATATATCACTTTTATTTTGTTATTTCCAGTACATGTAAAGCAACAAGATAAAAGTATTCATCAAGAAACAAATATATGATTTCATCTGACGCATGGGGAAGTAACTTGCTTGCATAAGAAAAATAAACTACTTGTGATTAACAATGGAATTAATTCCAATGTCTGATCAGTCTACAATCTCATAATTATGCCATTTAAATTTTCTGGTTTTATAAATCCAGTATTAATGGAGGATAACAGAAAATTAAAAATTATTATTTTGACTCGATTAATGAATAAGTGTCAACTTTTAAATTTTCGCTTGAATTAAGATAATGATATAAATGTATTGTAGCTATGGAAGTTAACAAGTTACAAACTTCCCTCGACAGAAATAATTACTCTCTTTAACTACATTACTAATTTATTCTCTCATTCATTAATTTGGGGATATGAATGGGAAGAAAACAGTAATATTATACTAATTTGCTAAGTAGACACTTATTTGAGAACTGAGGGAGTAACACCTAATGAAATTGCATAGAACTACAATAGTATAGCAGCTGCCTGAAAAGATAACAGGAACCAAGAATGAAATATATATAATGCTTCACTCAAGTAACATAAGTTTCATCAGCAATACCTATATATGGAAAAAAGAACAATCCAGAAACACCACATAATCACACCTTGTTTGTGTCTTGAAAAGAGTTGACCCCTGTTAATCTGTCCTCATCGGGGATAAAAACTTTCTTCATAACAATGTCTCCATTTTGAACAATCCTGAGTCCAATTTTATTTTCTATTTTGGTGACGGTTAAACCAGGTGCATCCTTTTTTACAATATATCTGAATTTTTAGGTACAAACATGTAAAAAGATGTCATGTGACGCAGAATACATGAGGATAAATTAAAAAAAAATAATAATAATAACTGAGGGCATATTTATTAGTAGGACTTTCAGGTCTATTAACATATAGTGGAGACTGATTTAAACTTTCATTTTGACACCAACATCCTTCTCTGCTCATGTATAATATTGATGATTAAGATGAAACATTATTTACAAGAAAGATGATAATTTAAAAAGGGTACTAACTTTATGTTTCGATAAGTATGATCATTCATGTCAAATCTGATAGTCAATATTTACTCCATTCATATGGTTAACTACTCCCATTTGATATGCTCCCTATAGTGCTTTCATAGGCTATATTAGTGACATTTAAGCCTACTAACACGTTATTGTCAGGAATTAAACTTCTGTCTTGACCTAGACACATTCTTCAATTGTCCTTTTGTGTATGTGTGAACTTTATATGTCGCAACAAGCATGCATTCAGTTAATATTCTAAGTTAAATCATTGCACTGATTCCCACTCGTTTTTTTTTTCTTTGGTCTTCTGCAGCCTTTATATTAAATATATAATGTACACATTTTTCAAACAATGAAGGTAAGGATAAATATCAAATACCCATTTATCTGATTTGTAGAGGTATTCCTAGCAAAGATAACCAATATATCAGCAAATGTACTGTTTCCTATCCACCGCTTTTGGCCATCTAGGATCCAACCTCCTTCAACCTGATCATTTCAAAACAAACCAACACTATACTATCAGCATTATTGAACTACAGTATAATTGAAATATGATTGATTAAAAATCAAAGAGATGCTAATGCATCTTCCTTGAGAAGCAATTGGTAAACAAGTTGTACACAAGGTATCACACCTTTGTTGCTGTAGTCTTCAAAGCACTGGCATCACTTCCATAGTCAGGCTCAGTCAAACCCTAATGTTAAGAAAATAACTTATCTCAGAAGCGTAAACTCAGCACAATGACAATGTTTTAATTACCACAGTAATTACATAGCAAGGGAAATAATTCAAATCGTGGCATTGTAGTTGAGTGCAAGAAGCACCCAAAACAATACAGCCATGCTTGCTCTTCTCCTTTCTGCAATTTCAACAGATGAAATACTAAGGAAGTCAACTTACCCAGCATCCTATAGTTTGAAACTGTGCCAAAGAAGGTAGATACTTTTGCTTCTGGGCTTCTGATCCACACAATGCTAATATGACAATTGATCAAAATTATAAAATATGAGCACAGGAACAATTGGCAGAAAACAGTCCAATATAAATTAAACAATAAATATTAGAAACTTGTCAAAGAAAGATAAGTGCTTTACCAATAGTAAGCATTGCTAAGGATGAATGAACCAAAATAAAAGTTGAACAGCTTGCATCAACTCTTGCAACTTCAGCAGTACCTACAGCACTACCAAGAATAGAAAGGCCAGGACAACCATAGCCCTGGGAATAAAAGCTTGCTAAGAACTCCATTCACCATGTGTAGTATCCAAAAACATATACAGAGAAGTACAAAGAAAACCTTGATTGTTCCACCAGCGAGACGCAATGCAGCAAGTTTTGGTATACACTGAAATGGGAACTTGGCCTTTTCCCAGTACTAGAAGAAACAAAAACAAAAACGAGACAAAACAACAAATAAAAATCAAATTAACAGAATCAAGATAGTGAGTTTTGATAAGGAAAGAGAAAACGTAATGGGAAGAAGAAGAAATTCACATGGTAATCATTTCCATCTAAAGAGAAAAAGCATCACAGAAACATACCTCAGTCATTACTGGTGCAATTTCTTTTTCCATACATTCTCTTACTTTCTTCCTAACTGCCTGCTCCTCTGG
This sequence comes from Arachis duranensis, assembly GCF_000817695.3. NCBI lineage: Eukaryota > Viridiplantae > Streptophyta > Magnoliopsida > Fabales > Fabaceae > Arachis > Arachis duranensis. The sequence continues at coordinate 81,388,065 of NC_029773.3, read as the reverse complement.
TGTCAATAAGTCATCGAATTGAAAATAATCTGAAGCTGTAATTTTCAAACAACATGACAGATAAAAATGGAAGTGAGTTCCTGAAGCATATCTCATTTCAGTCAATAATTAAATAATTACAAAAATATAATCTTACCAAGTTGTGAAATATGAAAGAATAACTAAGTTACAGAACAAAACTAAACTATATGCAACGACCTAATCCAGCTAAAGCTTCAAAAGCAACCTGATTCCTTATACAATGACCTAACCTATCAGATAAATTTCTTACCACAAGGAGGAAATACAGATGCTGGTGTTGCTTGTGGAAATGCATTAGAAACATCCAGTGGCGGTAAATTGAAATAGGACGGCATCGCCCTTTTGCTAGAATCATCTGAAAGAATAAAAAACTGTTCATTCAATTGCAGTAAACCAGTGGACAGACTATCTAACAAAATCAGAATAATCATATGATAAGGTGTAAGTCATCAGCATAAACCAAAGCAAAGTATACATAATTTTTAGTAAATATCAAATACACCAATCAAATCAAAATTCATACATTTTCAATTGCTTGCGAAGGAACACACTAACATACTGTTCTTCTACAAGAAAATTAAATTAAAAAATTTGACAAAACCAGACAGTGTTTTTATTTGTTAATATTTAATTTACCTTTCCATACGACGAATTGAACTCTACCAACGTAAACGTGAATTTAGGTTAGCTTAATTATGTTATCCCAAAATGTTTACTGCTATAATCAAAATCTGAGCTTTATTTATTACGAAGAAAGACCAGCTAAAATATCTTAGAACAATAATAAAATCAAATCATGTAAATAATCCAGATATTATGATCTGAAAAACGAGATCACGAATGAAGCTGAAAATCAGAGTGATCCGAACTCGGTGAAATAGCGCACCGAACATATATAATTAAGGAAATGGAACGTTGAAGGAAGAAGCAAACCTTGATTGGAAGAAGAGTGGATTGCCATGGTGGAGATGCGAAGGTGAAAGAGAAATGGAAGTAGAAGAAGTGAACAAGAGTGATGGGAAGAAGAAAAATAAAAATGCAATTAGTTTACTTGTTTTTGTTTATTAACAAATAGAGAAAAATGGAGGGAACGGCACGCAACTCAATGTGTTAGCCATCTTCCACGTCATTAATACTGGTCTGGATTATTATCAGGCTACTAGTTCTACAATCTTTTACCCACACTAGTGCCTACCTTGGATTTTTGTCGGTTAACCAAAAAGTGCCATGTGGTTTTGTCCAAAGTTTGACTCTCTAATTTTATGCTAATAATTCGTTTTTATTCTCAATATTTGGATAAATTCTAAAGTTGTCTCTAATATTTCAATCGTTTTTATTTAAGTTTTTAACGTTCCAAAATTGAGTCAATATTATCCTACCGTTAGGAATCCGTCAATAAAATTGACAGCGGGACAAAATTGAGACAATTTTAAAACGTTAGAAACTTAAATAAGACGGAAACGTTGGAGACAAAAATAATACATAGAAATAAATTTTAATTTTATCTTTCAATAATATTAATTTTTTTACTGGACATAGTATTCAATTATTTTTTAATTAATTACATCTAAGTAAATTACATTTAATCACATTATTTTTATTCTAAATAAATTTATTTTTTATAATTTTACACATAAAATAATGTAATTTTTTATAAAATAAATAAATTTCACACTTTCATTCTAAATAAATAATGTAATGTGATTAGAATGAAAATATAAAATTATAAAAAAATTATAAGTAATGTGATTAAGTAATAAAAATAAAATTACGTTATTTAGAATGAAAGTATAAAATTTATTTATTTATAAAAAAATTACATTATTTTAAGTCTAAAATAATAAAAAATTAATTTATTTAAAATAAAAGTATAAAATTATAAAGAAAAATATAAGTAATGTGAGTAAGTAATGAAAGTAAAATTAAAATATATGATTAAGTAATGAAAGTAAAATTACATTATTTAAAATGAAAGTGTAAAAGTTATTTATTTATAAAAAAATTACATTACTTTAAGTGTAAAATTATAAAAAATTAATTTATTTAGAATGAAAGTGTAAAATTATAAAAAAAATGATAAGTAATGTGATCAAGTAATGAAAGTAAAATTACATTATTTAAAATGAAAGTATAAATTTATTTATTTATAAAAAAATTACAGCGCAAAATTATAAAAATATAATTTATTTAGAATGAAAGTTTAAAATTATAAAAAAATATATAAATAATGTGATTAAGTAATGAAAGTAAAATTACATTATTTAGAATGAAAGTATAAAAGTTATTTATTTATAAAAAAATTACATTACTTTAAGCGTAAAATTATAAAAAAAAATTAATTTATTTAGAATAAAAGTCTAAAATTATAAAAAAAGAAATTTATAAGTGTTCCTGTGTGGATACCTGAAGGGGGAGCTCGACTTCTGGGAGTCGGCACCGAGTTATTATCTTCGGTGCCGATCTTTAAGCCTTGGGGAAGTCCGAGCTTCACTCCAGGGGAGATGTCCAATCGCGCAGAGCGTGAGCAAGAAACAAGGGGGAGTGTACCTGCAAAGGCACTCCGAAACTTAAGTTAGTATTGAGAATTCAATGTATTCCCTTTAAGATAGAATATCATACCTTTTTAGGTAAAGTAATATAGCTCGGTTGCATTTCTGTTGGTCTCCTACATTGAAGAGCAATGATTAGGTTTTGATGGGTGATGACATTATTTTGAACGTTCTAATTATAGGACATAATCTGTTGAGTCTAGCTGTAACGTAAGATTCCGAGCTATAGCGTAACTTTTCGAGTAATAATGTAATTTGCTGAGTTATGATTGATAATGCCGAGTTATGACTGATAATGCCGAATTATGATATTGAATTTGTAACGACCAGATCATAGCCCTCAATCTTAGCCTAGAAAGGTGTTTTAATGAAGCAGGTTGAGCTTTTAATGAAGCATAAGTCAGTCATTGAGTTGGTGCATAACTTCGGCAGATGGGTTAGGCTTGGAGCCCTCAGTTCAAGTTGCTTTATTAAAATTATAAAAATAAAAGAATAGTAAAAATAACAATTTTTAATGAGGAGAGAGAGAAGTAATAATTGCATTAAGTGGCTTGTCATTTCCAACGCTTCCCTAGGCAGTTGATGTGATTGAATAGTGGGTATATTGGAATTGAATGGGTTGTGTAACCCTTAGTTAACTGCATTGGAATACCAATAGTGTGGTGTCCAAATCATTTGTGATATTTGAGATAAAACTAGTTGTGAAAGTTTCAGAGGAAAAATAAGCAAAAGAGGTATGTTGTAGTTTTTCCTCCTTCTAATTTCTGGTTCATTGAGTTTTTGTGTGTTTTGTCATTCTATTTGTTGTTCTTTGCTAATGGAGTTTGAGAAAGATGAGAAAGAGAGGATAAATTGGTCATATGATTGGGTTAATGAGGATGTGAGTAGTCGAGTGTCTCTGTTTATGATTCTGATGCCATTAAAGAAATAGATTTGAAAAAGGTAGTAAGAGTAGGCTCTGGGTTACGTTTGGAGTTGTTACCTTGTTCTGGGGAGGATCGTGTTTTTCATAGAGGTGGTTCTTCAGAGTTCTTCTATATGTACAGTTGCATCTTAGAGGAGTTGAGGGTGAAGCTTCCTTTTTCGGAGTTCCAATGCCAAATTTTGAAACAGCTGAATTGTGCTTCGTCTCAGCTTCATCCCAATGGTTAGACCTTCCTTCGAGGTTTTGAAGTTTTAATGGAGTATCTAGAGGAGAATCCCACATTGGAGTTGTTCTTTTCGATGTTTCAGGCGAAAGGAGTGTGGAAGGGGGGTTGGGTGATTTTGAATAGCTCGTCGGGTTTCGGTATTTTCAAGTTGTATAAATCTTCGTTTAAGAACTTTAAGGAGATGTACCTCAAGGTTTGGAGTGTTGAGAATGATTTTTCTTTTTATTTAGACGAGGACTTGTGTGAGAGGTTTCCTTTATGGTGGTGTTCGGAACCTCAGAATATCCTCGGATTCAAAACCATTAGTCCGAGAGTTGAGTGTGTGATTGAATATTTGGTTGAAGTTGTTGACCGTAAAGATTTGATATCTATTTTTGAGTTGTTACCATGGGACGATAATAGACAAGCGGTGATGGATTACCTAGGTATCCATTCTGTCTTTTTGGCCATTCTGCTCATTTAATATTCAACTTTTCTTAAGAAAAATTTTTTCTGATGTTTTTGGTAGGTGGTAAATACCTTGGAGTCTCTGCAACTACGTTGAGGGCTCGAGTTAGGAGTAAAAATGTAGACAAAGAGAGATTGACTTCTAAGCCTGAGAAGTTCGCCACTACTGCATGAGAGGTGAATCAACCTCGTCCAAGGAGGAAGAAGGTGATTTTGAAGAAGAGAAAAACGGATGTGGTGGATTTGTCGGGGGACTCAGATAATAATGGCAACGAACTTCCTATTGAGGAAATTCATAATTTTATGGATAACCATAAAAAGCTTCATGTCTCTACTGATCAAAGTGATGGTTTGTTTGTTTGGAGTAGAGACTTCCCTTTCATGACTGTAGCCGATGATGTTTGCCAATCATCTATTGACGTGAGCTTGGCAAATGAGGTCGGAAAGGTGGCTATTGGCCAATATATGCAGGTATTGGTTTGGTTATTTGTGTATATGTTTTGGAACAGTGTTGTGTACTGATCAATATGTTTTTAGGTTCTTGGTTTGAGGTTGGCTAGTCTAGGTCGAAGCCAAGAGTTGAAGCATAAGAAGCTGGTTAGTCGTTCAGAAGATCCGAGTTTATTGAAGGAGGAGTTGGAGTCGAAGAAAGCAACGATTTCTCAGTTGGAAGCTAAGTTAGGTGCAAGTGAGAAGGAATTAAAGTTACTGAAGGAGAAATATGCCAAGGAAGTTGATGATTTGAAGAAAAAGGAGGCTGATTTGACAAGCATGAAGGCGAGGATAGTTGAAGTAACTGCCCAAATGAAGGCTTTAGAAAAAAGCAAAGAGACGGAGATATTGGACTTGTTTGTCAAAGGTTTTGAATGAGCATCTATCCAAGCAAAGTTTTTATGCCAATAGCTGATTTTTCTTAGATGGATCCTGGGAAGATAGTTCGGGATGGAGTGATGATTGAAGATGATGGTAATGCCGAGTAGGAGGCCGAAAATGTTTGAGTATATTACTGTATCTGCTGACCTATTTTGCTTAGATTTTGTTGTTTAAAGCATTTAGTTTGTTGGTAGACTGTTTTGCTCTTGGAGTGATCTTATGACTGTTTATGTTTGTAACTTTATTTTGCTGCTGTTTTAAGAAAAACCGTTTATTTGGCTTCTGGATACATGCTGTTTTGCACATGTTTATTTTCTAGAAAAAATATTTTTATGATAGGTGAATGTTACCTAGTTGTGAGTATGGCTTTCGTGCCAATTTGTTTGATCAGTGCTTTTTATGAAAGCAGGTTGTTTTGATATGGATAAAACATACCATGTGGTATGACTGTTTATGTCACCTTGATGGTGATTTAATGGTCTTATCTGAGAAAGATATGTTATTTATAATGTTTAGTAAAGGCCGAGTAGGCCGACTTTGCCAACTTTCTATTTGTATGATAGATGCCGACGAGTCGGAATAGGAATAGGGTTTGTTTGATAGATAATGTTCGGTGTGATCGGATTTGGTTTAATGATCGGCTGTATTTTTGATAATTTTCGAATAGTCAGTTTTTGAGTATTGATCGGCAATCTGTTTGACTGATAAATTCCGAATGGTCGGTTTCGGAGCAAGATCGGCTATTTTATTTGACTGATAGTTTTTGAATGGTCGGATTCAGAGTATAGATCGAAGGTATAATGTTTATAAGGTTACAAATAAATGAGAAGTGTAAAATGCAAAAATATTGACTTGATGAAATAAGAAATTTAATTATTGGAGAACCTTTGATTTCAAAGGCCCAGGTAGGCTAGCCTCGTTAAAACATCTCCAAGCAAAACCCATTGTGAAAAAAATCTTGGTAGTAGGAAGAAGAGTACTAACTTGTCCCTGGTTTTTAACTATAATATAACTTTAAAGATGCTACATTCCAAGTGTTAGGTAGATCTTTACCATCTAAGGTTTGTAATCGATAAGCTCCATTGCCGATGACTTCAATGATTCGGTAAGGGCCCTCCCAGTTAGCTGCTAGTTTGCCATGGCTTGATGGTTTTCTAGGATGTTCAGTTCTTCTGAGTACAAGGTCGTTTACTTGAAAAGACCTTGGGTGAAGTCTTTGATTGTACCGCCGAGCTATGTGCTGTTGCAAAGCTCGGTGTTTGATTGCTGTTGATGAACAGACTTCTTCGACAATGTCTAGGTTGGTCTGCCGAGCTGTGTGTGCTGTTGTATATTCGGCCAGTTGAGTTCGCAATGATGCTTGGGAGATCTCCACTGGTATCATAGTGTCGGAGCCATATACCAGGCAAAATGGTGTTTCTTTTGTTGTTGAGTGGACCGTGGTATTGTACCCCCATATGATTTCTGGTATAAACTTGGCCCAGAGGCCTTTTGCATCGTCTAATTTCTTTCTTAGAGCATGTAGTGTTACTTTATTTGTAGCCTCTGCTAACTCGTTTGTCTGTGGGTGCTCTACTAATGAAAAATGTTGATTAATTTTCAAGTCCTGCAAAAAGGATGTGAACTTATGATCGGCAAACTGGCGACTATTATCTGTGATAATGTGCTGAGGTATGTCAAATCGACAAATAATATATTTCCATACAAAAGAAAGCATTTGTTGTGATGTAATCTTGGCTAGAGGATGGGCCTCTATCCATTTTGAAAAATAATCAATTCCTACAACCAGGAATTTTACCTGCCCTGCTGCTGTCGAGAAAGGGCTGACGATATCTATACCCCATTGGTTGAAGGGCCAGCTTACCTCGGAACAGTGTAGGAGTTTTGCTGGGAGATGTGTGATCGGATTGTATTTCTGGCAGTTGTCACAACTTTTGACTTTCGTTTTACAATCTTGTTGTAGCGTCGGCCAATAGAATCCAGCTCTGAGGATCTTTGAAGACAGGATTCGGGCTCCGAGGTGTGTACCACAGATACCCTCATGTGCCTTGACAAACACAAGATCGGCTTCTGTTCTGCAAAGACATTTTAGTAAAGGATGAGAGAATCCTCGTTTATATAGGCAATTGTTATAAATTGTAAAGAAGGAGGCTTGTCGGTGAAAGTGCCGAATGTTTTTGACGTCACCTGGCAAGATTCCTGTCCGAAGATAGTTTATGTATGGAGTTCTCCAATCTACATCCTATGTTACACTAAGAACCTCTGTTAATTCTATGCTAGGTTTAATTAAGGTAGATCGGTGAAAGGAAGAATTATTTATTTGTGTGCTCGCGAGCTTAGAGAGTATGTCAACTCGGCTATTGTTCTCCCGATGTATATGTTCAATCTGACATTTATGAAATTTTGAAAGTAAAGTTTGAACGATTGCAAGGTATTTGGATAATAAAGGGTCCTTTACCTGGTACAAATCGTTT
>NC_029773.3:81379366-81380512 GCF_000817695.3 Arachis duranensis | reverse complement strand
AACAATTAGCAGAGAATCACAGTATACCTTAAGCTTGGCTATATTGAGATCGGAAGCTAGTCTGAGGCCGGCAATAAGGGCTTCATACTCACTCTGGTTATTGCTTTTCTTGAAGGAAAACTGAAGAGATTGCTCAACGATGTTACCATTTCCATCATCGAGTATGATTCCGGTGCCACACCTTTGTGGGTTAGAGGAGTCGTCTACATACAGAGACCATTCTGGTGAACTTTCAGCGATGTCTGGTACTGTGAATTCGGCAATAAAATCGGCCAAGAATTGGGATTTGATAGATGATGAGCGGATAATTTGTACGCTTTTTGGCATTGTTTTTAGTATGTTTTTAGTATGATCTAGTTAGTTTTTAGTATATTTTTATTAGTTTTTAGTTAAAATTTACTTTTCTGGACTTTACTATGAGTTTGTGTGTTTTTCTGTGATTTCAGGTATTTTCTGGCTGAAATTGAGGGACCTGAGCAAAAATCTGATTCAGAGACTAAAAAGGACTGCAGATGCTGTTGGATTCTGACCTCCCTGCACGCGAAGTGGATTTTCTGGAGCTACAGAAGCCCAATTGGCGCGCTCTCAACGGCGTTGGAAAGTAGACATCCTGGGCTTTCCAGCAATATATGTCATTTACTCATCTCTGTACACCCTAGGCTACTAGTTCTCTATATATAGGACCTTTTACTATTGTATTTTCATCTTTGGATACCTAGTTCTTAGATCATATCTTGGTTCTTCTGGTTCCCTCTCTGGAGCCGAAACCAATGATCACTTTTGTTCTTATGTATTTTCAACGGTGGAGTTTCTACACACCATAGATTAAGGTGTGGAGCTCTGCTGTACCTCGAGTATTAATACAATTACTATTGTTCTTCTATTCAATTCAACTTATTCTTATTCTAAGATATTCGCTGCACTTCAACATGAAGAATGTGATGATCCATGACACTCATCACCATTCTTACCTATGAACGTGTGCCTGACAACCACTCCCGTTCTACCTTAGATCGAGCGCGTGTCTCTTAGCCTCCATTCCGAAAGATCAGAGTCTTCGTGGTATAAGCTAGAATTATTGGCGGCCATTCCTAAGATCTGGAAAGTCTAAACCTTGTCTGTGGTATTCTGAGTAGGATTCAATGA
>NC_029773.3:81377865-81379068 GCF_000817695.3 Arachis duranensis | reverse complement strand
AGTTTGGACAACTGACGGTTCATCTTGTTGCTTAGATTAGGTATTTTTTCTTCAGAATTCTTAAGAATGAATTCTAGTGTTTCATGATGATCTGTTGAAGTCTGGCTGGCTGTGAAGCCATGTCTAATTTCATTGGACCGAGGTTTCAACTTATCATCACAAGAGCTTGTTGATTTTTATCAATCTTGCTATTGGAGCAGTGATCTGCTAAGGCTTGGCTGGCCATTGGCCATGTCTAGTGTTTTGGACCGAAGCTTTCTTTGAGAGCTTGGCTGGCTGTGAAGCCATGTCTAATTCCTGGACCGGAGTCTTAGACTAGCTATTGCATGATTCCTGGAATTCTCATTAAGAATTTTGATACCTTTTTCCACTTAATTTTCGAAAAACACAAAAAAAATTACAGAATCATAAAATCCAAAAATATTTTTTGTTTGAGTCTAGTGTTTCATTTTAAGTTTGGTGTCAATTGCATGCATTCATTCATGTGTCTTAAGGATCTTCAAGATGTTCTTGATGATTTCTTACTCTGATCTTTGAATTCTCTTGACTTGAGTGTTTATGAGTCTCATATGCATTCTCATCAGTGTCAGTAGTATACAAACTGCTAAGTTTGGTGTCTTGCATGCATTGTTATTTGATTCTTGTTGCATTTTGATTTTTCCTTATTATTAAAAATCCAAAAATATTTTTAAATTGTGTCTTCTCAAGTCAATAATACAAAGAATTGAAAATTCAGAACATACAGCAGAGGAATTACACAGAAAAAGCTGGGCGTTCAAAACGCCCAGTGAAGAAGGACAGACTGGCGTTTAAACGCCAGCCAGGGTACCTGATTGGGCGTTTAACGCCCAAAAGGGTATAGTTTTGGGCGTTAAACGCCAGAATGTGCACCATTCTGGGCGTTTAACGCCAAGATGGCACAAGAGGGAAGATTCTGTTTTTAACTCAGATTTTTTTCAGGTTTTCAAAATTTTTCAAAATCAAATCTTTTTCAAATCATATCTTTTCAATCAAAATCAATTTCTTTCCATTTTCAAAAATACTTGCTAACAATTAATGATTTGATTCAACATTTCAAGTATGTTGCCTTTTCTGTTGAGAAAGGTTTAATGATTGAATCATATCTTTTCTTGTTAGTCAAGTTTATAATTTTCAAATCAAATCTTTTAAAATGTTTTTCAAATCATATCTTCTCAATCACAT
>NC_029773.3:81374207-81374878 GCF_000817695.3 Arachis duranensis | reverse complement strand
TGACATTAAAGAAGCGCTTGTTGGGAGGCAACCCAATGTTATATTTTATCTATTTTCCTTTGTTATTTTATGTTTTCTGTAGGTTGATGATGATAAGAAGTCACAAAATCAATCGAAAAAGCAAAAACAGAATGAAAAACAGAAAGAAAAACAGCACACCCTGGAGGAGAGCGCACTGGCGTTTAAACGCCAGTGAGGCTAGCTGTTGGGTGTTTAACGCCCAGTCTGGCACCATTCTGGGTGTTTAACGCCAGAAAGGGGCACCAGACTGGCGTTAAACGCCAGAAAAGGGCAAGAAGCTGGCGTTAAACGCCAGAAATGGGCACCAGCCCGGCGTTTAACGCCAGAAATGGCTCAAAACGTGATTTTGCTTGCCATTTGGTGCAGGGATGACTTTTCCTTGACACCTCAGGATCTGTGGACCCCACAGGATCCCCACCTACACTACCACTCTCTTTCTTCTTCACCAATCACCTCAACACCTCTTCCCCAAAACCCCCTCACCTATCAAATCTTACCATTCTCTTCGCCACTCATATCCATCCTTCATAAAACCCCACCTACCTCACCATTCAAATTCAAACCACTTTCCCACCCAAACCCACCCTCAAGTGACCGAACCCTACCCTTCCCCCTCTCCTATATAAACTCATCTTCACTCCTTCATTTTC
>NC_029773.3:81372517-81374075 GCF_000817695.3 Arachis duranensis | reverse complement strand
TTCTACTCTCTTCTTTTCTCTTTTGCTCGAGGACGAGTTTGGTGTGGTAAAAGCATTGCTTTTTGTTTTTCCATAACCATTTATGGCATCCAAGGCCGGAGAAACCTCTAGAAAGAGGAAAGGGAAGGCAAAAGCTTCCACCTCCGAGTCATGGGAGATGGAAAGGGTGCATCAAGACCACTTATATGAAGTTGTGGCCTTGAAGAAGGTGATCCCCGAGGTCCCTTTCTCACTCAAAAAGAGTGAATATCCGGAGATCCGACATGAGATCCGAAGAAGAGGTTGGGAAGTTCTTACCAACCCCATTCAACAAGTCGGAATCTTAATGGTTCAAGAGTTCCATGCCAATGCATGGATCACCAAGAACCATGATCAAAGTATGAACCCGGATCCAAAGAATTATCTTACTATGGTTCGGGGGAAATACATCAATTGAGAAGGCATGACCTCAAACCCGTGGCTAGAGGATGGTTGGAGTTTATCCAACGCTCAATCATTCCCACTAGCAATCGGTCCGAAGTTACCATAGACCGGGCTATCATGATTCATAGCATCATGATTGGAGAAAAAATAGAAGTTCATGAGGTTATATCTCAAGAACTTTATAAGGTGGTGGACAAGTCTTCTACCTTGGCAAGGTTAGGCTTTCCTCATCTCATTTGTCACCTCTGTTATTCGGTTGGAGTTGACATAGAGGGAGACATCCCTATTGATGAGGACAAGCCCATTACTAAGAAGAGGATGGAGCACACAAGAGATCCCACTCATCATGAGATCCCTGAGATACCTCAAGGGATGCACTTTCCTCCACAAAACTATTGGGAGCAACTAAACACCTCCCTAGGAGAATTGAGTTCCAACATGGGACAACTAAGGGTGGAGCATCAAGAACACTCCATCATCCTCCATGAAATTAGAGAAGATCAAAGAATCATGAGAGAGGAGCAACAAAGACAAGGAAGAGACATTGAGGAGCTCAAGCACCACATACGCCACCCTGTAACTGTTCTTGTGGGAACCAGTTCATTTTTTTCATTATGAACCACTATCCTTTGTGCCATCACTAAGGTGGACCCGTTCCTTAATTTCCTTGTTCTTTATTTTCCTGTTTTTCGAAATTTTAGGCTTATGTTTGTCTATGTTTGTGTCTTGTGATCATTAGTATCTTAGTGTCTATGCCTTAAAGTTATGAATGTCCTATGAATCCATCACCTCTCTTGAATGAAAAATGTTCTTAATTAAAAAAAGAGTAGAATTGCATGAATTTTGAATTTTATAACAGTTTGATTATTTTGATGTGGTGGCAATACTTTTGTTTTCTGAATATATGCTTAAACAGTGCATATGTCTTTTGAATTTGTGGTTCATGAATGTTGGCTCTTGAAAGAATGATGAAAAAGGAGACATGTTACTGAGGATCTGAAAAATCATAAAAATGATTCTTGAAGCAAGAAAAAGCAATGAAAAAAAAAAGAAGAAAATTTCGAAAAAAAAAGAGAGAAAGAAAAAGAAAGAGAAAAAGAAAGAAAAAGAAAGAAATAAAGTTGTGATCCAAGGC
>NC_029773.3:81359933-81371081 GCF_000817695.3 Arachis duranensis | reverse complement strand
AGAGACGGAAGGGACAAGCATCTTCATACGCTTATCTGAAATTCCTACCAATGAATTACATAAGTATCTCTATCTTTATCTTTATATTTTATTCGCATATCACCATACCCATTTGAGTTTGCCTGACTAAGATTTACAAGGTGACCATAGCTTGCTTCATACCAACAATCTATGTGGGATCGACCCTTACTCGCGTAAGGTTTATTACTTGGACGACCCAGTACACTTGCTGGTTAGTTGTGCGAAGTTGTGTTTATGCCATGGTATTGAACACCAAGTTTTTGGATTCATTACCGGGGATTATTTGATTTGTGAAAAGTATTGATCACAATTTCGCGCTATCAAGTTTTTGGCGCCGTTGCCGGGGATTGTTCGAGTATGGACAACTGACGGTTCATCTTGTTGCTTAGATTAGGTATTTTTTGACGGTCCAGTAAAACCTTTTTGACTAGGAGATCTCTGAGCTTTAGGAAAATCACAACCGGGTCTTCTAGATTTGTTACGTTGGTGTTATAGTCGGATGTTTGGAATGTTATCTGAGGAAAGTGTGGAGGTGTCTGCTGTTGATTTTGATCGACTTCAATGGAAAGCATAGCTCGGTAAGATCACTTTCTTGCCGAGCTTGTGGCTCCTCCACCTACAAAATCTTCAGAAATACAGTTAATAATACGTCTTGGTTGGTAGGGAGGGATTCATGTTCGGTCGATCTTTATCTCGGCCCCATGCTGTGTTGCCAAGCTTTGGTCACCAGAGGGGGGTGCGCGTCGTTGTATGTAGCCGCCGATATACTTGTCGAGGTGACCTTGCCGAGCTAAGCGATCCAAAAGGTCTTTGGCGATGACACACTCGTCAGTAGTGTGTCCGTGATTTTGATGAAAAGAGCAGTATTTTGATCTGTCTGCGCCTTTTGAATCTGGATAGCTGCCGGCTTTTCTTGGTGGCTTTATCAACTTTGAATTCAAGATCTCTTTGATGATGTCGTCACGCTTGGTGTTGAACTGAGTGTAAGAATCATATCGGGGAGTTGGTTTGAATTTTTTCATGTTATCTCGGGATTTGTTGTCGTCTCTGTATTGTGGTTTCTCTATTTTTCGTGCTTGTCGGAGTTCTTCGATGTTGATCTGACATTTCGCCTTTTCACAGAACACTGCCATGGTTTTAGGTTTGGCCACGGCAATGGTCTCCAAGAATTTTCTTCGGATCACATAGCCCATCATAGGGGGTTAGGGTGGTCGGTAGAGTGAACCTCCTAGGCAACATGAAGTTCATTACTTCGGCCGTGAACGGCTCAGGGGAGCTTTCTAGGTTGTCATCCTCCTCTTCTGGTCGAGCTTCTTCATTATGCTTGGGCTGCTCTTCTTTGTGCCGAGCAGTTTCAGAGACATGCGTCGGCCCTGACTGATGCTTGACTTCTTCTGTTCGTTCTTGTCGATCGTTGTTGTTTTCGATTCGAGTATTATTCAAATTAGCAATCTGATTTGCCATTCTCCGGTTCTCTTCGACCATGCGCTGGTTGGCTTGCCGTAACTCGGTCACCATCTAAAGAAGTTCAGATGGTGTGGGTGGAAGTTGTTAAGCCATGGCTCCAGGCGAGAACGTCGAAGCCGATGATATAAAGAAAAAATTATATTCTCGGCCCCACGGTGGGTGCCAATTGTTCCTGTGTGGATACCTGAAGGGGGAGCTCGACTTCTGGGAGTCGGCGCCGAGTTGTTATCTTTGGTGCCGTGCTTTAAGCCTTGGGGAAGTCCGAGCTTCACTCCGGGGGAGATGTCCAATCGCGCAGAGCGTAAGCAAGAAACAAGGGGAAAGTGTACCTGTAAAGGCACTCCGAAATTTAAGTTAGTATTGAGAATTCAATGTGTCCCCTTTAAGATAGAATATCATACCTTTATAAGTGAAGTAATATAGGTCGGTTACATTTCTGTTGGTCTCTTGCATTGAAGAGCAATGATTAGGTTTTGATGGGTGATGACGTTATTTTGAACGTTCTAATTTTAGGACATAATTCGTTGAGTCTAGCTGTAACGTAAGATTCCGATCTGTAGCGTAACTTTCTGAGTAATAACGTAATTTACCGAGTTATGATTGATAATGCCGAGTTATGACTGATAATGCCGAATTGTGATGTTGGATTTGTAACGGCCGGATCAATAAGTAATGTGATTAAGTAATGAAAGTAAAATTACATTATTTAGAATGAAAGTGTAAAATTTATTTATTTATAAAAAAATTACATTACTTTAAAATTAAAATTATAAAAAAAATTACTTTATTTAGAATGAAAGTAATGTGATTAACTGTAATTTACTTAGATGTGATTAAAAAATAATTGAATATTATGTACAGTGAGAAATTGATATTATTGAAGGATAAAATTAAAATTTATTTCTATGTATCATTTTTGTCCTCAATGTTTTCGTCCTATTTAAGTCCCTAACGTTTTAAAATCGTCTCAATTTTGTCCCACTGCGAATTCTGTTAACGGATCCCTAACAGCAGGACAACATTGAGTCAATTTTGAAACGTTAGGAATTTAAATAAGACGATTGAAATATTAGGGACAATTTTGGAATTTACCCTAAATGTCGGAGACAAAAACGATACTTTACTCTAATGGTTTAGACTTTAAGGTAATTAGTTATTGTATTAGTAAAATTTATTATTTTTTATATTAATTAATTTTTAATATTTGAAAGTATATAATAAAAATATATTGTTGAATTACTAAATTAAAAAAAGTAAATTAATAATTAAAAATAATAGTAAAAACAATAAATTCTAGTGATCCATACATATTTTTCTTATTATATTGCTATTACACTATTAATACATTACAAAAAAAATTAATAGGATAAATGACATAAACAAATCAAATGGGTTCTAATATTACACTAATGTTCTAAAATAAAACAGTTTACATGTATGTCTTGTTTTGGTAATAAAACTATGTAAATTGAAGCTACTTAATTCGATTTACAAAAATTCTACGTAAATCGAATCCATTTTATTTGATTTAGCTAGTTTACAATAAGTCTATGTAAATCGAATTCATTTTATTCGATTTAGTAAGAAGGAGTGTTTGTGACATAATTCGAAACAAGTTATTTTGATTTACTTCCTTTGATTCACCCAAAGTAAATCGAATCTAATTGATTCGATTTACTAATACACAGTTACAACTGTATAAATTGAACTAAATTAATTCGATTTACAAAGGAATATATTCTATATAAATACGATCAGAACGTTAGGTGTTTATTAGAGTGGAATTCACAATGGCTAGTTCAGATAGTTTTTTAGTTCTTGTGCACTCCAGAAGGACAATTAAGAAAAAAATACAAGAGGGAATAAAATTTACTGATAAGGATCTGTTGAGTGTCTTTAATTCTTTATTAAACTTTCTACGAGTTTTGTTGAGTTTCAAAATATTATAATTCAGAAATTGGGACTGCATGGCATGAAACGAGTGGAGAAGTTATTTATAGAATTTCGATTTCTGTTGTTCAAGATGAGGTGAAGTACAATTCTTTTGTAATAGACAGTGACGATGATTTGCAAGTTTTGTTTCACTGTCATTGTCAGTTTTTTGAGGTGAGAACTCATGAACTATTGGCCAAATTTGGGGATGTGGTCTCTAGTTCAGCAGCAATGTAAGATCGAATTGGAATAATCAATCAATAACAATGACAGTGCCTCTAGTCCAACCTCTGTTATTGCCTCTTCATATGTGCTTGTAATTGCACCTGCGGCAATTTTAGTGGCATCTTCATCCTTCGCATCTAATCTAAACCGCGATGATAATGTAGAAATAAGTGATAATCGATCTTTCGATGATTTTGTTATTGTGATGGCAGATATTCCTGTTATGATCCAGTTTTTTGGGAGGTTGAAGAACCAGATGCCGTGAAAGATGTACTGCAGGATGACGATAATGTGGCGCCTGCCATTATTGATGAGGATAGCGATGATGATTTAAGGAGGAGTATTTCAGTTGGGAATGATGGAGCATCAAGCTCGAGAACTCAGTAATACCCCCTGCACTTTTTAACTTTAGATTTGGAGGCAATGACACAGCATGGGTTCCCGGATGTAGAATCTGACTTTGAACCTCTAGTGTACTATAAGGCATTCATGTGAACTATTAAAGAGAAATTATTTATAACTGTCATAATTCGACATTAAAAATTAGACTAACTAACGTTCAATAAAACTACAGTAATACTCACATTCTCGACCTGCAGTAAATCTATCCTCAACCTCCAATGCACCACTCTAGGCCCTTTCGCTCAATGTTGGCTAATATCCTAACCACCTGTCATGCAATACATTAGTTCAACAATGGTAATATATGGAAAACATATTTAATTAACATAACATATTTACACATAAGTACCTCGATGCCAATGGCCAATGAAATACGTCAAACTCATGAGGCTTTAAATCCGAGAAACACCAGAAGATCCATGACTGAAGGAGCTACAGTGGACCAACCAACTTTACAATATTTCTGTTGGCCACACGACACATGCATCAATATAATCACACAAGAGCAGTAGACCTCCAATTGTATCTGCCCATGTTCTCTAACCTAGCTACGTATGGTAGCCTCTGGATGTGAAGATGTGTACCAGACTTGTTTCCAACGTGATGAGTTGATAATAACATTATGATGTACGCCCTCGCATACCTCCTCACTATTTCCTCGTCTGCATCCTGAGAAAGCTCACTGAATATATCCTACATCCAAGTACAACTCATAGTGAACTTGTCGATATAGTCCGCAGGAGGTAAGACACTCAGTAGCTCCTCGAACCAAGTCCATGCAAGTCGGCCACCTTCAATATACCTCTCAAAGTCCGTCAGACATCCACTAACATAGTCACCGTCAGTCGGGAGGCCTAACTTGTATGCTACATTCTATAGCGTAATTGTGCATTCTCTGAACGACATATAAAAAGTATGCGTTTTCGGACGCTATCCTCTACGAATGCACTGACTAGTGGCGCATTCAACCTAAGCCAGTAGTCGTTGAGTCTTACAATATGGTATAATTCGGTCATTTGCAAGTACGGCATGATCCTATCGTCCAGAGACATACCATGCTACCTCTTCATGCTGGTAATATATCAGGTGGGCTGCATAATGATAAAAAAATATTTTCTAAGAACCATAATAATCAACAATACAACACAATACATTAAATAAAATTTAAATTATGCATGTACTATTGAAATAAATACTAATAGCCAAAATTATCATCTTAGAATACATTAACCGTATTCATAAAAATTAAATCCTCACTAAATCTAAATTTACCAAACACAAGCAATACTAAAAAAAATTAATATAAAATATAAAACAATTATTGCTGACATTTTTAACTTAAAATAACTTTTAAGAAAACTTCTAGTCACTAGTCATTCTAACATTTTATAATTTAAAAATTTTAACAAAATTTTTAATCACTATTCTAACTAATATTTGTAGTTTCAAAATTCTAACAAAATTTTAATTAAGTCACTATTGTAACTAACATTTATGCCTAAGTTTAAAAATTCTAACTAACGATTATAATCAAATACTCTAAGCGACTTAATATTGCTAATATTTTTAATCTATCTCGAAGAAAAAAAAATTGTTTACTAATCCCTTCATTGATACTACCAGCAATATGGGCAACTCCGTCTAAACAGTAAATACGATCCGAATCATCTTTCACATTCGCAATTTCGAATCTTATCATGTTAGGACCTCATTTTTCTCAAATTTCTCTAAAGATAGGACTTCATTCTCCTTTCCGTTTCTTTCTCTTCTCATACATTATTTTTTTTTCCCTTCTATTCTCTTCATCTAAACATATTATTTCTTTTCTTTTTTTCTCTTCCCTTTTTATCCTTTTTTTTTCTATCCCTCTTCTTCTTTTCATGATGATTTTATTTTCTATTTCTTGTTTCTAAATTCTCTTCTTTTCAAATGTTCATCTATTTGGATAACAAAAAAATTATTTTTTTATTTTATTTATTTTGTTTAAATATGTCATTAATAAAATATTTTATTCAAAGAAATTAGATTTTAAGTTGAATTATATGACATTATAAAAAAATAGCATAGAAAAATGAAAAAAATAGTTAAAAAATACAATTATATTAAACCATAAAAAATTTTTAATTAAATAATATAGAAGAATAATACATAAATTTTAATCAAAAACAAAAAAAACTTGGCTGAATAACATATAAGTTGTTTTAAATGATGCGAATTTTTTAGTTGAATAACACAAAAAAAGAACATACAAATTTTAATTGAAAAATATAAACATTTTAGTTGAATAATATAAAAATGTAACTTAAATAGCACATGTCATAAAACTTTTGTGCTTTATCGTAAAAAGATTTATGTACTTTCTTCTTATATTTCCCTTCAAAAAGTTATTTGTTTACCTTTAAAAGATTTTGTATTGATCGTCGTAAAATTTCTATATTTATTGTCAATAAATTTTAAAAGTGAAAAGAAATATAAGTTAATATTTAGTCCTCAATCCACATCAAGTTTTGGGCCAAATTGGTTTGGATAAACATGAAAAGAAACGTGTCAACAAAAGCAGCAGAAAAATATTGAAAAGTGGAGATGCGGGGGATTTGTTTACCTTTAAAAGATTTTGTATTGATCGTCGTAAAATTTCTATATTTATTGTCAATAAATTTTAAAAGTGAAAAGAAATATAAGTTAATATTTAGTCCTCAATCCACATCAAGTTTTGGGCCAAATTGGTTTGGATAAACATGAAAAGAAACGTGTCAACAAAAGCAGCAGAAAAATATTGAAAAGTGGAGATGCGGGGTATCGATCCCCGTACCTCTCACATGCTAAGCGAGCGCTCTACCATCTGAGCTACATCCCCTTCTTTGTGCCTTCTTTGCCACTCATTAAAAGTGTTATTTAAAATTGAGCAGTTAAAATAAGCATTTACTTTGTTGAGTTTGTTCCCATCTGGTTTCAGATTCTCTTGAAGAATACTAGAGTGCTAGCATAATTTATTGTTTTTGATTCACAGTTAGTCAGCAATATTTAATATGCTGTTGGATTGTTAGATTAAAGGAGTTAGGACTCTTCCTAATTTCCTTGTGTTGATTGAATTCTGCCTATGGCTTCCAGTTTTACCTGTTGTTAAATGCTGAAAGGCTTGTCTTTAGATGAGAAAAATTGCTAGACGTTCTCTATGATGCCCTTAGATGGTTTCGCCAGGAAACCAACTAAAAGTGTAGTCAACTAGAGCCAACTAGTTGAAAAATGGGTTTGTTATAAACAAAAAAAATCCATTATCTTAGTTTTTCGAATTTTAAAACTAAAAATAAAAGGAGTTGGTATGAATTGGCTTATATTATAGTTGGTTTTTTAAACTTTTTCTAAAAATAATAGTCTTATTTGTGCAATAGATGTTCAAAAACGATGATAATTATGCAAAGAAAAATATAATTTGTATTCATTCTTTTGTTGTATAGTAAGATAATACACTACTGTATAAATTTTACACACCATTCAGAGGTATTATCTTAGTGGCTAATTTGAATCTGATCTCAAATTTGAGAGACTATTTTGACTGTTAACTCAATTAGGATGTGTATATCAATTCTATGTGAGTTCTTAGTATTTTTAAGATAAGAAAAGATTTAAAACGTTCAAGTGATTCAATATCAACTCAAGAAACTCATTCCAAATAACTTTTTGGCACTTGTTTGAAAATTATCTTTTTTTAATTTTTAGTAGTAAAAAAAAAATTAGAAAAATAAAAAACATCTTTTAAAAAAGATTATCATTTACATTTTTTTTAAAATATCTTTTTTACTTTAAAAAAATATCTTAAGATAAAAATATATTTTTATATTGTATTCAAACATAATTAATAGATAAAAAAATATTTTTACATAAAATATCCAAACATCAAATAACTTTTATTTTTTCATAAAATCTTTTAAAAAATTCACTTAATTTAAAAAAAAAAAACTAACTCAAACAAATTCTTAATTTTATTATGGTTAAAACTTTCATGTTCAAAACAGCTTTTTATAAAGTTAACTGAAATAACTATTGAAGTTGCAATCACAAAGAGTGCATATCTGACTGCATATACTAAGTTTTGTAATGGGGAGGGTTCAAAACTGAGAACATATTATAAAAAGTTGAAAACTACGTGAAAAACTAAAACCAATGATTTCTGAATCAATTATTTGCCTTAGAGACTTACAGTGTACATCACAAATTACAAAAAGACTAAAAAAATTATGATCTCGGTAGCATTCAGTTAGCATCCAGTTTGTATGCTCTAATTCGTGTCTGGAAACTTTGTTGAACCTAACATCTTTTCTGGTACCTCCGGCAATACGCTACCTGACGGTCTTCTGGCCAGACAGAACCTTAAATACCGTTGACGTATAGTGGATTCGCTATTCTTCTGCTAACAAGGTCCCTCAACTCAATTTCACCAGGGAACCTCTTCTGCTGCAGCTTGGAGAAAATCTAAAATGTTCAAAGAAACAAGATCATCATGGAAAGTATGAGATGTTTAATATGCTATGAACCTAACTGCTTTCATAGTTCTATATTACTTGATGTGTTTCCTGTTGGCATTAGCAGCTACGGATTACACGCAATCATCGTTAACAATCGCATTATCCCCCTATTGATTCCTAACAAAACTATCATCAGTTTAAAATTCGTCCATAGGAAATGAAAACCTCTAGCAAGGTTATCAAACTGGTTAGTTAACTCATAAGTCTCCAAATTGAGTTCACGAATCAAGTTTGCTAAGTTTTATGAGTTTAGATGAGTTATCGAGTTTGATTCGCTCGAACTTCAGCATAGTCCTTGAGAACTAAAAATGTTGGGTCAAATTAGTCCTTTCTGATAAGAAGCATTTGTAAGAGACTAATCTATTCCTGCATAGAACCGATTTGACCCACGATTTTTACTTTAAGGAACTATGCCGGAGGTTTTCAGTCCTCGTGGACAAATTCGTTCTAGTGATGCTTTGTTCCGGTACCAACCGCGGACTTTTACACTAAATTAATACTAATTAATTAGAAGCACTAAGCATAAGTCCATGACCAAGGACTTACCAAGTCACCATTGCAATATACTTCGAAAGCACCAGAACTCTGTAAGAAAGACTGAAGGAAGTTCCCGAGAAGCCAAATGCTTGCCATGCTTCCAAACCTGTTGGCACGCAAAGAATAATACCATGCCGGAGGAGTTATTCCCAACCTCGGGAATATCTGCTCTCCTGCAGATATTGT
Organism: Arachis duranensis; assembly: GCF_000817695.3. Lineage (NCBI taxonomy): Eukaryota > Viridiplantae > Streptophyta > Magnoliopsida > Fabales > Fabaceae > Arachis > Arachis duranensis. The sequence goes on along the minus strand of NC_029773.3, from coordinate 81,361,785 downwards.
TATAATAAGTCCGAGTTGCACCACCGGTACTACTTTGCTGAGAAGTCGCTTTGGAAGTGGAGCGGGATAGTTAGCCAAAACAACATTGATCCCAGGGAACTCTGCCTCCAACATGTTCTTAACCGTTAATGCATTTCCCCTACGGAAAAGGTCATGAATATTACACACCAAAAGGTTAAGGTTTAGGACTTGTTATGCTTTAAAAAATGTGGATTCCACAAATTAAACATTATCAATGAATGCAGCTCCTAACAAACCTGGTTAAGAACATCAGTTCCAACATTCAAAGTTTAGTCCGTGTTGTGATAATTTACAACATTTGTTAGATTTTCACATTCTCATGGAGATTCTAATGACACAAAAACAGAAGTAAGAATTTTAATACACTTCAAAGATGTCAAAATGAGAACAGGGTTTTCCATCTAATTCTTCAAATAAACACTAAACAAATAAATCTAACTTGGGGACAAATAACTTCCAATAGATGTTGTGATTCTAATAAATAAATAATTAACACTAAACCTCATCAAGAGTTTCCTTAATTTAGCTGCCAAAAACAGTGATATGTACACATAATTTTATTCCAAAAGACCCACGTATATTAAATTAGAACTCATCACTCATCAACTAAATTAAAAAGGTAAGATCAAATAAAATAAAGAGCTACTAGAAATTAGACAAACTTGTAGGAACATGAAGTGCAGAAGTCAATGTTTACAGTGTTGCCAACACCAATTGGGCCAATACCACTCTGTTTCTGCATTTTGAATAAGAAACAAAAAAAAAAAAGCATATCAGAAAAATCTTTTACAGAATAAAAACAAAAAAGAACAAAACTTTGCATGACCCATATAAACAAAATAGTAAATTTAGAACTGGAAAATTGAGGGGTGCAAATGAAGAAAATAAAAAATGAAAAAAGAGAACCTGGGTAGGGAATTCGAGGAGGGGTTCCTGAATATGGGTGGTGGTTTGAGGGTTATTAGGTTGAGTTGAAGGGGGATGGTGATGTGATGTTGGTTTAGAAGGCGGTGGAGGAGAGAAGAGGTTGAAAACATCTGAGAAGAACAAGAAGATTGGTAACCCAACAAGGAGAATTTGGGTTCGATCCATGATTGCAAACAGAGGAAGAGAGAGAAAGAGAGAAACAGAATGTGATGATCTAACAAGTGGTGTTTTGGGGGAGATTGTGAGTGAAGTGAAATTGTGTTAGCTAACACCCTCGCAGCCCAAACGAGGTACATATAGAATATATGTTAAATTATAAAATATATATAAATTAATTTTAATGTATATTATATAAAAAGAATTGAAAAAGGAGATCAAAAAGTTGGGAAGATAGTGGCAAGTGGTGGGTTGAATCCATAATGAAACACAAATTATGCCAAACATCTCTCCACTCACAACCAAACCCAAACTGTCAGGAGCCATATACCATACTTTTGGCATTTTCCGGTCTTAGAATATCTCAATCAATATTAATTTAATTTGATTATGTTATTCATGAATTAACTTATAAATATAAAATTATTTTATTTTTTTATAAGATCTTTTAAAAAAAGATCATTAAAAAAAAATTTTAGAAGCTCAATCAAATAAATCTTAAATTTGGTGTAGTTTACCATGATGTAGAGTAGGGGTGTTCAAAACCGATCCGAACCGAACTAAATCGATGGACCGAACTTAAAAAATCGAAAACCGAAATAATCGAAAACCGAAAAAAACGAAAAAGTGATGTTTTGCTGTTTTTCTGCGGTTCGGTTCGATTTTCGGTTCTTGCTACCAAAACCCTAACCGAACCGGTTCTTCCCAAACCCTAAAAATTAAAACTACCTACCCCACCCCCCAGACC
>NC_029773.3:81353716-81359906 GCF_000817695.3 Arachis duranensis | reverse complement strand
GACCCCCCAAACGCGTTACCTACTGTTGCCGTGCTGCGCGAGTCCCTCCCCCCATGGAAACCTAACCCCTCCCAAATCACAGATCGGAGCCACCACATCTCGCCCACTCACCTAGACGGCCAGAACCCCCACGGAGCCAGCCTGAGCCACCCACCTCCTTGATACTCGAAGCCTTCCTCTTTCTCCAAATCTCACCTCCTTCACTCCTTGATACTCGAAGTCGAAGCCAGCCTGAGCCACCTACCCACCGCGAAGACGAATACGAAGACCCAGTCACCCACTGACCCAAAAGTCACAGGGTAGCATAGCCACGGGCGACAACCAACACAGGACCTCCGACCTCACCACCTCCGACCTCGCCGCCTCCACCCAGCAGCGTTTCTGGGTTCTGTAGGGTCACCTCACCACCTCCGACCTCGCCTCCTCCACCTAGAAAGTCTCCCACCCAGCCACCGATTCAAGTGCATATGGAGCCCGAGCCATCTATTCAGGTAAACTTTACTGATGCATTGTTGCCTTGTTGGTATTGCTGCTTGCTGGTTAATTGGTTATTGTTCAGTTTATTCAGGTTAGGGTTATTGTTGGTATTGCTGTTTAGTGTTTACCATGTATTCAGTCTATTGTTGGTAATTTTGGTCTTGCTGATTTATTGTTCAGTTTAGGGTTATCAGTTTATTGTTTATTGATGGTTATTGATTTAAACTTTAGTTGCTGGTTTCTGTCCTTGATTTAATTTTCTAAATTATCAGGTTTTGTTCAGTTTATTGCTTGTTTATTGCTGGTTCATTGCTTGTTTATTGCTGGTTATTGCTTGTTTATTGCTGGTTTTGTTCATTGCTTGTTCAGATTATGAAGTTTTGTTCTGTTTGGTTTATTGCTGGTTCATTGCTTATTTATTGCTGGTGATTGCTTGCTTATTGCTGGTTTTGTTCATTGCTTGTTCAGATTATCAAGTTTTATTCTGTTTTGTTTATTGCTGGTTATTGCTTGTTTATTTCTGGTTATTGCTTGTTTATTGCTGGTTTAATTGTTCATTGCTTGTTCAGATTATCAAGTTTTGTTCTATTTTGTTTATTGTTGTTTATTGGTAGTTATTGCTTGTTTATTGCTGGTTTAATTGTTCATTGCTTGTTCAGATTATCAAGTTTTGTTCTATTTTGTTTATTACTGTTTATTGGTGGTTATTGCTTGTTTATTGGTGGTTATTGCTTGTTTATTGCTTGTTCAGATTATCAAGTTTTGTTCAGTTTTGTTTATTGCTTGTTTATTGCTGGTTAATGGTTATTGCTTGTTTATGTAGTTTGAAGTCTGTTTTCTCTCAACCAAATCAAAATGTTTGTTTGACAATTGATTGTTGGTCATCTGTGCAAAACTTAAACTATCTTTGCCTTATTGCTCATTACATTGATGCTAATTGGAAGTTGCAAAAAAGAATATTGAATTTTTGTGCTATCAAGGATCACAAGGGAGAAACAATTGGTAGGAAGATTGAGAGATGTTTGTTGAGCTGGGGGATATCCCGGGTTTTTTCTATCACTGTTGATAATGCTAGTTCAAATGATGTTGCACTTTCTTACTTGAAAAATAGAATGGAGGATTGGAACTCACATCCATTAAGGGGAGAGTTTTTACATGTTAGATGTTGTGCTATATTTTAAATATTGTTGTGAATGATGGGTTGAGAGAAATGCATGAGTCAATTTTAAAGATTAGAAATGCGGTTCGGCATGTGTGTGCATCACCTGGTTGTACTGAGAGGTTTAAAACTATGATTAAGGAAGCTAGAATTCTAGAAAAAGGCACTGTCCATTTAGATGTTCCTATCAGGTGGAACTCTACCTTTTTAATGCTTGAAAGTGCTTTGAAGTTTCAAAAGACATTTAAACGTTTGGGGGAGAGAGATTCTGAGTTTGCTATGATGGCTGGTGGGATTCCTAGGTCTGAGGATTGGGAGAATGCAAGGCATTTTGTCAAGTTTTTAAAAATATTTTATGAGGTTACTAACAAAGTTTCTGGTTCAACGTTTGTGACATCTTCTCAACACTTTAATGACTTTTGTAAAATATTGTCTACACTTAAGCATTGGATGGGAAGCTTAGATACGGTACTTTCAAGCATGGCTGAGAAAATGAAGTCCAAGTATGATAAGTATTGGGGAAATATAAAGAACACAAACATGATGATTTTCATTGCAGTTGTTCTTGATCCTAGGTATAAGCTTCAATTGATTAAGTGGAATTTTGAAAAGTTGTATGAAAAAGAAGATGCTGAATTTTTAACTTCAAAGGTGAAGGAGACACTTTTCAAGGTATTCGATAGCTACAGGTTGTTTGGCTAAACTATCAAAGGTCTACTCGGCAAGATCCTCCTGAAATTAGCACACAAGAGCTTGAGGCACATGAAACTTCTTTTGCTATGGAATTTGAGAAGAAAATGCAATTCAATGAGAGTGTTAACAAGAATGAGGTGGAGTTATATCTTATGGAGGCATTAAAGAAGAGTGGCGTGCAATTTGACATTCTAAATTGGTGGAAAGTGAATTCCACTAAATTTCCAATTCTTGGGGGGATTGCAAGAGACGTCTTAGCCATGCTAGTTTTCACAGTTGCTTCAAAATCGACATTTAGTACTGGAGGAAGGGTGTTGAATAATTATAGGAGTTCTCTAACTCCGATGATAGCTGAAGCGTTAATTTGTACCCAAAATTGGCTCCGAAACTCTCCAAAACTTGTCCTTGAGGAACTCATCGAGGAATTGGAGAATTTAGAATTAGGTATGGTTAAGTTTTTACTTATAATTTTCTTTATTTTAATCTAGTTTTTATTAATATATATTATTTGTTATGATTGTTTCTTGTTTTATATATTTTATAGAAGTTGCACCCACTCGTGATCTTAATGAAGAAGATTCTGGTGTTGAGTCTCATTAAAGTACATCTTGTTAAGTTTTATGGTATGAATTGTTCTCGTTATATTATTATTATTATTATAATTATTGTTGTTGTTGTTCTTGTTGTTCTTATTATTATGTAACTGTTTTTTTTTATTTCAGGTTGGTTTGCAATGCATTATGAAGTTTTAGCTATTTTGTTGGAGAAGACACCATAACTTTGCTATCAGTTTAATGACAATTTATTTTTATTTTCAGTTGTGTTGACTGTTGAGCTATTAAACTTCTTTAATTGTCGTATTTGAATTCTATTGTCGTTATATTTCATTAGATCAAGACTTTGTTAACTATTGTGTATTTTGTCTTGTTGATTTCAATCTTATGACATTGCATAATAAATTGGTTTGGTTTGGTTTGGTTCGGTTTGTTTGATTTTTTCAATCAAATAATAATTAGTTTGGTTTGGTTCGGATGATCTTGAAAAAAACCGAACCAAACCGCACTACGAACACCCCTAATGTAGAGTTAGATATCAATAAATTAAATGATCAAATTTTAAAATACATAAATTTGATCGATTTATAGTTTTTAATTTTTTTTTAAAATACGCAAATTTTAACTTTTAGATTTATATTCCATTTATGGTGTAGTTCAATGTTTTATTAAATTTTTAAATTTTAACCTCCATAAAATCTAAGGATCAAATTTCTCTAATAATTTTACTATTCTTTAAATTTGATTCTCAAATTTGTTAATATCCATATTAAAAAAAAAACACACCAAATTATCTTCCCAAAATATTATACATAATATTCTTTCGTCTTTAAAAAAATCAGCCCAATTTTCAACAGTGGTAAAAATAATTGCATGAGTTTCTACTTTTTTCTCTTTTTTTTTCTTTTTTTTTTCTTTTCCAAAGTCGAATGGTCCCACCTGCGTAAATTAATTTGCATATGGTGTGCTAAAGTGGGTGAATTGTAAGTGTATTTTTGTGATTTATCTATATAATGGGCAAATCACAATAATAAGTTAAGGGGAGCAAAATTTTTTTTGAATCAGCTAAAATAAAAACTGTTTCATAAATTTACAAATGCACGTTTATATGTAATTCGAACCAGTTAAATTTGAATTCTATTTTTATATAATTCGAACCAGCTGGGTTCGAATTATACACAAACACACGCACACAGTAATTCGAACCAGGTAGGTTCAAACTACACACAGTAATTCTTATGCTGTTAAAAAATTAATAATTTATTAAAAAATTTATTTTAGGTAAATACATGCATGTACTCAAATTTTAAATAAAATACTCTACATAGTCAATAATAATTTAGAAATGAAAGAAAATATTTTATTCTATACAAAATAATTAAAAAATATATTTTATTTTAATACAAAATAATTTTTAAAAAATGGCTTAAAAGATGTTATGATTACTATAAAAGTTTGTAATATTCTAGTGATTTAGGTAAATAAATGATAAAAATATTTTTTCTTTAAGATCTAAATTATTATTGACTATGTAGAGTATTTCTTTAATGTCCTAAGTCAATCATATATTACAAATTTTTATAGTACTCCTAAATTATATGGTGATTCGAATCACCGTATATTACAAATTCGTAAAAATTCATAAAAATTAATAATTCTATTATGTTTTATTTGATATATAGTACCTTACTCATAGTGTATTTTAGTGCAAAAATATCAAATAGAATTATTAATTTAGTTTAAGGAGATAAAAAATTAAATTTGTTATTAGTCAAAAAAAGTTTACTATATATCAAATAATGTGTTCATTAGTTTTCACTTTATTGTGAAAATTAGTTAGATCATAATACTAATAGTATATCATAGGGTTATTATTATTAATGTATTAACTGAATTTTAATGTTTATTATTTATATATTTAAAAATTATTTATTTAGTTTCATAATAAATCATATTTTTAAATTTGAATAATTTATTAATTAATTTATACTTATTTATTAAAAAAAGAATATTAATATAATGAATAAAAAAATTTAAAAATATTGTTTAAAAAATAATACGACAAATAAATTTCTAATTAATTTAAATTTGGAGACAACTAGATTTCTGTCCATTTTTAAACCTGACACGTCAATAATTTTTATCGAATTTTTCCATAAAACTGACAAAAAAATCGAATTAACAGACAAAATACAGAATCAAAGATCGTTATATAACATATTTTTAGTTAAGAGTCACCTTATCATCCGAATAAATAGACAAAAACCAAATTGATACTTTACTATCATTCGAACCAAGTTGATACTTTACTCTCTACTATAAACTTCAACTTTTTATCTACTATGAACTTCAACTAAGTCTAGATCTGAGGAACACATATTACAAGGCGAATATCATTGCTACTAGATTAAGGCCTTGTGGGCCTATAAATGATACTTTCAACACGTATTTCAACTACGGATTTAGGGCTTTAGGCCATATGTGGGAAACGTTATGACCTTATTCCAAAGGGTCCATCTAGGGTAAAGATGGATATGTACAGATTTTTGTTTTTTGTGGCTGAAAAAGCGTGTCATTAAAAGTGTTGTTTAAAGAAAAAGTGTTACTTTTAATCGTTAACTTGGTTCTGATACCAATTTTTACAAGTCGATTTTTCCTATAATTTCTTTTTCGAAATTTCTATTAGCTTTTCATATTTTGCTTCGAATAAGTTTGTAATTTGTATAGATTCAGTTGGTGGTGCTTTATAATTTGCAATTTCATAATCGAAAGTATTGACCATTTTTACTAATTCTGATTTCATTTTTATAATTTTTTTAATCTTGTTTTAGTTTATAATATTCTTTTTTACATGGATTATTGTATATAAAATCTTTTATCTGTTTGTCTTTTTCTTTATTATAATTTTTCAAATCCTCAAAAACTTCTTTTATTTCTACACTTTCTGTTGTTTCTAAATATCTTTTTAATTTTTCAACTTCATTTTCCATTTTTTCTTTCAACAGCTTTAATTCTTTTAAGTCATAACATGGTTTTCCAAGCATTTATAAATTTTTTAAATTTAGCTCCAACTTGTTTATATTTGATCTTATTTCTATCCTTTTTATTATAAGGTCATTAATTTCGAACTGAAGATTATTTAATTCCCTTTTGTATTCTTTTATTTTACTTTTTAATTTTTTCGCCCTTTTTCTTTTTATTTTATTTTCTGGTCTTTCAACCTTTGTATGCTTCATTATTTATTTTAGAATTTCTGCAAATTCTATCATCGATTCATCACTATTTTCTAGAGATTCTATTAATTTTT
>NC_029773.3:81351263-81353667 GCF_000817695.3 Arachis duranensis | reverse complement strand
GGTTTTCAATAGCTTTGTATTTTGGTATTTCTGTCTTTACAATTTTCTGAAATAATTCATCAACATAAATTCTTTCTTTGTTTTTAAATATTATACTATGATGGCTATTTGTTAGAGCATAATTTATTGCATATGTAATTGAAAATGGTTCATCGTCTTGTTCCATTAGATTTTTTCTGTGAAATTTATAAGCCAAACTTATAGATCTTCCAAGGTTTTCAGTTGATAAAGGTATAGCATCTCCAAGATGGGCATTGAATTTAACATTTACGTTTGCCAAGTTTCCATGAACAATTTCAATTATTTGATCTATTGGGTCATCAGTAATTCTTTTGTCACAGATTGCTAAGCTTATTGGTGAATTAATTCCTTTCATATATGTAGATTTGATTAAGACTTGTATAGTACTAATATGAATCCATCCAATTTTAGATCTTTTTTGTTGATCCTTAATTTTCTCAATCTGTTTACTCAATTCTTCATCATTTATCAAAGCTATTTCAAGTTCTCTATTGGCGGATTTTATCTTTATAGGGGCTTCAAGTTGAATTTTTCCATAGTATATTATATTTTTTCTATTAAAGACTTCTTTTAAAAGATTTTGTTTATTAAAATTTTCATTTGATTTGAGATTTAATTCTGTTTTTAGAACAGCCTGTTTTTCATTATCTAATAAAGCAGTTAATCTATAATAATCAGATTCTTCCGTTAATTCTAAACTTTCTAAATAATTCATAATTAGAGATTAGGATAAAGGCGTACCTTTCTGGATAAAAACTTTCTTTGTTTAGAATATTTTACATAAGATGTTTTTATCTCCAGAAGGGAGATTGTAGATACTAACTCCAGAGGGGAGTTTAGAATTGGTTTTTCCTAAGGGAATTCTTCTTCAAACTATAGAATTGCCTCGGCAGCTTCCTCTTTGCTCTCCTAGCATATGAGTACTCTTAGCCTCCTGCTTTCTATGGTTTGATCCTTCTACAATTGCCTAAGCAACCTATTTATAATGGTTGGGTCTGATGGACAATTCCCATCCTTACCCTTCTTATGACGTCATTGCTTACGTCATTGTTTCTTATCTTGCACCAGCTACATTGTTGGTGCTCTATGACCTAAGCGCTTACGTCACTATGCAATAATGTTGAGAGATGCTTCAGATGTGCTGTCCTCCTCTTTCATCATGTGACCTTCAGATGCGTTGTCTTCTTCCTTTATCATGTTGGTTGATTCCGTTTCATTATTGCCTTCTTCAGATAACTCTGAGACACATAGCTGGCACTTGTGGTCTTCTCTGTCTTTTATCAAATAGCAGAGATTCCTCTTTATCCCTTCGGGGAGCTTTTCTAAGAGTCCAGATAAGTTGTAGAATGCTGATTCAAATTCCACTAAGAGTCTCATCTCTCTTTCTTCAATTTCATTCCTTTTACTGGACACAAGCAAAGTATTTCTGCTTTTATAATTGATTCTTGTGTGAGATTCCCTTGTTATCTTTTGAGTTCTTTCGAAAACCCTTGCTAGTGTGCTGGCTAGTCTTCCTTCATGACTGTAGATTGTTAAATTTTGAACTTGATCAATTGGTTGAAAATTTCCTGGAAAGACGGACATGAAGATTACTTGATGTGCTGGAACCAAGCATTCTTCTTCTTCATTAAAAATAGGTTGACTATTCGTAAATTTTAGGGATATATCCCTTGGATTTACGTTGTCAATCATATTTTTAAATCTCTTTACTGCATCAATAAATCCTGCAGGAAACTCACTAATAATTTTTAAATCATTAAAAATTAAAATTGTATCAATTAATCCATATTGGAAAAACTGATAGGTGTCAGATGGGGAAGCCTCTGGAAATATAACCAGCTTTGTTAGCTGTTCTTTGGCAATAGGATAATATCCCAGGATTGCCCTTTTTTCTTCAGTCCAATTTAGGACTATGTTAAGGGTTTCTCTGAGATTTGATCTACAGACCCTTTTTTTTTCCTTGATTTCAGCCCTTGTAGGAATGTTTCTTATTATTCTTGTTCTCTGGGTTTGAATTGGAGCTTTATCTGCTCTTTTTAGGGTTTGCTCTGGATGAAGAGCTTCATATTCCCTAAAGGATTCCTTTGCTTCTTCCAGTGTTAAAAACCCTCCTTTATGAATTATCCTTGATTGCTGTGTAAATGGTGCTGCTTTCTCCCAGGCATCATATACTCCTTTCATGGGGCCATTATAAATTACATAATATTTTTTATCTTGGGTGGATTTTTTGATAATTTCAGCAATTATTTTATTTTCTGGAATTTTTTCTTCACCTGATTTGTCCACCACGCTTAGCTGGCTGAACTCTGATGTTTTTGGTTGTTGTGTTGATTTCATTACTTCGATGGCCTTCTTGAGGGATTGGATCTGTGTCCTTATTTGT
>NC_029773.3:81348955-81349948 GCF_000817695.3 Arachis duranensis | reverse complement strand
TTTGTAAAAATTAGTATATCATCAATGTATACTAAAACAAATTCATTTAACTCTTTTAGATTTTCTTCCATAAATCTTTGATAAATACCTGGAGCTTGTTTTAATCCGAATGGTAATACATTCCATTCATAGAGTAACACACTTGTTGATTCTTTTGTTGGGCAAGTAAAAGCAGTTAATTTCTTTGTTTCTTCATCTAAACGTAGTTGCCAATATCCTGATTTTGCATCAAGAGATGAAAACCAAGTCGCTCCTTTTATTTTTTCTAAAATAGAATCTTTTCTTGGAAGTTTATGAGCATCACCAATAGTTGCTTCATTCATCTTCTTATAGTTAATAACCATTCTTCGTTTTCCTCTTTTAATTTCATTATTGTTTTCTACATAAAAGGCTGGAGCTGCATGAGGACTTTTACTTAATCTTATAATTCCTTTTTCCAAAAGATCTCTACATTCTAAAGAGAAACTCTTCTCTATCTCTTGCAGAATAAGGAATTTTATTTGGAACATTTATCTCTTTTATAGGATCTTTTAATTTAATGCTTACTAATTCGTTATTTGTATTTTTAATATGTAAAGGATTTTCAGCACAAATTTCATCTAAAAGTTCCTCTATCTTTATTTCAATATTATTTTTTGAAATGTTTATCTGAAAGTATAAATTTAAATAAAATGTCTCTAATATAGAAAATATTTTAAATTTTAAGATCTTATCTATAGTAGTAGTTGGTATTTTTATACGTTTTGATTTTTGATTTATTGAAGAATCATGTGGAGCTTTTAAAACTATATATGTTAATTCTTGAATGAATGGATGATATAGTTTTAAAAAGTTATTTCCTATGATAAAATCCATTCCAGAATCTAACATATATATAGATGGAACAATGAACCTATAATTTTGAATAAAAATTTCAGTCATCTCTGTTTTTTGGTCAATTTTATGTATTGATTTGTCAGCTATTCTAACTCTTAATGGTTTCTTTAATTTTTT
>NC_029773.3:81280331-81348282 GCF_000817695.3 Arachis duranensis | reverse complement strand
TATATAATATCTTATCATAAGTTGTTGTTTTTGTTGCTAAATCTTCTATTATTTGGTTTTCTATTGATGTCATATAATCTCTTATAGTTCCTTTAGTATGAAACCCTATGTAATTCCAAATATCTTTTCTAGACAATTCACTAAGCTTTGGATTAGTAAAAGCTTCTAATAAAAAAGAATTCAACCAATTTTCGAAAATTTCTTTTTCATTCTTTTTACGGTCTAAATCAAGCATTCTTTCTCCTTCCATTTCCTGGATTTTAGGAATGTATTTTGATGGTATTTTTGTATATTTTGAATCTTTATTTATAAACCCTTTTTAAAAAGCATAATTATCAAAACCTGTTTCCCATTTATATTGAGATTGGTTATCTTTAGATGTTCCAGCTTCATTTTTTACTTGTATTGGAATTGCTGGTTCTTCGTCACTTGAATAATCTAGGATGTGTTCTTCATTATCTATATTTTCAGAATTTACTAATTCTTCTTCTATTTGAAATCCTTGTTCCATAATATTATTTTCTTGAGCCATTTTTAATTGTTTAAAAAGCATTGTAACTTCTTCTAATTTTTCTTCAATATTCATAATTTTAGTGGTGATTTTACTTTTAGATCTGTTATGTTGATTATATTTTGAAATTTTTCTTCTTTGTGATTCTCTTTTTCTTTATTTCTTTGAAATTTTATGGATACTAATATTTCTTCAAGCATATCTACTATAGAATTTAATTGTGGGTTAAAAGTATGATAAAGATGTGGGGAATCATTTCCATGGTAACATTTCTTAGAAATTCCGTGTGAAAAATAAGTTTTTTCAGGTTTTTGAAGTCCTTCAATAAAACTTATAGTAAAATAAAGATTTTGAGAAAAATCATTTTGTATTGATTTTAAGAATTCGGTGTCATTACAGTTAACATTAGTTAAAATCATTAATTTTTGATCTATTAATTTTGATAACTTAATTATTACTTCTCTTAAATCTTCTAATTTACTTTTTTCCATTAGGTGACGTTTTTTTTTGTGAAGAGTTACAGTTTAAAGTGTGACTTTGGAAAGTATGGTGTAAGCAAATCTTTAAATCTGTACAGATTTAGATCTGTACCGTATAATTTCCTTATTCCAAAAATAGAATTTATGCAAAACTAAGACAAGTGCTACGGTGTAGATTGAAAATTGTATCTATACATATAAACGATATATGGCAACCTCATATAAAATTTTATTGAGACAAGAGTTCTAAAAAGTAACTGTCTAAAAGGACAAAGTCTGAATATATGTAAATCATATCTAGAATAGCTTAGGTAATTATTGAAGTTAGTAGGTTTATTTAGTTTTTAGATCATTATTTGCATATTCAGATTTTAATAATGACCTAAGTTATTTTATGTATAATTTGCATATTTAAACTTTGTCCTTTTATATAGTTACATTTCAGAATTTTTGTCACAATAAAATTTTATATGAGGCCGTCACATGTCGTCTACATGTGTAGATACAATTTTTAATCTACACAGTAACACTTGCCTAAAACTAATGGTCCACAAATACGTTGAACAAAAACTATGAAGCTCCAAAAATATATGCATTTTAGCAAAAACTTGGGAACAAAAATAAAAAGAGATTAGTTTGTTTTGGTAAGTGATACAAAGTTTCGATGGTTTTGGCTGCTCAATATAAACAGAGAATCAATATATATATGAGAGATTATCAGAAGCCTGAGTTTCAAATACTATTGTATACATGAAGCACAGGGTTACAGTGGCGGCATCTGGGCTCTGTGGAATTGTGACTCCCTACAAGTAACCTGTATTGAAATGCATACTCAGTTTATTCATATGTCTATAAATGATCAATGTAGAGTTCTTTGGGCTTTAACTGCTGTTTATGCGAGTTCCCAAGAAAGCCTGAGAAAGGTATTTTTTGAAAAGATTAATCAGATTGCTTGTAATATGGATATGCCTTGGATGCTAGTTGGCGACTATAATGACATTGCGGAGGTGTGCGAGAAAAAAAGGGGTGCTCGAATTGATGCCAATGCTTGTAGAAAATTTAAGGACTGGATTAACACCTGCAATCTAATAGACCTGGGGTATTGTGGTACAAGGTTTACTTGGAGAGAGGGGCAGCGCAATGGGTTAGAGAGAGTTTTTAAACGGTTGGATAGAGCCCTGGCTAATGCAGATTAGAGAAGCTCTTTCGCAAATGCTAGAGTTGAAGTGCTTCCTAGAGTGAGGTCTGATCATCACCCTCTCTTGGTGATTATGAAACCGAAAAGAATGGATAAAGGTGAAAAGCCCTTTCGCTATGAGGCTATGTGGAAATCACACCCCAATTTTGATGAATTTGTTTTAAAAAATTGGAGTCCTTCTAATTCATTTTCTGCATCACTCAATTCTCTTGCTGTCAATTTGAAAAAATGGAATAACGATGTCTTCGGCAATGTGTTTAAGAGAAAAAGAAAAGTCCTAAACAGAATCAATGGTATCCAAAAAGCTTCGACCTACGGCAGAAATCCCTTTCTCAAAGACTTGGAGCAGCAACTTGTTACAGAGCTTGAAGAAATTTTGAATCAAGAAGAAACACTCTGCCTTCAAAAATCTAGACAGAATTGGATTGTTGACAGAGATAGAAATACAAGGTATTACCATACAAAAACAGCCATAAGAAGGAAGAAAAATAGAATCCTTAAGCTTCGAAAAAGTGATGGGCAATGGTGTGACCAACAAGAGAGAGTTATGGAGATGGTAATGAATTTTTTCAAAGCCCTTTACCAAGAAGAGAATGGCAACTGCACCTTCCTTAATACGATTTTCACTTTTCCAGAACTCCGTAAAGATCTTAAAGATGTCCTTTCTATTCCTCCTTCATACACTCAGATTCAAAAAGCGTTGTTTGACATTAGGTCCTTGAAAGTCCTTAGGGAGGATGGTTTCCCAGCCCTCTTCTATAAGGAGAATTGGAATGTAATAAAAGGTTCGTTTATCCCTTTTATTTTACAACTCTGGCATAACCCTAGGATTATTGAATCCATCAATCAAACTCTCGTCACTCTGATTCCTAAGGTTCCTAATCCAGAATTTGTCTCGCAATTTCGGCCTATAGCACTTGTAATGTTGCTTATAAGACCATCACTAAAATTGTGATCTCCAAACTCAAACCCCTCATTGCCGATAGCATTTCTCCAAACCAGGCCAGTTTTATACCTGGTAGAATGATACATGACAATGTTATTATTGCCAAAGAGCTGTGGCACAATATGAGAAAATTAAAAGGAAAAAAGAAGTTCATGTCTATAAAAATTGACTTCGAAAAGGCATATGACTGGTTGAAGTGGAGCTTCATCGAGAAGGTCTTGGAGGAGTTTGGAGTTCCAGACCAATTGAAAAATATCATTCTCTCTTGTGTGTCTTCTGTTTCTTACAAAATCCTGTGGAACGGGTGTAAGACGGAGGCTTTTTTGCCTACTCGGGGAATTAGACAAGGTGATCCGATGTCACCCTATCTCTTCGTTATGGCTATGGAGAAACTCTCTCACTTGATTGAAGAAAATATTGTGCGAAGCGACTGGATGCCTATGAGAGTGGGTCGGGAAGGGCCATCAATTTCTCACATTCTCTTCGCAGACGACCTGTTGCTTTTTGCTGAGGCTTCCACTCAACAAATAGATAATATTGGGCGAGTCCTTGAGCTTTTTTGTACTGTGTCAGGATTAAAGATAAATCAAGCAAAATCAACCATATCTTTTTCCAAAAATGTGGAACAAAGCCTGAAGGATATTATCACTAACAGATGCAAGTTCAAGGAAACTGTTGAGCTGGAAAAATACCTGAGTGCTATAATTACCAATGGAAGAACTCAAAAAAGAGATTTCAAGGGTGCAGTGGAGCGGGTCAAGAATAAACTCAGTGGGTGGAAAGTAGGATGCTTGTCTTTCGCTGGTAGAGTTACTCTGGCTTAATCTGTGTTAACTCCCTCTCTAAACTATGATATGATGCATTCCATTATCCCTAAAGGAATCTGTCAAGAAATTGAAAGATTACAAAGAAGGTTCATCTGGGCAGAGAATGCAGGAGAAAGAAAATTTCACAATGTGGGGTGGCATATTTTATGCAAACCCAAAATCCTTGGAGGCTTGGGATTCAAATCTCTTTTCTTGATGAATGAGGCCTTCATGCTCAAAGCTTTCTGGAGATTAGTGGTGGATAATGACACTCTCTGGGCAAGAGTACTACTGAATAAATATGATAAAGGGAGACAATTTCCTGGGGAGATGAAAGTCAAAGGCTCAGATTCTCAATTCTGGAAAAATCTTAAAAAGATGAAGATGATCTTTGACAAGAATACAAGATTTTCAATTGGTAATGGTAAATCGACTCGTCTTTGGGATGATCCTTGGGTAGAAAATGATCCACTTCGTGAGCACCTAACCAGTAATCAGATCCTTGTGGAGTTAAGGAACATGACAGTTATTGAAGCTGTGGAACAAAACAATGATTGGAACTACCCCCTTCTAAAGAATCATCTTCCGGATATCATCATTAACAAAATAAGAGCTATCCATCCTCCTCTTCAAGAAGCGGGCAGAGATGGAATTTGGTGGAATGCAACTCAAAATGGAATTTTTTCTGTTGCGAGTGCTTATAAACTTTTAACAGGGCATGGGAAACCACAAGATCAAGTGTGGAATGTGATATGGAAGTGGAGAGGACCCCAAAGAATGCGGTGTTTCTTGTGGGTGACCACACACTAAAAACTCATGACTGCAAAAAGAAGATCAAAACTTTTTGGAGCACCCCCTTTCTGCCATGGATGCCAAGGAGTCAAAGAGACCCAAGAGCACCTGTTAAGAGACTACCCAGCAGCATCTAGAATTTGGACCCAATTTATTCACTCAGCCTTCCTTCAAGATTTCTTTAGAGCTCCCTTCGAAGCGTGGCTCAGATGGAGCCTTTCCACTGAGCTGGGCCGTTCAAACCAAATAGATTGGATAACATAATTTGTAGTTACCTGCTAGTGGTTATGGCACTGGAGAAATAAGGAGATTTTTATGCCGGGTTTCACCAGACCTAATGATCCGTGCTCCTTCATTTGCAATCAAGCAATTTCGATCAGGAATGCTCCTTACAAGTTGTATACTAGAGAGTATAGAGAAAAAGTGGAAAGACAGATCTCATGGTCATGTCCACCTACCAACTGGATCAAATTGAATTCTGATGGTGCTTCGTGCGGAAACCCAGGAACAACATCATGTGGAGGACTCTTAAGGGATGAGATAGGGCATTGGGTTGCTGGATACTGTTCGAACTTGGGAATCTGATCAGCTTTCCAAGCAGAGATTTGGGGCTTGTTACACGGGCTGAAAACAGCCTGGGAGTTAGGAATCAGGAGGCTTATTGTGGATCTGGACTCAAAAGTGCTTGTGGAGGTCATTACTAAGAAAATGCAGAAAACCACCCCAGTAATTTGATCAGAATTATCTCTAAGTGGCTGAAAAAGAACTGGCAAGTTAGAGTAAGCCATACTTATAGAGAAGGAAATAGAGCTGCTGATTTCTTAGCTAGAGAAGGATTAAAGTGTAACCCAGGTTTCAATTTTGTTGATGTGCCACCAGCACCTTTGAGACAAATTTTGTTTAATGATTGATTAGTGTCTTGTAATTCTGGGCTTTAGCCCCGATTAAATACAAAAAAAAAAAATTCTTAAAAGAATATTCTCATTCCAACAACATACACGAATTAACATATTAACAGTTATTCAATATATATTTAATAGTTGTTAAATATTTAATAATGACTGGAAATCGAACTAATAGTTTAAAAATAAGTCAAAATACAATTAAAGAGATATTTATTTTTTTACATTATACTTAAATAAGTGATTATCTACTCATTTAGACATCATAATATTGCATGTACCAACCTCAGCTCATAGACTTGGTCAAGATGAGGTTTCTTCCTAAAGATGAGTTCAATAAAGAATAAACCTTCGAACACTAATATAATATCTTCTCTATTATTAATTTCTACTAACTTCGATTTTTATTTTGAAAGATTTTTTTTTTATCACAATTCACAAGCCTCCTTCGACATCTTCATTAAGAAGCTAAAGATTAGGCCTGACCTACAGTATCTTTCAACATTGTCATCAAATTTTTAGAATTTGGGAATTGTATGAACTAAAATTTGGAAATTAGAAATGTCCTGTTTATCCATATCTAAAAGTATAGAAATATCATATCTAAAAATATATTTTATCAATTACAATTTGTAAACTCTTTTGAAAACAAGTTAAACACATTATATAAGTCTGATTTATTTGTAAAATTTTAAAACATACATTGCCCTTTATATAATTCATAAAAAAATTGTTATTTCTAAGATTTGAACTAAAGACCTTTTAGTTAAATTATAAAGTAATTGTCATCTCAATTAATTCAATTTTTATTTTTTTATACATATTGAATAAAAAAAAAATAAGATACACTAGTATTAATAATGTTGAATCAAGACAAAAGATAATTAGCTTTTTTCATTAGTTTAAAATAGGAAAAAACCCTCAATATTTTTTCTTTTTACAAAATGCACAGATTTAACATCACTAATCAACATAAAATTTATAAATCAAACTCAGATTTAATTTTAGAGAAAATGATAAATAAATTCTTAAGTTTTTATTCCAAAAATAAATAAATCTCTCACCAAATTTAATTATAAATAGGTCTTTGATTTTTATAAATAAAAAACACATGAGCTCTTTTATATCAAATTTAAATCATTACTAAAAAACTTATATATAATTAAATTTGATAAAAGATTTATTTATTTTTGAGATAAAAAAATTAAAAATTTATTTGTGATTTACTCTTAATTTTATTCGTGGTGATACTATAATAAGCAAAGATCAATGTCAATCAATCAATGCAACCATCAACCAATCTAGATATTCATTTCTTCATTATTAAAATGACACCTAATCAGTGGGAGCAACTAAAACAATGGCATATAACTACGCAACATATTTTATCTTCATGTTTGAGTGAAATTATAATGATGAATTGATGATGTTAAATGATTAAGTTAATTTGATCATTAATTTAATTTAATTAATTTAATAATTTATTAGTACGATAAAATTAATTAAAGAAAAAAAAGAAAAAATACATAAAAAAAATTTAGTTAAACTTAATTAAAAAAATAATTTATCAATTCTAACATTTTTCAAACTCTAATAGCAAATGAATAGTGATAATGACGTATTTCTTTTTTCAAATGACATATCAATATTTTCAAATATTTAACCCTATAATACTTTAAAAAAAAACATTAGAATATTATATGTTGATATGAAATTAGGTAACATAAAAGTTAATATAATAAATATTATATCATATAGGGAAACCAAAAAAAATATTATATCATATAATAAAGTCTTTTTCTTTAACATGATAGTTTAATAGTGTACTTATTATGGTAAGAAATAGATCACACTTTATAATATTGTAACACTATTATTATGTCATATTAGATGTAAAACAAGTTATACTAATATATGTTTATATTCGTGCAAAAGTTAATAAGATACCCAAAAAAAACTTAATACATTAATTAACTGTTAACCAAAAGTTATTTTTCCTTTAAAATTTATGAATAATAAAAATAAATAAAAAAATATTATGTAAATATTAAAAATTAACTATTAAATCAATCATTATGTATTTATATATTTTAATATATATTTATATTAGTGATTAATTTTGTGCGTATACATAGTATAATTAAAATCAATCATACTAAATAGTACAAAATCTTGTACAGTT
This sequence comes from Arachis duranensis, assembly GCF_000817695.3. Lineage (NCBI taxonomy): Eukaryota > Viridiplantae > Streptophyta > Magnoliopsida > Fabales > Fabaceae > Arachis > Arachis duranensis. Next base: position 81,340,466 of record NC_029773.3, on the reverse strand, counting down.
TCACTCGCTCCCTTATATCCGTTCCTTGTACATTATGTCAAGGCTTAATATAATAAGAGAAGCAATATCTCTAAGATGTTCTTATTCTATCTAAAAACAAGAGAATATTTAAAAGATGTTTTGATAAGCACGAAGGATGTGAATGCCCATTAATATCATAGGTAATTTAGTTTTTTTATAAAAGAATATTCATGTTACCAAAAGAGAATTTACATTTAATAAATGTTGAAAATATGAACCCTATACATGTATAAATAGTTTAACACCCCATTACCCTAAGCCTTATCTCTAGGTGTAAGGCAAAGAATAACAAAGTGCCATGACAGTTCTAAAGTTTATACATTAATAAATATAGAAGGAGATAATAACACTAGGAGCCCGATAAAGGAATAAAGTTCAAAATCACATAAAGCGGATTTACAAGGGCGAGACGTCCACACACGATAACTAAAAGCGTAAAGGGACAGGGTGCCACATGAGACTCAATATAGTAATAGTCAAAATAGATATACATAAGTGTAATAAACAAAAGAACTCTAGTCGTAGCCCGTAGAGTTTAGGCCGACTAGTTACAAACAGAAAAATACAGAGTCTTTGAGTTAAAACAGCTTATACAATTTATCTCTCAAGTAAGCCTCTAAAGCCATAAAGTCTAAAATACAAAAGCAAGAGAAAGCACTATAGTAAAACAAAACAGAAATAAACAAGGAAGAAACCATACTTCGCTCTGTCACCATCTCGCAACTCACCGAGGTGGGTTACGACTTGCATCTGAAAAATAACAACAAAGTATGGAATGAGAACCGGAGGTTCTCAGTATGGTAACAGTGCCCAATATGTAAGATGTAAGATGTAAGGTTCTGGGACGCCGAAGGCAATCCTAGAACTTCACACCAAACCGATATTCAAGATTAACATAAATAAATAAATTAAACCATAAATCATCAGCATGGTTATCTAAACTTAGGGGATTTCTAACTAAAACTAGTCACCGCTATCCCACAGCCTTCACCAACCTACCCTCCGTGCGATTCCATCGCCACCGCCTACCTAACCTTCTCAGCACCAGACAAACAAAGATACTGCAAGTAAGGAAAACACAGGTATTATTCATATATATAACAAGTAATTCAAGAAACAAGTAGGCATGTTATACAATTAGGCAAATTCAAGTAATCAAAGCAAGCAAGCATATAAAAGATGCATATGATGAATGTCTATCCTATTGGCTGTGATATCACATGTCGGTTGTAGTGTCAAACCCGACTCATAATCCGGTCGGTAACTTCCGGATTAGTCTCTCTGTTGCGCATACTCAAGAGGAATAATCCCGAGGGGTGAGTACCCTACCACCTTCTCCTTTCAGAGGAAAATGTTCCGAGGGAGAGTGCCATTTCACCTTCCTCTGGATGTCGCATGATTCCGAGGGATAGTGCCCTACCACCTTGCAACCAGAGAGAAAACGCATGCTCAGGAGGAATAATTTCGAGGGATGAGTACCCTACCACCTTCTCCTTGAGTGATAAATATGAGTGAGAAGTCCAGCTTCAAGCCTCACATCCGATTCGTAGGCGGGAGACTGCCATAGCCCCTACGACAAAGAACAATACATATCGTAATCACGTATTCAATCTCGGAGGCCACTGCTCATAGCACACTTCCGCTCATACTCATTAATCATTTATTTCTAATTCTTAAACTCGTCATCCATACTTAATATCACAAGTTCATCATTCATCAGATACCCAACTAGTCCATCCCCACGTACACCAGCAACATAAACCTCTGTCTTCTAGCTTATTACCGGAAAAAATATCTATTTAAACTCACTTGGGGTAGTCTCTATGTTCCAAAGCCTAAAAACGAATTAATACATCCTAAATAAGCATTACAGAAGTTTGCAAGCTTGCCGGGAAGGTAAAACAATTAAAAACAAGGTTTTAGTTGAAAAACAGGGCATGTGCGTACGCATAGGGGTGTGCGTGCGCATGCCCACGAGGATTTTTGAAATGTTTATGTACGCATAGAGGTATGTGTACGCACAGATAGTAAAAATTTCAACTCTGTTCATCCGCACAAGGCGTGCGAATGCCCTCCACAGAGTGCATCTTTCAACGTGTGCATGCGCATAGCTTGCAAAACTTCGTTGGTTGTATGTGCGCACAGAGCGTGCTAGCACTCCCAACAGCAGCCATATCCCCAAGTGTGCGTGCGCACAAGGCTGTGCGTGCGCACACTTTCTAAAACACACAGTATGTGCGTGCGCACACAAACCAGAAATCACAAATTCTGCAGCATTCATAGAATTCAGATTTTGGACATCAACTTTCAACTATCATATCTTTCTCTACAAAATTTAGATTTCTACAAAATTGATAGCGTTTTAAAGCTCTTTAAATTATTTTTATTTTGATACAAAAATCATTCAATTTCAAAAACTGTAACTCAAGATATAATCTGTCAAAGTTTACCAAAAATTCATTTTCGCCAAAAATCTCTACACCTCAATTTTACCAAAACTGCTAATTCAAAACCAAACTAATCACAACCAAAACAATACCAAAACAACATAAAAGTCCATACCCTTCCTCTCCCAACTCAACCATCCATAATATTTCAATTACACCATTCAACACCATCAAAATCCTTAATTATCAACATCCAAAACCATCATAAACACTCATAATCATCATGAACCAACAACAACATCAACAACCACTACAAATCCTCATCAATTTCAATAACCATCACCAAACAATATCTAACATTCATATTACCACAATCAACATACACACTCATCAACATCAACCAACATCACAATATGTCTTTAACACCAATAACCCTCATACCCCTTATCAACCTCCTATTTATCATCAATATCATCAAACCCTCATTAACAACAATAAATCACAACATTCATCATCCACCTCCATACAACTTATCATCAAACATCAAATTTACATACAATTAAATATACACCCAAACATTTAATCCTATCTTAACGTCAACTAGCGTATAGGGGTGGCAGTGGGGCGGGTAGGGGCGGGTTTTTGCCCTACCCGACCCCACCCCGCCCTCCTTGCATTCCACTACTATCCGCCCCACCCCTACTTGCGGGTAGTAGGCTACTCTACCCTAACCTGCCCCTATAAAAATTAAATGACATTTTAATTTTTACACATTCATATATAAATTAAGATACAAACTTAAAATTCATAACTAAATTAAAATACAAACATAAGATTCATACAATGTCAAATAACTTGAAATTTAAAAAAGTTCATACAATGTCAAATAACTAAATTAAAATACAAACAAAGAAATTACATCATTAAAATATTAAAAAGTCTTCAATCCTTATTCTTGATCACTTTTCACATCTTCATCATCATTAAAGGTTTGAAGGTCAAGATTTAAACCTAAAAATCAAAAGAAATAGCAATTAATAAACTAATTACTATTATGTAAAAAATTAACATAAATGAATATTAAGTAATATATTACCTTTATTTCCTAAAGCTGCCCACAACCAACTTTGGCCACACATCAAAGCTTCAATTATGCTTTCTTTGAGCTTTCCGTAATGAGGAGAAATCACACGACCACTTGTACTAAAAGCAGATTCAGAAGCAACAGTGGAAACCGGAATGGCATATATATCCTTGGCTATTTTTGTCAAAACTTTAAATTTCATTTGATTGTTCTTCCATCATTTCAAAACATTAAAGTTAGGATCATTTGGAGGATGAATTTCCTCCTCAAGATAATGATCAAACTCAACATTCATACATGAACCCCTTGTCATTTTTCTTCTTTTAAGATACACCATATAATCATCATCCTTAAATATGCTTGTATTTTCACTTTCATCAACTTCTTTTGTACCAACATGTGACACATCAGAACTCATTTTTTTATTGTATTCATTAACCAACTCATTACACAACTGATGAATTCTGTCAACTTGCTTGGAACATTTTATTGGATCTGGATACATTTTTTCAAATTGAAATTCAACCCCAACCATCTTGTACCTAGGATCTAAAACAGCAGCAACACCCATAATGTTATGAATCTCATCCCAATACTTCTCAAATTTCTTCTTCATGCTAGATGCCATATTAGCAATTAAAGAATTACTAGAAAGTTGTCATTCATCCAATGAGACTTTTATTTTACAAACCAGAGTAAAGTAAAGATTGGCAATCAGAAATTTAAAACCAGAAAACAATTAAGTAACATCATAAAACAACTTCAATCTATCACATATTTCCTTGGCAAGTTCCCACTCCTCATTACTTGGCACAGTTTTATATTGGAATTCCTTCTGTCTTAACCCAGGAAAGATAGCTCTATACAACAATGCAGTGTCTAACATCAAATAAGTTGAGTTCCACCTAGTCGGACAATCAAAAACCAATTTCTTAGTAAATAGAATCGCTGTTTTAGCACACAAACTCACAAAAGTTTCGTTCCTTTTCTGCGTTGCAGTCTAACACAATACACTACTACGAATCTTTTCAATACTTTTCTTAACTATACTTAAACCATCCTTCACAATAAAATTCAATATATAAGCACAACAATGCATATGCAATAATTAACCCCCCAACATCAAGAATGAAGAATATAGCTACCCCAACAATTCATTTATCATAGCATCATTAGTAGAACAATTATCTAATGTAACAGTAGACAATTTTCTATCAACGTTCCATTCTAACAATATTTTTATCAATGTTTGAGTAAGAACTTCACTTGTATGGGGACAAGGAACATAACAAAAGCTGAAAAATAAAACAAACATGCATGCATTTTAGATTAACGAAGCTCAACATACAAAGACAACACAATGTATAAAAGTTTATGAAGTTTTTGAAGTACCTCAATAGGCGCATTTGTAACTTCCACAAACTATCGATATAGTGAGCTGTGACAACCATGTAACCTTTTTCTTGATTGGAAGTCCACATGTCGCTAGTTATTGAAACTCTACTATTATTTTCATCTAGTTGAAGAGTTAACTTCAGCTTCTCATCCCCAAACATTTTCAAGATGTCTTTTCTAATCGTGTTGTGAGTAGGCATTTTAAATGTTGGTTGCATTGATGCAAACACTCGCCTCAGTCCATGGTGGTCCACACAACTCAAAGGATACTCATGCAGGACAATCATTCAGTGACACACTTTCTTGTCTTTGAAGGATCAAACACAAATCCATCTTCATCTACTTTTTGCACCTGTGCTTGTTTTGGTAGTGATTCAACAATTGATGATTGCCTTGATTTCACCAATTTTATTCTCTTACAATAGCGGTCCACATGGTTTTTCAATGACTTAGTACCATTCTTCGGATTTGTATTAAGCACACTCTTGCAAAATTTATATTTTGCCTTCCATTCACCTTCAACTTTTAAACGATCAAAATACTCCTAATAAGCACTCTTAACATTAGCCTTATTGTCACATTCAACAGGAGTTGATCCTTCTGGATTTAAGGCATTATTATCCGTTGGTTATGGAGTTTCTGAAGATGGATTAGGATTACTCTAAACTTCAACTTCATTATCGGTAGGAGCAACATTATTACTTTGTGTGTCTTTTCTAGCATTACTAGCTATGAATTATCTTAACAAATCTACATTGAAAACACAAATCATATAAAGCATTTTTATTATATGAACTGAACACAAATTGACATAGAAATTGAACTAAACAATCCAAAATTCCATCACTTTGTCTGAATCTTCACATTGAGTAAATGGTATTAAAGAAAAATGCAGAAACAAATCTGGTAACAGCTCTTTTTTCTTCAATTTACAGTGGTTAGAGTATGAAACCCACCTCCCATTTGAAACAAAAATGTCAAACAAAAATTAAAGACACACACCTACCAACTAAAAAGAAAAATAGTTTGGTGTTTGAGTTATTAACCAAAATGCAGCAGTGTAAAAGGAACAGCTCAAAAATTTTTCAAACACAAAATTTCAATCACAAGAGAAAACAATAAAAACTCTAACCAGTCAAACTCTAACTAGAACTATGAATTTAAAAATAATTGAAGCTACGGATATAATTTCTTCTTCAACAACTATTCTTCGACTTTGGGATGATTTGGAAAATATTGAGGTACATATATCTTTTGTAATAATGCCATATATAATAATTAATTTGGCAAGCAATCATATACACTAATACACATACTGTGAAGGAAAAATTCTTCATCTAAAAAAAATTATACTCATATATGCAATTTGTGAAGGAAAAAAAATCTGGTACGACTAAAATGACTATTACAATAAAGAATTGATTATACTTAACTAGTTAAAAGAATTAATTTTCTATATTTTATCTCATATATATATATATATATTATGATTCATACATATTAAGCTTCTTGGATGTTGATTTAATCTGATCAAAGAGGGCAGCGCAGAGACAGGAGAACTTACTAGTTACTAGAGGAGGAAGACGGCGAGAAAGAGAGGTTCATTGGTTCAGTACTCAGTAGCTGCGATAGTGCAGAAATGATGAGTAGGTTCAAGCGTTTGACAGCTTGGCGACACAACGTCAATAGGATGACAGTGCAGCGGCAGCGACTCGGCGACGGGCTCGGCAGGACGGCAATGCAGTGACGGCGACATGCTCGGCGGAAGGCTCGACGACGCAGTGAAGGTGACCAGATCTGAGCTTCACTGGGGAGAACAGGAAGTGACTTTTCTTCTCTCTTCTCTGCTAGGGTTGGGGCTGAAGGAACGTGTTATTGAGTATGAGGACAGTGGCTGTTAGGATTAGGAACCCTAGAAACTTAAAATTGTGTGTATATATATATACTCCAGGGCGGGTAGGGGCGGGTTTAGCCTAACCTCGACCCCTCCCCGCCCCGCTTCGGGTCGGATTTAAACCCGTCCCGACCGGGTTTGGAAGGGTCGGGGACCCGCAGGTTCGGGTACTCCTGTCACCCCTACTAGCCTAAGTGTCCAGAAACATTACATATTACATAAAGGAAACCGAAACCCTACCTTGGCCAATTCCCAATATGCGCAAACACCAAAAGCTTGGCTCCAGCAAGCTTCCATCAAGCTCCAAACCACCAAAGCCAAACCAAAAGCCACAACCAACTCCAAAAACAAGCTTCATACATACAACATAGCCATGCATTAACAACTAAAGCTCACACTACACTAAACCACAAGGATATAAAGGTTCCTTACCTTATCCAACGGTGATTGGGGTAAAGCCTGACAATTATCCACTACTAGAGATCACCTAAACAAGCAAAACTACAAAATCTACTAAAAAACTATATCCCAAAATGCAGAAATATTAGTGCAGGAAACTGGAGCGTGAGATTTGATTTTTTACCAGATTTTCCTAGATAAAAATGAAGAGATCGACGAGAGTTTCGTGTGGCCACACGGCTCGTCAATCGAAGTTCCGTAACTCAAGTTATGGCCAAAAGAAGGAAGAGGTGAATAGTGCACTCTCTTCTTCCTTTCTTCTCTCTTTCAGTGCCCCTCTCATCATATTAGGACAAGAATGAGCTGAATGCTCGTTAATAGAGCATATATATATATTGAGCCTTGGTTCGGTTTGGGCCCAGTCCAACCCGTTAGCATTTTTAGCCCATTTGCCCACTTTGGGCCAAAATCTTTAAGATTAATGTCCAGTTTTCGATTCTAAATTATTTTTATCTTTTCAAAATAATAAATCAATTTTTAAAATCTTATTTTCCAAAATATGCGGTACTAGACAGACTAGAGCTGGTATTAACAGTCTAAGCATCAGTACACATTTTTATAAAATCTTTTCGAAAAAGATGCATTTTTCAACTCAGAAAAATTCATTGAAATCAAATTTCACCTTTATATTTTCAAATTAAAACTTCAATTAAATCTACTCCGGACACTTAAAAATTATTATTTTACTAAAGCGGTTAAGGCGGTTCTTACAAATAGGGGGTATGGTACGAGACAAGACACACAACAATAAAACAAATATTCTCCTTCTCTCTTCACATTACAATATAGACTATCTCTTATCTCTCTGCATTTTTAAATTATAATATTAGTAAATATAGATATTACTTCTATTATAGTAAGATAAGAGCATTGGTGAACGTTAATACTAGAGTCTTATATTTCTTTATTTTATATTTATTTTCTTCCTTGTTTATTTATTCTACATCACGTTATTAGCACGAGACTCTGATCAAATTTTTAGAAAGACTCAGGTAACAAATTTTCATTATGTCGAAACTCTCTCATCTTTCTATTCAGTGCTCTTGATATATCTGGAAATAACTATTTATCATGGATATTAGATGCTAAAATCTATCTGGATTCAATGGATATTGGAGATACCATTAAGACTGAAAATAATGCATCCCAGAAGGATAAAGCCAAAGCCATAATTTTTCTTCGCCGTCATCTTGACAAAGGATTGAAAAATGAATATCTCACATTAAAAGATCATGCAGATCTGTGAAAAGACTTTAAAGAAAGGTAAAATCATCAAAAGACGGTGATACTGCCTCAAGCCCGATATGAATGGACGCACTTGCGTCTACAGGATTTTAAATCGATAAATGAATATAATTCAACAATGTTTTGAATCGCCTCATGAATGAAATTATGTGGGGAAAAGATAACTGATAATGATATGTTGGAAAAAAATTTCTCGACCTTTCATGCCTTGAATGTGCTCCTGCAGCAGCAGTATTGAGAAAAATGATTTAAAAAATATTCTGAGCTAATTTCTTGTCTTTTTGTTGCTGAACACAATAATGAGTTGCTCTTAAAGAATCATGAAGTGGACCCAGCCGGCGCCGCCCCATTTCCTGAAGTAAATACAACGAATCACTACCCCAGAAGAGGTAAATGGCAAGGTTTTAGTAACAAAAAAAATTATGGAAGGAAAAGGAATTATGTTCACAAGAAGGGATCTCACTAGAAGTGGGATAAAGAAAGAAACTCTGGACAAAATAAATCGACAGAGAACAAGTATTTCTGTTGTGGTGGAAAGGGCCATTGGTCGCGTACCTATCGTACCCCAAGGCACCTAGTCGATCTTTATCAGGCATCATTGAAAAAGGATGACAAAGGAAAGGAAACACATTTTGTTTCAAATGATGCTGAAAATTCTACCACTCATTATGATGTATTTGATTTCTTTGAGGATTCTGAAGGAAATATTGGTCATTTGATCAATGATGGAATAGTTTAATATGTGATATTGTTGAGTATTCATGTAAATAAATAATATAAGAAACTTATTATTAAGTTTTATTCTTTATGTATTAAGTTTCAAATATGATGTATATAAATAATAAAATATTAATGTTTATGTTTAAGAATTTTAGAAATCATTAAATGTGTCAAGTTTTAAAAATAATAATAATAATAGTGATATTAATAAAATTTTAGTATATGACATTATGTACAGTGTTTCTTAAGAAAAATAATTCCAATCAAATAATTCAATTTAACTGTGCATGTACTACTCATTTTATTATTATCATTTGTTTTTTGAAGAAGATGGCAAGGATATATAGTGAAGATATTTGCCTTGTAGATAGTGCAAGTTCACACAATATTCTTAAAAGTAATATATATTTTACCCATCTTGTGCCAAAAGAAGAATATGTTAATACTATTATTGGCTTAGGCAATATGATATAAGGCTCCAGAAGAGCTATAATTTTGTTTCCTGGAGGACCAAAATTCATAATAAATAATGCACTATTGTCTACTAAGTCTCTAAGGAACTTATTGAGTTTCAGAGATATTCGCTGAAATGGATATCATATTGAGATTATGAATGAGAGAGGTCATGAGTACTTATGTATCACAACTCATGATTAAAATAAAAAGGTTATATTAGAAAAGTTACCCTCACTTTTATTTGGGTTATATTATACCAAGATTAGTGTGATTGAATCACATGCCATTGTAAACCAGAAGTTTACTTGCCCAAATGAATTCATAACTTGGCATGACCGATTAGGTCATCCGGAAACAACTATGATGCGGAGAATTATTGAAAACTCCCATGGACATTCACTAAAGAACCAGAAGATTCTTAAATTTAGTGAATTTTGTTGTGCTGCATGTTCTCAAGGGAAGTTAATTTTAAGGCCATCACCAATAAAGATTGGATTTGAGTCCCCTGAATTCCTCGAAAGGATTCAAGGCGATATATGTGGACTTATTCATCCACCATGTGGATCTTTTAGATATTTTATGGTCCTAATAGACTCATCTTCGAGATGGTCACATGTGTGCTTATTGTCTTCTCGTAACCTGGCGTTCACGAGATTATTGGGTTAAATTATTCGATTAAAAGCACAATTTCCAGAAAATCCAATCAAAGCAATTCGTCTTGATAATGCTGGTGAATTTAATTTCCAAACTTTTGATGCCTATTGTATGGCTAATGAAATAAGTGTTGAACATCCCATAGCTCATGTTAACACACAAAATGGGCTAGCATAATCACTTATTAAACACCTCCAATTAATTGCTAAATCCTTACTTATGAGAACAAATCTCCCAACTTCGGTTTGGGGGCATGCTATTTTACATGCCGCAGCACTTATTCGATTGAGGCCAACGAGTTACCATCAGTTCTCTCCTATGCAATTAGCTTTTGGCCAGTAGCCAAATGTTTCCCATTTAAGAATATTTGGGTGTGTGATATATGTTCCCATTGTACCACCTATCACACGAAAATGGGACCTTAAAGAAAATTGGGGATATATGTTGGATATGATTCTTCCTCTATAGTGAGGTATCTTGAGATATAAACTGGAGATGTATTTAAAGCCTGGTTTACAGATTGTCATTTTGATGAATCAAAATTTTCAACATTAGGGGAAGAGAATAAGTTTCTTGAAAAGAAACTTAATTGGAATGCATTATCCTTGATGCATCTAGATCCTCGATCAGGGCAATGTGAACTAGAAATTCAAAAGATTATACATTTGCAAAGAATAGCAAATGAATTGCCTGAGCATTTTTCGTTACAAAGAGGATAACCAAATCTTATATACCAGCAGAAAATTTCCCAATTTGAATTGAGGTCCCAGTCGGACAAATAGCCACTGAAACAAATTCACGCCAGAAGCGTGGCAGGCCTCTCGGTTCCAAAGACAAAAATCCTCGAAAAAGAAAATAGGTAAATACTATTCCTGTTGAAAAAGGCATAGTAAAGACACCTGCAGTTGTCTAAAATTCTGATATAGTTTTAACACCAGAAGATGTTTAGGTACCTGAAAATTGTGAAAATGACGAGATCTCGATAAATTATGTCTTTACAGGAAAAAAATGGGACCGAAATAAGACAATTGTCAATGAGATATTTGCATATAATGTTGCATTAAATATCATGCATGAAAGTAAGGATCTTGAGCCAAGATCAGTCGAAGAATGTCGACAAAGGAATGATTCACCAAAATGGGAAGAAGCCATAAAAGCTGAATTAGACTCACTTGCCAAACGTGAAGTCTTTGGACCTGTAGTCTGTACACCAGAAGATGTAAAACCTGTTGGATACCGATGGGTATTTGTGAGAAAACGAAATGAAAAAAATGAAGTTGTACGCTATAAAGCTTGACTTGTAGCACAAGGTTTTTCACAAAGACCCGGTATAGATTATGAAGAAACATATTTCAAAGTAGTGGATGCAATAACATTGCGTTATTTGGTCAGTTTATCCGCCTATCATAAACTACATATGCATTTAATGGATGTGGTAACAACCTATTTAAATTGGCTCATTAGATCGTGATATCTATATGAAAGTCCCTGAAGGACTAAAGATATCTAAACCATCCAATGAATATTCACAATGATTATACTCAGTTAAATTGCAAAGATATTTATATGGTCTGAAGCAATCTGGACGAATGTGATATAATCATCTTACTGAGTATCTGGCCAAAAACGGATTCAAGAATGATGATATCTGTCCATGTATTTTCATAAAGAAATATGCATCTGAGTTAATCGTAATTGCTATGTACGTTGATGATTTAAATATTATTGGAACTCCTGAAGAGATTCCAACAATTATAGAAACTCTAAAAGAAGAGTTTGAGATGAAAGATCTCAGAAAGACTAAATTTTGTCTCGACCTGCAGATCGAGCATACAAAAAATGGGATATTCATTCATCAAACAACATACATAGAAAAGATCTTGGAAAGATTTTATATGGATAAGTCACATCCCTTGAGTACTCCAATGATCATAAAGTCTTTGGACGTGAAAAAGGATCAATTCCGTCCTAAAGAAGAAAATGAAGATATCCTTGATCCTAAAGTACCATATCTTAGTGTCATTGGAGCGCTAATGTATCTTGCTAATAATACACGAACCGATATATCATTTGCTGTGAATTTACTAGTAAGACATAGTTCCTCTCCAACAAGAAGATATTGGAGTGGAATTAAACAAATCTTTCGATATCTTCATGGAACGGTTGACATGAGGTTGTTTTATCTATATGAATCCAAGTCACAACAAGTTGGCTATGCAGATGCTGGATACTTGTCTGATCCACATAAAGGAAGATCTCAAACAGGATACCTGTTCACATATGGTGGTACAACTATATCATGAAGGTCCACGAAATAGATGATTGCAGCAACATCCTCTAATCATGCTGAAATACTAGTGATATATGAAGCTAGTCGCGAGTATTTTTGGCTCAAGAGTCTGATCCAATATATTCTGTCATCATATGGACTGATTGATCATAAGATAGCTCCAACTATCCTATTCGAAGATAATACAGCATGCATTGCTCAACTTAAAGGTGGATACATCAAAGGTGATAGAACAAAGCATATTTCTCCCAAATTCTTCTTCACTCATGATCTTCAAAATCGATGGACAATTGATGTCCAACAGATCCGCTCAAGTGACAATCTGACAGATTTATTCACAAAGTCACTCCCAAAATCCTTCTTTGAAAGATTAGTACATGAGATTGGGATGTGCCGATTTCGAGACATTAAATGATGTCGACAAGAGGGGGAGACTGTACTTTTTTTCCTTGGTCAGATTTTTTTCCACTGGGTTTTTCTTGACAAGGTTTTTAATGAGGCAGTCCTCATCACAAAGGATTGTGTACTCTTTTTCTTTCACTAAAGTTTTTCCCATTGAGTTTTTCTTTAGTAAGGTTTTAACGAGACATAATCCTAAATTGTCATCCAGGGGGAGTGTTGTGATAAGCACGAAGGATGTGGATGCCCATTAATATCATAGGTGACTGACTCAGTTTTTCCATGAAAGAATATTCCTGTTACCAAGAGAGAATTTACATTTAATGAAGGTTGAAAATATGAACTCTATACATGTGTAAATTAGAGGTATGATACGAGACAAGACACACAGTAATAAAATAAATATTCTCTTGCTCTCTTCACATTACAATATAAATATTTTTTATTTCTCTGTAGTTTTAAATTATAATAATTATAATATTAATAAATATAGAGATTAGTTCTATTATAGGAAAATAAGAACATTAATAAATGTTAATACTAGAGTCTTATAGTTTTTTATTTTATATTTATTTTCTTGTTTGTTTATTTACTCTACAACAAAAGATAAATTCAAAATTTCCCCAGCTTAAAAATTAAAAGAAAAAATAAAAGCTTAAACTAATAATTATATCCTCCTATAAAATATCATCGTTTCTAAAAGCAACATAACGAAATTAGGTTAGTTATTAGTAGTGATACATCAATCATCACATTTAGGGTTCCACTTAGTTAGTGCCATCAAATACTAATAGCTAAAGACAACACACAAAATGAAGAATTTTCCACCCATTCCTCCCCCCACTTGGGTGGATTCATAATAATTCCACTAAACGCTAACATTTGTATGGAAAATTGCACAGTTCCTAACACTCATATATCCAAACACATTATCAACATGACCAAATTGCATCCTCCACCGTCCTCATCAGACACCAAAATAATAATACATACAACATATTATTATTATTATTATTATTATTATTATTATTATATAAGAAGATGGTAAGAATAACCCTCTTGGAGCCGCACCCTTTCTTCTTCTTCAAAATTGAATCTTGAAACCCTTTTTGGATACCCTTTTGTCATAAATACTTAGGTCTTCTGCTAGATTTGAGAATCGTCAAGTGGGGGGTGAAGGAAGGAAGGAAGAGAACACGTTTTGTCAGAAAGTAAAAATAAAGAGAAAGAGGGGAGAGAGAAACACAACGTTTGGCTCTTGTTTAAACACAAGTGCATCGTTACAACCTTAAACTCCTCTCAATTTTTTATTGTTTGTCCTTTAGATATTTTGTTCTTTGGCTTAGTTTGCAACTTGTAAGTTATAACTTGTAACCCTCTTATTTTGGTTCACATATTTGTGCGTGTTTCATTCACCCTCTCCTCTATCTCTCTCTCACACACACAACCATATATAACGTTATTCATATTTTCTTAGTTTTGTAACTTTACCTTTGTGCCCTCCAAGGGACTAGGAAGGAACAGAACCAATAAAAAAAACAACCCTTTTAGGTTAAATCTTCCACCATTTGGGTGTGTGTGTGTGTGTGTTTTCCAATGGCAACATGGGTCTTATCAGAATGTGGGTTAAGGCCTCTTCCCCCAATGTTCCCTAGACCAAGAACTGGATCCATTTCATGCACCAAATCTTCTTCTATAAACTCCACATTCTTATCCTCAGATCTGAAGAGCTTCCAACAACAAACAAGGTTCCAATGTTGTAGTTTTAAGGAGAGAAGAAGAAGCTGGGAGATTAAGGTTAGTGTACCTTTAAGGGTTGGCACCATTGAGGAGGAAGAAGAAGAAGAAGGAATCATCAATGGTGTTGTTGAAAAAAGAGAAGTTTGTGAATTTGACCCTGGTGCACCACCACCATTCAAATTGAGTGACATAAGAGCAGCAATACCTAAGCACTGTTGGGTGAAGGATCCATGGAGGTCAATGAGTTATGTTGTGAGAGATGTTGTTGTTGTTCTTGGTTTGGCGGCTGCTGCTGCACACCTCAACAATTGGATTGTTTGGCCTCTCTATTGGGCTGCTCAAGGAACCATGTTTTGGGCACTTTTTGTTCTTGGTCATGATTGGTAATTCTCTTCAAACCCTTGTTTTTGCTTTTTGTTTTACACTTTTGTTATTGAATGCTATGTTTTTCAATCTATTCAAAACTTAAGAAACTCATTTGTTTAGTAATATATAACTTGCAATGCTTATTGCAAATTTCATCTCTTTTTCTTCTTTTAGTGGTCATGGAAGCTTCTCAAACAATCCCAAACTGAACAGTGTTGTTGGACATTTGCTGCATTCTTCAATTCTAGTACCATATCATGGATGGTATGTTAATGCTAATAATAATGTTCATGCAATTTTTCTCAAGTCCTCTGTTTTCTTCCTAATTTAATTTGCAATATTTATAGTGTAATCTTTGATGCTGATATTTTCATGAAATCTAACAGGAGAATTAGTCATAGAACTCATCATCAAAACCATGGCCATGTTGAAAATGATGAATCTTGGCACCCGGTAAGACCATGATTAAGAAATATTTGTTCTGTTTTTTTAAGGAATCTGTTTTGCTCTTTTTTTTTTACATATCAATCAAAGTTTCTAAACTAAGAAGTTTCATGTCAATTTTTTTGCAGCTGCCTGAAAAAATCTTCAAGAGCTTGGACAATGTAACACGTACCTTAAGATTCACAATACCTTTTCCAATGCTTGCATATCCTATATACCTTGTAAGTTATAATGCCCAATTTAAAAACAAAAAAAGGATATAGTCGTATATTTTTAAAACATATTTAATGGGTCTAGAAAAGTATAAACTACTCATTTTTTTAATTTTATATTATTTTTCAATGTTATATAAATGAAAATTAGCCGCTATAAATGTTAATTAAAGTACGTATTAAATATGTTTAAAAAACATGCAATTATTTCTCTGGGTTGACAATTTTTACCCGAATTGACCATTTATTGCTTTTTTTTCCCCTTTTCTACAAGAAATTGAAAACTTTGATTTTTTTGATTTGATTATCTTTTAATTCAGTGGAGCAGAAGTCCTGGGAAGACAGGTTCTCACTTTCATCCAGATAGTGACTTGTTTGTCTCAAATGAGAGAAAAGATGTTATCACTTCAACAATTTGTTGGGCAGCCATGGCTTCTTTGCTAGTTGGGTTAGGGTTTGTGATGGGTCCAATCCAATTGCTTAAGCTTTATGGCATTCCTTACGTGGTATGTTCCAATTCTACCTTGTAACTTCTAATTAGACACTTAATTAATTTTGATTTAGTCCTAATTTGACTAATTTTGCCAACTTGCTTTGAATTGTAGCTTTTTGTTATGTGGTTGGACTTTGTTACTTATTTGCATCACCATGGCCATGAAGACAAATTACCATGGTACCGTGGAGAGGTATTCATTTCTTCTTTCCTTCTTATGATGTAAGATGTTTTTGCTCAAATTGGTTATTGTACTTTTCTTGAATGAAAAACTTTCGGACATAGTGTTTTTATTAAATGAATTTAGGGCTTGTTCGGTTAAATTTGTAAGAAAATATTTTTTTTCGAGTTAATTTTTTTAAAACATCTTATAGAGGAGTAAAACTAGTTTTATGTTCGAAATTTTTTAAAAATATATAAATTATAATTTTTTTAAAAAAATATTTTTTATTTTTCTAGTGTTTTTTTTATTATTACTAAAAATTTACTAAATATGCTAAAAAGATAAAAGAAAATATTTTTTATTTTATCAATTTAATGACACCCAAACAAGCACTTAATTTCGATACGCGATTAGTATAAAACAGTTTTATAACATTATATTAGTAAAAAGAATTAATATGAATGATCATAATTAAAAATAGATGTGATTAAATATTTGTGCAATACATCATACATGATATCAAAATTAAACTCTTATTTTATATATATTTTTTTAAAAAAAAATCAATCTTAGCTTGTTTGATTTATGTTTGGACAGGAATGGAGCTACCTTAGGGGCGGGCTTACAACTCTTGATCGTGACTATGGTTGGATTAATAATATTCACCATGATATTGGAACTCATGTCATACATCATCTCTTTCCTCAAATTCCCCATTATCACTTAATAGAAGCAGTTAGTACAACACAACCCTTATAATCTTCATTATTCTACATTATAGTAATTTTTCTATTTCAAACTAGCTATATTTTCAGAAAAATTAGTACAAAACAAATTAATGTATTGGTTTGTCTGAAAAAAAAAAATATTTTAGGACAAAGAAATTAAGGATTTGTTTGGTTTGTATTTTCATTATTTATTTTTATTTTTAATGTTTTTTTATTTTTAATATTCTAAGAAAAAATAAAATAGTAAAAATAATAAATTTATTTTTATTTTTACTTTTTATTTTTTCTTTTTTTATTTTACATTTTTAAAAATAAAAAATATTAAAAATAAAAATAGAAAATAAAATACAAACTAAATACACCCTAAGTGTATGTTTGGTTTGTGTTGTTATTTTCAATTTTTTTTTACTTTTCTGTTCATATAAATTTAAAAATAGAAAATACTGAAAATACAAACACAAAACCGATTAACCCTAATTTTTTTTCAAATGAATTGCTTAATTTTGTTGCATTTTTGGTTGTAATTGTAGACTGAAGCAGCAAAGCCAGTTCTTGGAAAGTATTACCGAGAGCCAAAGAAATCTCTACCTCTTCCATTTCACCTTATTGGAGATTTGATGAGAAGCATGAAGAAAGATCATTATGTTAGTGACACTGGTGATGTTGTTTATTACCAAACAGACCCTACACTTGGTGGCTCTTCTACATCAATTTAAGAAGCTACAAAAATATATTTATTTATTTTTCCTCTTGAAGACACGAGAGGCCCCACATATATATTGATATCATCATATTATGAGGCACATGACACAATTCCTTAACAATGAAGAATTTCTCCAAAGATTTGTGCTCTCAATTGAGTCCTAAATCATAATTAAGAAGAGTTTTTGGTTCCTCAATGGGAATGGATTGTAACTTAATGCAATTATTAAAGCATTGATTCTGTAAATTGTCTATTCTTGATGGAAGAAGTGATTATATATGTTCACCAAAGTTTAATTATAGTAAATGAATAAAATTGAAGTTATGTATGTATTGATATCATATCACTCTCTAGGTTGTACTTTAGATATTGCATGTTCCTTCAATTAAGGTTGAGAAATTATAGTGGTGCCAATTCCTTGCCTTTTGGGTGGTAGGCCCAACCAAGTGTTAGGATTTGGTTGAATTAGTCCCACATTGCTTAGGATAGCAAATGGAGTGGGTGGCCTAGGCTATAAATATGAGGCTAAGTTCTTCATTTATTTTTGCACCAGTCAGAAACACTTTAAGCTTGTATCTGATTTTTCTTTTCCTCTGTACTCTTTGATTAGAGAGTGTTGTGAGGTGTAGTTAAATATTTACTTTGAGAGTGTGGGTGTATTGGGGTGCCGGTGTTAGAGAGAAAGAAGTCTATGTGTTGTAACAATTTTTACATAGTGATATTCTCTGGTTGTCATTTGACAACGGCCGTAGTTTTTCCTCCGGTAATTGGAGTTTTCACGTTAAATTCTTGTGTTGTGATTGTGTCTATTTTATTTCTCTGTCAAAGGTGTTTTCTCAAGGGGGAATGGTGTCTTATTCCCAACAAGTGGTATCAGAGCCTGGTTCGGTGGGATTTATTCTTAGTATGCTCTGTGGTTGCAGCCTAGTCTGACCTTCCACATTAGAAAAGAATTGTCTTGTGGCTTGAGGTTGATCTTTGGTTGCTGTTGTTGTTGCTGGAAGGCAGTGTGACACTGTGAGAGTGCAGTTTGGAAAAGGTTCTGGCTAAGGAAAGACTTACGAGAGTGCAGTTTGGAAAGGTTCTGGCTAAGAAAAGACTTGGTATTTAAGTGTGTCCATTGTGACTCACCTCTCTTTCCTGGGGACCCTTCCTAGTGCACGGTCTACAGTTAAGTTATACTATTTCAGTATACGGTTGCAACAATGTCAGGATATGAAGCTTTAAATAGAGAAATTTGATGGAAGAATCAATTTTGGCTTGTGGCAAATACAAGTCAAGGATGTGTTGATACAATCAGGTTTGCACAAGGCGTTGAAGGAGAAGATCTCTGGTTGCTCTCTCTATGAGAGAAGATGATGTTCTCTAGAAGACAAAAAGTATCCTCATGGTATTACCGCACTGCCATGGATAAGGATAAGTTGTGGCAATCGGGTCCACAATTGCACACGGGCATTGGTTGGCGTTAAGATGCAAGGTGTGTGACGGAACCATTGGTGTGAAATTAGACCAGAGACCGTAATAGGGTGAGGTATTCCCTATTTGGTAAGTTATGATAAGTTGCATAATTGCCATATTTTGATTGGTTATGGAATGATGTGGTTTGGCCGGGTGATTAATGTTAGGATTTGGTTGAATTAGTCCCACATTGCTTAGGATAGCAAATGGAGTGGGTGGCTTAGGCTATAAATATGAGGCTAAGTTCTCCATTTGTTTTTGCACCAGTCAGAAACACTTTAAGCTTGTATCTGATTTTTCTTTTCCTCTGTACTCTTTGATTAGAGAGTGTTGTGAGGTGTAGTTAGATATTTGCTTTGAGAGAGTGTAGGTGTACTGGGGTGCCGGTGAGAGAAAGAAGTCTATGTGTTGTAACAATTTTCACATAGTGATATTCTCTGGTTGTCATTTGACAACGGCCGTGGTTTTTTCTCCGATAATTGGAGTTTCCACGTTAAATTCTTGTGTTGTGATTGTGTCTATTTTATTTCTCTGTCAAAGGTGTTTTCTCAAGGAGGAATGGTGTCTTATTCCCAACACCAAGATCATTTATTTTAAAACATTAATAATTGTTGCCTTTGAAAAAACTACACTTCAATTATTGTCAATAATTTTCAGCATAAACATCCATCTTTATCTAATTTCTTAATTAAGTGATCAGCATTTAAATCTCATCTTACTGTGAAAAAATTCTTGGTTATTTTTTATCTTTTGTTACATCTGTACTCTTTATAATAAATATTATTTTGACATAAATATTTTTAATAATCGAATACATAATTTTTTATTTTGTTAATTAAAAAATAATTTAAATACATAATTAATTATAACAATTATATTTTTATACGGATATTCAGAATCTTTGAATTTTAGAGTATAAGTAGTTTTTTTTTAAAGAAATTAGTCACTATAAGTATATCTTTCATACTGTGGGGACTTTTCCATTGAAGTTATATCATTATCAAGTTACTGGTACTTTTTGATTGTTGGTAGCGACAGAAGGACAATAGGGTATATAGAGCATTAGGGTATGGTTCACACTTCACAGAATCACAGGCTTAGAAATGGTGGACCCAAACCAGACATGTGCATTGTATTGTAATTGTATGGGGACCATGGGTCCCACAAGAAGGACTAGTTGCCTCTTTGCCATTTTGCACCATTCATATATCATAACCCTATCATCATACTCTCATTCATCTAATCATCTCCAATACCAATAGGCCAATAGTTAGCCACTATACACACAACTAATCCATCATTCATGATTTTCCTTCCTTTTTTTCTTTAATTTGTTAAAGGAATGTAGCTATTTTTTATTAGATAAAAATTTAAATGGGTTCAACAGTTAGTGGATCACCAATGTCAATGCATGTTTATAGAATCAATAGGCACTTGTAAAAATTCTAACTGCTTAACCTTTAACAAATTTAATTGTACCAATAGGAGTTAATATAATTTCAATTGTATTTTAAAAAATTATTAGTATTTTTGTCGTTAAAAGATATTTTTGATTGATTTTTTATTCCAAAAAAAATCATCAATTCTGTAATAAAACCGCTCATGCCTGGTAATACAAGAGAAGCCATTGATAAGATACTGAAAACTGTTAATATTTTGGACAATCATAGTTATTCTTTGATAAAAGATCACTATAAATCAGACTCAATAGAATTTAATCAATCCTTTTTTCTGTCGTTAAGGTAGAAAACTGAACCAAGAATTCTCTTTCTTTATCATCAATCGAATCACTGTTCGAGAACCAGGATTCTATTTTATCATCAATCCAATCACCATTCACGTTTTTTCTTTTTCTTATCAAGGAATAGATCGCTTTACTTGTATGACTTAGATGTCTCGTATTTCTCGAAAAAGCGATTCGATTGATGGGATTTGGTATGATACTTATGAGATCGAAGAGATTCCAATATTTCTTCTTAGAACGTATTGATTTGACCCCATAAGCGGGACCACCACCCCCTAGCATGTTGCCGCCAGAAGCAAAACCCCGTATTTCTTCTAGAAAATCTCCTAATTGTTCCAGAGCATCTTTTTTATTGAACAAAAATTAATAGATCTCATTCATTAAATTATATATATAAATAGTGCATATACAGATATGACTAGTTACTAATAGTTATAATTTTTGCATATTTGTTAATAAGACATTTTTAAGATGAATATGGTAAAGAGTTTCCTTTAATTTGACCTGCGACTATCATAATAATTAACAAGATATCTATTATACTTTGATTTCAAACACCTAATACGTTAGGGTGCTAGTTGAATAGCTATTGGATATGATTTAAATATTTGTAGAATTAATTATTAGTTAATAAAAAATCTATCAATTCTCGATAAAGAATTTGAGCATTATGATTATAATGATTGGAATAAATAAAACCTTGGCCAAGGAGATTGAATGAATGAATAAATAAGTTTTTTAGAACATTCACAATTCATTATAATAATAGTAATAAGTTATAGTTTAACAATTAAACCATACTCTAAAAGTTAACTAACAGTTAGAAAGATAGAAGAAATTATACTTTATTCTTCTCGAGTTCTTAGTAAAAATATATTATTTCATACTATCAGGTCGTTAAATAGTGCAGCTAGACGCCAACATTGATTAGTAAATTTAGTATGACTAATTTACAATTTGCTTAGTATTAAACCTATAGGGTCACACAATAACGAGTATTCTAATTTTTGTTAAAGAATTATTTAATTATTATTTTAATTTGATCAAATAAATAATTATATTAATTCAAATAAAATATTATTATATTCTTTATGATAATTGAGAATATTAAATGAGAATTGAGAATAAATAGTTATTCCATTTCTAAATTTAAATTCTAAGTTTAAATGAGATCCTAACTGATTCTGTTTTAAAATAAGTTGTGATATGAATCATAAAATTTGAAAGATTCAAATTTAAAATACAAGATATATTTAAGTTGTGATATGAATCGTAAAAAGCGAAGGATTTAGGTGTTTTTTTTTTTTAATTTTTCTGAGGGACTATCTTGTACATTTTATTTTTTGTGAGATAATAGTTGTCAAGTTAATTTCTTATGAACCCTATGATAACAAGTGTGACACATTCTTCTGTTGTCATTGTTCAAGGTGGCAAACAAAATACTCCTAAGGCAACCAATCAAAATCAAGCAGTGAACAAATTTCAAATGTTGTGACTAATTTTTTTATTATTGTTAATCTTATGAAAGTGCATAATTTTTTGCAGGCTAACACAAATTCTACTATCAATCAACAACAACTTCATCTAACAAGCTCTCAGGAATTACCAGTAGCACCAAGCCTATCTGTGTCTATATTTGCAGTACCTGCAAGAGTAGATCAAGAGCCATTTAGACCTCCAACTCAAGTTTTAAAAAGGCCAACCCAAGCTCCCTTGAGACCCAAGCAATCAATAAGAAAAAAGACTCTTTGCAAACAACAATAAATTGTAGCACCATCGCAGCAACCAAATGTGGCGGTTAATGGAGGACCATTTCAAAAGACTTTGGCTACAGTAAGCACTGACGCTAAAAGGATATTCAAATTCATCCCTATTCCAGGAATCAACAATTCAAAGTCTTGATTAAACTATTTTAAAAACTTACTTGTATTAGATGTGAAACTTGATATTAAACTTTTTTTTTCTTGTTTATGCTATACACTATTACTTTTTGTTTTGTTTTGGCAAACTAAGATACTAATGTGAAAGGCCAACTTTGTCATGTTAGCTTATTTTACTGGAATTGTAATCCCTTTTAAGTTATCATTCTATATGTTTGGATGTTTAGTACATCAAAAAACTTAATACAGTTCACCTTTAATACATTATTAATTTATTATATATAGCCCATTTAAATCTATGATATAATAGATGACCAAAATAGCATCATTCATTATAACAACCATGTACCTTCTTTTAATTATCTGTTTTTCTAGATTTGATGACAACAACAGCAACACAAGTTATAAATAAACATACAAGAATAATCAACACATTAATTTTTTTCTTCCTCTTTATATAGGCTATTTTTTCCCTTTAGATTAACTATCTCTGTTGCATTTTATTCTTGCACAAGTACTCCTCTACATCATCAACTTCATTATCACAAATTGACTTGTCTGTATTTCTAACTTTTGCAACATATTCATTAAACCAAACAAAGAATTTGCAGTGGGCTGAAATTTTTAGCTGCAGGTTTATAAAAAAAATAAAAAACCAATGAACTACATCAATTAATTAACTTTAAAATTAATAACTATCTTACCTTGAAGAAGGAGTACCCGAGAAACAACCTATTGGCATTCGTTGATATCCTAAACTTATACAATATAGCATAGACTTCACATTCGCACATCAGGACAATGTCATCATTCTCGTCTCCATTTTGCACACAACAAATATTAGAGGACAATGAGAATCGTTGCGTGTTCGAGGAAGCTCCTTCGTGGGCTATGGAACACAATCCTAACCACCAAAAACTTCTAACAATGGCATTGTGGTCTTCTTAGGTCTTTCTCTGTCTTTCATCCTTGTCCATTTTTCATCTCATCCACCCTTCTAACTGGGTGTTCTGTCGGTCTTCTTCTCACATGTCCAAACCACCTGAGACGCGATTCAACCATCTTTTCCACAATGGGTGCTACTCCAACTCTCTCCCTTATATCTTCGTTCCTTATTTTATCCAATCGCGTATGACCACTCATCCATCTCAACATCTTCATCTCTGCCACACTCAACTTATGTTCGTGCTCTCCTTTGACCGCCCAACACTCTGTACCATGAAGTATAGCCGGTCCTACAAAAAATATAAAATAGTCTAAAACCTAAAATTAAAATTTTAAAAATATATATATCTTGACTAATATTTTAAAAACAATCAAATTTAAACAAATTATAATGAATAAATTTATAATTCAGTTATTATTAAATAAGTATATAAAATTATAGTATTTTTTCATTATATAATTAATAATTAGCTTTCAAAATAATAAGGAACAATATAGTTTAGTGACAAGGTACACTTACAAAGAAGATCTAGGTTTGAGCTACATCTTCATTAATTTTAGAATTTTTTTTGAATGGTTCGGTTGAATCGATTTTCATCAGTTTTGGATGGTTTTCAACGATTTTAACCAATTCTATTTCTTAAAGAGTTCAAATATTAGATCGGACCGATTAAAAATTCAATTTACCAATTTTTTGGTTGAATCAATCAATACAGTCCGGTCGTTATGACTATGATTTCGAACATAATCTTTTTTTTTATTTTGATTTAGGGTTATTTTTGTAAAAAATTAGAGTAATTTAATGTAAGGAGACTCGATAAAAATTAAAAATAATTTTAATGCATACTTTTATTTTTAAAACAATCCTCACATGCCTCTCAACCTGGTTCTCTACATTACGAAATGCTTGATGCTTAAACATTTAAAATACATTTAACACCAAAAATTTATATTAGTATTAGGATTATGACGTGCCCTTATACAAAACGTTATCATTGAAAGATCACACTTTGTATGTTAAAGGTTTTGCTTTCGAATGAAGTTATGAAAATGAAAGCTTACACGCATAATAGTATGAGAAAATTATAACGCTTTTCTTTTGGGGGATGTTAAAATAATTATTTTTTTATAATTTTAAAAAAATCTTTTCTTTAATTTATTTAATTTTTTTTGTAACTAATTAGTTAATGTTAACCTTACCTTTTTAAAGAAAAATAAATTGTTTTATAAAGATATTTTTTAGCAAAATACCACAAAAAAATATTGGATACTATCGTTAGAATATTTTTTTATTGACAGATTTATGAAATAAATTTACTGGTAGTTTGTTTATCGTTAGAATACAGTTGACAGTATAAATGACACCAAAAAATGTTTATTAGCGGTTTATTTTGTCCAACATTAATTACCGGCAGATTTTATAATTAATACGACGAAAATAAGCAGTTGGTTACTGTCAAAATCTTTCGACAGTAATTTTAGCGCCCATATTATATTTTCTGGCTCCCATTTATCATTGGATTATTTTACCGGTATGCTTTTTTTTTTTTTTGCAGAATTAGTAGTCAAATTAATTTTTTTTACAAAATTAGTGTACAAATTTTAAATACCAGAAATTAACTAATGATTTTATTAAATATCAAGGGTCTAAATATAATAAAATGTCAAAGAAGTAAAATACAATGAAATAGACAAAATAAATTAAATCCCTAAACCCTACGGATCCCAATAATCGTCGTCGTCATCATGCCCCTGTTGGGGGTGGCGGACTAGGTGCTGATGCTGGTGCCCCACCAACAGCGCTACCACTGGTACTAGCAGCGCTACTACCTTAAGTGCACATCTGCTTGATGTACACTGCTATCTGGTTTCACAAACGCTCTAACTGCTCCAACTTCTCCATAGCTTCACCCTGATGGCAACGTTGTCTCCCACGCGTGTAAGAAGCTCGTTGTACTTCTCTTTAGACTGCTGAGCTTTTTAGTGAAGCTCCTGTGTGAGCTTCTGCACCTCTTCCCTCAAATCGACAATGTGGAGGTGCGGAGGCCGCTAGCGAAGAACGATCCTAACCCGTAGACGTGATTTTTGTAGGGCTCAAAGGTGGTCTCATGCCAAACCTTATCAGGACCTACGACTTGGGGCATTGGAGTCGGGGTCGTCCCCACTAGGCTGAGATTGCTGGGTCGCGGTCTCCAATCTTTGCATGTAGTCCTCCTGTGTAACATACGTTGTGATTAGGATGACAGTTGATTGACTTTAAGCCGAATACATTTCAAAACTAAAATTAATTGAAACTCACATAATGAACCACAGACCTCTCGTCAGCAAATCTCTCTTTGTTGTCCTTTAACGTATCGATATACTTGAAGGTCTTTGCCAATGTCGCCTCACCCTCCAATAACTTAGACTACACATATTAAAACCAACTAATAAAATAAATCAAGTAATAATTAATTTAAGTAATAATTAATAAAGATTAGCAAACTACATACCTGTCTGCTCTTCGTCTTCATGAAAATTGCCAACCAACCGGTATACTTTGATGACCTCGGCAATGCCCTATTAGTTCTATACGTTAGATGGTGATGCTTGAACCCCTCATCAGTACTAAAATGGAAGTTCAGTTCCTTCTTAATATCTAGATGGAGCCAAGTCATAAGGTGGTTGCCCCCCTCATGAACGTCTTGCATCATCTGCTGAAGTTGCCTAGCTATCCAGTGGTCATAGATCTTCTTGATCAAGAGATCATATTCTCTATCCCATATAAATTTTTTCTGCACAAAGTAATCCAACAATATTAATAAGTCGAAATAAAAT
This sequence comes from Arachis duranensis, assembly GCF_000817695.3. Lineage (NCBI taxonomy): Eukaryota > Viridiplantae > Streptophyta > Magnoliopsida > Fabales > Fabaceae > Arachis > Arachis duranensis. The sequence continues at coordinate 81,313,769 of NC_029773.3, read as the reverse complement.
ATAGTTAACATACAGTTAATTCAATATTAGGTTCTTACCGCCCACTTTTGAAACCATTACTCTCTGGTCTCAGCAGGGATCTTCATGTAGCTCGGCCATGGGTTGTCGTACGTGGACTTAATCACATTGGAGATCTTCTGTGTACATGTCATTGTTATTTGGTGCAAACCTATCAATTAAAAAAACTTAAAATTACCAAACACATAAAAACACATAAAACTTAACAAATTCAAAATAGATTGTGGCATGGATAAAACACATTAAAATAGTACTCATACTTGCATGCCATCAGGCTAAATCCTCATCCATATGATGGATTGTGGTGGAGGGACATCTAGTTGAGACGCATTAGAAGAATCACCCACTGCGGTCTCTGTCGCTGGACACCTCTACCTCTACCACGACCGTGAGACCGACTCGTGGCACCTCTGCTACCTGTCGTCATGTCTATAAATATGATAACCAATTTTACTTACTAACTAGAAATTAACATATAACTAAATCCTAAATGAACTAAAACAGAAAAAAGAATGATCATGGAACATGAACTTCGAATAGAGCAAGAAGAACTCAGGGGAGGGAAATGCAATGGCAGTGACAGCCGTTGCTGGTGGAGCGCCATGGTAGTGCTGGAGGAAGCTCTAACGACACTGGGAGTCTTCAAAAGTCACCAAAAAATTGGGAAAACACTCTATTCTGCTGCGCTGAAGGTTTAGTGTGGGAGAGTGGCAGGGGCGAGCTAGAGGAAGAGAGCTACTGCACAAGTGGTCACCGTTGGTGTTGAGATTGCTAACGGCGAGACGGACAGAGAGGGGGAGAAGGTTTCGTGGCTGACACTGGGTTGCCAAAGGGAGAGAATGAAAGAAGGGGATGGTTTCAGTGAGGGGGAGAAGAGGCTGCGAAAGGGGGTTGTGAGGGGCTGCCGGCGGCGACGAGGCCGACGGAGCGACAGGGAGAGGGTTAGAGAGAGAGTGGGAGAAGAAAGGGTAGAGAGAGGGGATTCAAAATGAAGAGGGATAGGTTCGCGCTTTGAATTTTAGGACTTGTTACCGTCAGATTTACAGGCGGATAAATCCGACGATAATGTTTTGTAGGTGACTAAAACGTTGCGTCACACTAAATTGAATTACCGTCAGATTTATCCGTCACTAAATTCGATGGTTACTAATCCGCACCAAATTTCCTATTTTCCCTCCAATTATAACCAGTGACTTTACTATTAGAATAACGTATCCGACGATAAAAATTTGACACGACGAAATAGTTTCCATTTCGGCTTGTAAATTTGTGGTAACATGCAGCTCTAAATCTGACGGTACTCATCGCTTTTTAGATTCTTTTTACCGAAATCTCTTATAACAATCTTTTGTGTGATTAAATTATACTTTTACTAAAATAATTTTCAAAAAACCTTTAGTGAATAAATTATTTTTTTACTAAAATATCTTTCAATAATTTTTTATTTATTAAATTATGATTTTATCGTAATAGTCCTCAACAAAATAAAATTTTTACAAAAAGATATCTTTGTAAAATACCATTTATTTTTTATTACAAAAAAGCAAAGTTATTGTTAACTAATTAGAGTTAATAAAAAATTTAAAAATGAGTTAAAAAAGAGATTTTTTAAAAAAAATTATAATATATTAAAAATATTATTTTAATATTTCTAAAAAAATAGTAGAATTTTCTCATATAAATGCCCATATGAGAAATTAACCAACAAATCGACTTAGACTCTAACAATATACATGATTCACCCTCATTCGCCTACACATTTACGATTGGTACCATTTCTTTTATTGATTTATTAATTTTAATTTATTTTTCTAATAATTCTTTTAATTTTTAAATAAAAAATTGTAAATTTGTTATTTTTTCATTTTTCAAAAATAACATATATGTTTAAATTTTTATTTAGTTGAATATTAAAAAATAAATTAATACTCAGAATAATTAACCATAAAGAACTTTAAAAGAAATTTGATACGGACTGGTATTTTTTTTTCCTGTCTATGCTCTTATGGGCATAAATCCATCGTTGTGCTTATATTTTGCAAACCCATTACAAGCATGAGAATCTTAGACCAAAGCACAAAAAAGAATAAGGATCAAGCTTCTGATTAGGGGTTGCAACATGCGCTTTATCCACGGATATTCAATCCGATCTCACCCAATCGAGTAGGATTGTCAATTTAATTCGCAACGAATAAGATAGAGTGTGGATAGAATTTTCGTGTGAATCGGGATAGGGTGCGGGTTAAGCTTCAACTCTATCCGATCAATCCGCACCCTATATATGTATATGTTATATACTTAATTACTTATATATAGGGATGGATCCAAAAATATTATTATAGAGGATTAATGTATGTGTATACTTTAGACTAACGAAGTGGTTGATATTTCGTATCATAAATTTATTGATAATAGAATTTGTGTCAAATTTTACAGCAATTTTCTTTTCAATATAATTAAAAGACAATTAACAATAAATTCATGTTTCATTTTATTTTTGAGTCATTCTTCATAATATTCATAGTTAAAAAGATCTTTCAGTTGTAGCAGTTGAAAGTTGAAACAGAGATAATTAATACCAAATGAATCAAGAAAGACGGTCACAAGAAGAAAAATAATCTATTTGATGGGATTTGAAAAATTTTATTTAATTAAAAATATTAGTAATAATATCTTTTTCAGATTTTTTTAATATTGTTACTTGCTTTTTAGATATTAGAAATCATTAATATTTAGGTTGGACTGGACTTTTATTTATAACAGACTAAATATTAAATAATTTTTTAAAAAAATTAAATCATACTTAATAACTCATTACTAATAATTTAAAAAAAAAAAGCTGGGAGCCGAGGCCTCCACTCCCCCTTCCCTCGTTATGTCCGTCCATGCATATATAAAAATATGTTTTAAGTGAATGTTGAACCAAATGTCTCTCACTAAATGTAAAAGATCCTTAGCCATTAAAAAGATAATTTAATGCTTTTTATTTACATAAAAGTCAGTTTTATTTTAAATTATTATCAAATTATATAATAATATTACATCTTTTTTATAATTTGCAGGTAGGATTGGGTATTCGTGAGTTAAGAACGGGTAGGGTTAGAGAGTTGGAATATTTTCGACCCACATGTAGGGAAGGGTTGAATTTATATAAAAACCTCAACCCGCAAGTAGAGTTAGAGTTGGCTTCAAATCCTACCTTATCCTATCTATTGTTATTCCTATTTCTAATAAAAAAAATAAATAAAAAAAACACAGAGAAAACTACAAAAAATATACTCATTGTCCAAAATAAAAAAAAATAGAAAAAGATATACTCTTTCATAATAATTATTCTATTTAATTTTTTTTAATTTTAAAATATTTTATCTCTAATAAATAGTAGATAAAACTCTTAAATATATGTGCAAGTATATAATGTATATGATATATTACTTAAAATTAGAAACTGTTTAATTCATCTGACCTAATATTACTCGATCGATATTCGTAAAGTCGAGAAATCGAATTTTGCTTTATTAAGTTTCGATGAAGGGATTCAATTATTTCAGTTGAAGAAAGTGTAAGGAATTGCTTTCAAAATGAAATTAGTCAGATAATAATAAATTTGACAATAAGAGAAACGTGGCCAAAAAGGACCAGTTATTACAAGGCGTTTTGGAAGGAACAATTATTTTTGAATTGAGAAACGGATTGAGAAGTGGCAGCATTGGATTGATGGAAGAAACCTATAGATAGAGAAGCAAGCATGGAGTAAAAGAGGTTGAAAATTCTTTTCAGTAAGACACTCACACAAATTCTCACATCCCAGTTACTTTCTGAGATTCATGTCCGAGTTAGATTTCTGTAGATTTTCTTCTATTATTTTTTTTTTTGTTTTTCCTGAATTCTGTTCTTTTTATTGAAGTTTATTGTTTTAAGCAAGTTTAAGTTTAGTCAAGTTCATTAAAGTTTGTTTTTTATTCTCTTTTATTTACTTTGCAATATACTTATGATTTAGTCAAGTTCATTTATTTTTGAAGTATTTCAATTTGTAAGATTAATTTCATTTTAATCTTTTAGTTCACCATTTACAGAAAAATATAAAAGAAACACCAAAAAAAATTTTTTATGACAAAAATAAAAGACTTTAATGCATGATAAAATTGGTATCCATAAAAAAAAATTTCACTTCAAGAATATTAGATACTGAACAAATCCAAGAAATTTCTATTTAAAATCGTTTCTAAGTTTGAATTACAAAAAATCCGTTTAACACTTGAAAAACAATGAGTTATCAAACTTAAACATTCATACAGAGAAGGCAACATTGCAGCTGATTGGTTGAGAAAGAAAAATTTGAAAGAGAACTCTACATACTAATTTGTAGATAATCCACAGTTGAGTTGAGAAGTATATTAGATGTTAACGGTAGAAGGGCCATCTTACTCATTTAGTAACTATTTTGTAATCTTTGTTTTTTTTTTTATAGTCTTTAAACCCCATTTTATCACAAAAGAAAAAGAAGTATTGATTATATTGGAGAAAAAATTTAAGTCTTCATAACATGTCATATCTCTAAAATAGAAATGTATACGCAAAACTAAAAGAAATCATATATCTTATTAATTTTTTAGGATTACAAAAATTAATAACCAACCTTAATATCTACTGGACATTGTTATGTAGATCTATTTTATTATATAAAAATTAGGTTTTTATATTTAATGATAAAATTGATATAATATACTTCTAAAAGTGTTTCTTAATTTATTTTTTTTAACCTATTAAATACAGTTTATTACGATAAATTAATTACATCAACTAATTAATTTGATTAAATATTTAAAGATAATACTACGGTATAGATGTAAATATGTACAGATATATACAGATATTTCATTTTAATCACATATATAATAACATGTGGTATAAAGTGTAGCAAGAGCTTGATAGAGAATATCAAAGGTGGTTCAGAACTAGCTTGGAAGCCAATATGAATAATGAGTTTGGAAGTCATTGCTTCCTTAGCTGGTAAAGCGCAAAATAAGGAGATTTTTTTTTTTTTTTTACCTTTTTATGAGAAAGAGGTGGGATCATAAGAGTGAAAATCGAATATAAGAACAAGAAATGCTGTTGGAATCCTATGAAAAATATTGAATTGAATTTCTTGCACTAAAATTAAATTTGTACGTGATTTGATACTCTAAAATCAAATGAAATTTTAAAATATTTTAACTAAAAAAAAGGAAAAAACGTTTGTATTTAATACCCCCATAATGCAAAAGAAAAAGAAAAAAGAGTATTAAAAGTGTTTGTTTTATTATTTTAATTTTAATTTAATTTTATTTTTTAATTGACAATAAATTATTATAAAATTATGAAAAACAAAAACCAGAGTTAAAAGAATTGAAAAAAAATTAAATACTCTTTTAGGATTAATTTAAAATACTAAAATATCTCTTAACATTAAATTTATTTAATTTGAATTAAAAATTTAATATAATTACAGAAAAATAAAACAAATTTATAATTAATTTTAAGAGGACAAATTTTTTTTAAAATAAAACATATTTTGTGTAAGTATATATTTATGAAATAATATTAGAAATTTTTATATAAAAAAAATAAATATAAGTTGTATGTATATATATAAACACAAAAATTTATGTTTTTTATATTATTTATCTTATTTTAATAGTATGATGAATAGTCATTAAAAAGAAAGAATATAATTAAACGATTATATAAAATATTTTACATTGTCAGTGTATCAAATTTAAACTTTAATTTAAAAAGACAAAAATATCATGATTTTTTATTGAATTATAAATTAGAAATTTGAATTGACGTTTTAAAACATTAAAATAACATATCGATTATTTTAGTCAAAAGAATCATAAATCAAAATATTTTTAAAATAACTAAAAACATTCTCTTACAAAACTAGAAGAGATTTTACAAAATAAAGAAAAAAATATTAGAATTAAAATGATAAATATTTAATTAGAATATTTTTTAAATAACACATTTTTATGACTCTTTTGAATTCTTTTGATTACTAAACACATTTTTTTAGAAATTCTTACTTTTGATAATGTTTTGAAGTTAAATCTTGGATTTTTATGTGTAGTTCATAAACAAAATTATTGAATTTTTATACTTGTTTTATTAGTGATTAAATTTAGTTTGAGAAGATTGGACGGAATAATAATATCTAATATTCTTAAATTTTTTAGTAATTTGAATAATTATTTAATTTGAAACACTTGAAAAAATAACATTTTGTAATACTATTTTATAAAAAAAAATCATTTACAATGCACTGTTAACTATAAGTTTCAACCAAAAAATATTTATCACTTTTAATATTAATTAATACTAAAGGAGCAATTCAACTATTAAAAAATATAAATATAATTGATTATTACAAAATGAAGCCAAATTATTCCCAAAAAAATTTTATTATTTTCATAATAAATATTTAATCAATAATTTTGTGTCAAATAAAATTATATATTTAAATACCACTTAAAATTAAAATATTGATTTTTGTGTTTTTATCTCTAGATATAAATTATAGTTTTAATTTTTTTATTATCACTATTTGCATAAAAACTCATACTTTTTTGTAAATTTTTTTTCTTACGAGAACATAAATTTAGTATTTGTTAAATGTATGATAAAAGTGTGCTATACATATTTAAATAAAAAAAATAAATTTATTTAAGATGTTCAAATCAAAATTGAATATTTGAATTTATTTACTTTATGAAGATAAAAAACTATTTTTTTTGTTAAATCCTGATGAGATAAAACAAATGTTTTTTTTTTCTCAAAAATAATCTTCAAACAATTATTTAAGTTATATCAAAGCAAAAAAATTTAATACAACAAATAGCATGAATGTTAAATTATTAATATACACTTAATTTTTGGTACAACAAATTTAATATTTTTTATTAACTCTCAAGTAGTATTTAATGTTATTTAGCTACTATATGATCCTACTCCTCACACGGAAAAAGAAAAAAAAATATTATTATTATTATGTATGCAAGTCTACAAGTTAGCAATGATAATTGACTGATATGAAATTTTAAGCCATTTAATACTTTGTGAAATTACTTCTCATTGTACTACAAAAAATGACGTATCACTATGTTTATGATTAAAATAGAATATCTATATATTGATATCTGTATCTTATAATTTTTCTTAAGATTATGATAGATTATTATTTTATTATTTTTTTATATTAATTCAGATATTTAGTTTTTTTTTATTGATTCTATGTATTTTAATTTTTAAAAATCCGAGGTCTTACATTTTTTATTCTTCTTTTATATACACATAAAATTTATTAAATTATTTCTCTTTCGTCTAATAATTTTGTTTCTCTTCTATTTATATTTCTTTCCTTTAATATTTTATTGGTTTTTATTTTTCTAAATTTTATTTTAAAATATTATTTATTTATTTTTTACCATTTTTATCATATAATTATCATATTAATATAATTTAATTCAATAAAATTATTTATCATCATTTGATTGAATAAAAATTTTATTTTATCTAAAAATTTTAGGATTTTTCAACCTCAAGATTATCCATGTTAAATCATTAAAAAATATAATTGAGAGCGTGGAAGCATCCCTTCGTTCGAGAGCATGATTGAGATTAGAGAGCTTGACTCTTGTGGTTCTTTGATCTTCGTCAACTTAAACCTTCTGTATCCTTGATAGGGCTGAATCACAACTCCACTATGAAAAAGAGCTATGGAGACGAGTTTGATGTGTTGAAAACCAAAATTCTTAAATCATTATTTATATTTGAGTGTGATACTCATTAAAACCTAAAACTTAAATAAAATAGTATATGTGATTTTAATCTCATTTATCCAAATCAAAAGTAATAATAACTTATTTAATTAAGCATTTATGACAATAAATGAGATCACTGTTATATAAGTCATTTAATGTGAAATTACTTAATTTGCGATTATAATTAATATATGTATTGTCCATAAATATATTAAAAAATAATTAATGTGAAATTACTTAATTTGCGATTATAATTAATATATGTATTGTCCATAAATATATTAAAAAATAATTAATGTGAAATTACTTAATTTGCGATTATAATTAATATATGTATTGTCCATAAATATATTAAAAAATAATAATTTCCTAACAATCGAGATCACATTTTATAAATTTTATGCGCACATCTGAATGTTATTTCCTGATTACTTTAATAATCTGGTCTGTCTCATATATTAGTTATGAAATTACCGCAATTTTTATCACATTAGTGTCGCAATGAAACTGCGATGATCGCCATACTAAAATATTCAACCACATAGATCAATTTGGATGAGAAAAATCAGAAATTACATACAAAAATGATCTCATGCATGTCTATTTTCAATTGGTCTAAGAATAAAAAATTTATTTTATTCGGTGACAGACTCAAATGAAACTCCAACGGCAACGCCCGGACTCATAGCGATGGCAACTAAGTGATGAGTCTGTGGAAGAAGAAGAGAAGAACTTAACAGGCTCACAATGAGAGAGAGTGAGTGGGTGAGAGAGAAAGAGAGAGGAAGAATTTATACAGAGAAAAGGGACTCGACAGGAGAAAAGTGGCGACGGGTTCAACATACAACAACGGTAACGGGATAAGTAGCGATGGCGACATGAGTTATGAAGGAAAATGGGAGCTGTGAAGGGGTAGGCGGTGATGGACTTAACAACAACGATGACTGGAGCTATGAGGTTTTTGTGAAGAAGTCGAGAAGAAGAAGAATCTGGGTGAGGATGACTGGTTTCTCTTGCATGGCTATAGAGTATGGACTAAAGTTGTAAATCACTGAATCTGTGATATGAGATAAATCCTAATTCCTAAAAATATTTATATGTATATATTCGGGGCAGGTACACCATAAACCCGACCATGTCCTATCCTAAGCAAAATCTGTATTGACTCGAGTCAAGTTATTACCCTTCCCAACCGGGTATGGACGGACCCGCATATTCGGGTACTCCTGTCAAGTTTAACCAAGTATTGATGCTCCATTTATTAAGTAGGGTTTACCACTAGCTAATAGATTGCTACACACACAAAGCGAGATTCTAACTCCTAATAGTTGTTTAAGTAGACGAGTGAGATGATTACTCTACAAACCCAAATTGATGTTGTTTAAGCAGATGAGTGAAATGTCCACTCAACAAACTCAAATTAATTAAGCCAAATACTAATTTTTTTAATATTTTAATATTATAAATCCTGAAAGTTTGATTTTAATTATAACTTTATAAAATATTTATAATAATAATTATTATATATATTTTATTTAATTTTTTAGTAAATTTTTTTTATATAATTTTATGTATTATTCCGTACAGGATACGAAAACATATACTAATTTTTAGTAAAATTTGGGTTAGTTTGATATGTAATAATTTAGAAGCAAAATCTACTCATCTTTATGAGTGATTTGTGCACCAACAATTCTGTTTATTGATCGAAAAGATAAAGAAAATATTAAAATGTAAAAGAATATAAATGATTTGAAATTAAAAATTACTAAAAACAAAGTAAATGACTTTAAATTAAAGAAAAGTAATAAAATGCTTTTAACAAAGTTGGAGAACTTTGTATTTAAATACAATGCAAAAATGTTAAAGGAAGAATAAAAAAAATTTTGCCAAAAAAAATAAATTTGCAAAAAAAAAAATACAAAAAATCTAAAAGTAATTTAAAAGACATGGAAAAAACCCTATCTAAAAAAAATACTTTGAGCAAGATTAAAAAATCTCTAAAAATATAAAATTACAAGAATCTTTTTTTGAAAACAAAATTCAACTTTTATTTCTTTTAAATTCTGTCTATTTATAATTCCTTTAAACTAATCAAATTTTATTCACGTACTTCACATATAAAAAAGTTAAATATAATTATTCTCACTATATAAATGATGTGAAAATCGTATAAAGCCTCTTTATAATTCCTTTAAACTAATCAAATATAACGTTTTAACTTCAAAATCTGCTTTAATAAAATCCAAACAAATACTTTTGATACGTTCATTGTCAAATTTAATTACTTTAAGTCAACATATATATGAAAAAAATGATGAGCTTTCTTAGATACGGAAATTATTGGTCATAAATTTTATTATTATCTCAAATATTTACTAACTTGAACGTGAGATTAATTTATAAAGACATATATAGTTGGAGATCTTCTCAAATTCTACGCATCTATAAAAATAGTGTTTAAGATAATGCCCACTTTACAAATAGTCAAAATACCAAGAAAGAAATAGTATAGGAAATAAGGGCAAAATGCTAAAAAGTTTTGTGAATACTTTGACACTTTTGCTACTCCAAGAACATTCACCAAAGGTACAAAAAAAATTGAGAATGCCATTGGACAATCTCCTAATACTTCGATGACATAATCCTATATTTTGCACAGTAATCGTTGGTGACTTGGTGGGTCAAAATTTAAAACCACGTGATTCTCCTTCTTTAATTGTTTACGCATAAAACATCATAGCAATTGAACTTCCTTTTGTCAGATTGTAAAAGAATATACATATATAATTATTTTCTTTTATATATTTATTTTTTGTTTATTTTTATCATTCTCAATATGTAGTAATCTAGTTATCTACACTATTACGCGGTCTACTTAATCCGATCTAGTGTGAACTCTCCCATGTAGTATGGCAATGAATTTAAATTAATATATTTTATATTTTTTTATAAAAGACATAAGATAAAACTTTTTTTATTGTCATTATTAATATTTTATAATTATATTTTTTATTTTATTTTTTTCAAATTTCATGTAAAAAGAATAAAAATAAATTAAATATTTTATTATTTGATCTATCTTATATTTTGTTTATTATCTAACAAAATATAAAAATATTAATTTTTATATTTTTATTCTTTGTATCTTATATTTATTATTTTATTTTATTTTATTTTTAAAATTAAATACGATCTATGAGTCTTTTAGTATTAAAGTTTTATTTTTTAAATTTATTTTTAATAGTTGAAATTGAATTACTTTATTGAGGAGAACAGACATGAACTTTTTATTGAAATAAATTAAATAAAATCAGTAATTACGGAAATAGATAAATTTAAAAAAATTACGAAAATTCGTTACCCTTATTTATTTCGTTTATAGTGTAAATGAGATAATTTTGCACGTATCTCGTTTACAGTGTAAATGAGATAAGACACATGGGAATGACACGTGTATATCTCGTTTACATTGTAAACAAGATACGTGTAAAATTATCTCGTTTACACTGTAAACGAGATACAGTGAGACAAAACTTCGTCCACTATAAAAGGATGTAATAATCCTTGGCATTCTCCACATATATTTCACTTCTTCTTCTGTCCCTTTTTTTCACAAAAAAAAGGGCAACAATGGCCAGTAATAGCGTATATATAGTTGTGTGTGTTTACCCCAATTGTCGTATGAGAAACAACGAGAACGGGGTGATATTTGAGTGTGAGAATCCGATACTGTTGCACACTCAGCGTGTAAGTATGTTGACGGAGTTGCAAAGGTTGCTATCTCGCAACATTGGTGACACAGAACCGAGGGAGGTCGGTAGGGTAGGATATAGGTTGCTGGCACCCATGGGTAATGGAGTTTTCTAGTTTCAAATGTTTCGGCTTAAAGGGACGAGCATGTGAGACTCATGTTCGACATCCATGGAAGAATCATGGCGAACAAGTGATGGAACTTTCTGCCGAGATTGAAAATGGTGGTCGTGGTGGTTCTGTGCAGTCGACATATGTACAGGACGATGAACCTCTCACACCACCACCCATTCATGTCGCCATTCTAGTGGAAGAGGTGGAGGTGGGTGAGGAAGAAACCGACGAAGATTATGTGGCCGATAGTGCCGATAGTGCCAATAGTGATTCATCTGAAGGGGGTGATGAGGATGAGTTTGTACTGGAGACGCTCGCCAAGACTGTGGCGCGCCATGTTTTGCCTCCTCCCCTCCCAATTCCAACGCTATCATATGTACTAAGTCACTATCATACATTGGAACTGTACGCCATGCACGAGAGAACTCCGTTTTCCAACACGGAAGAAGAGGATTACAACCTAGACGGTAGGATAGAGTTTTGTGTCGGCCACAGATTCAAGTGCCGAGATGCAGTGCTGCAAGGTGTGAAGAACTATAGTATACGGCAGAGTGCTGAGTACCAGGTGCTCGAATCGGACAGAATAAAGTACCATGTGCAATGTCGTCAAGCTGCAAATGGGTGTCCATGGAGTCTCCATGTTGCCCTTCGAGCGGACCTTGGATACTGGTGAGTTCAAGTTTAATTGAGGCGTACTTAGTTATTTATGGTTGTCATATGTTAAGTCGTTTTAAATGATGGTTGATCCTTCGCTGTTTTATTGCGTCAGGGAGGTACGGAGGTTTGGTAGAGTGCACACCTGTTTAGCACCCACCATGTCACTGGACCATTGACAATTGGATAGCAGCATCATCTGCGAGGTCATTCTACCGTTGATATAGTCCAACCCGTCCGTGAGCATTCCTATCCTACAAGGTGCAGTCCAAGCAAGGTATCACTTCAAACCCTCCAATATAAATGTGTGGATGACAAAGTAGAAGGCAATTGTGCAGATTTACGAAGATCGGGAGGAGTCGTACAATAAAGTGCCGAAGCTGCTTTAGGCACAGCAGAGTTGTTTCCCCGAAATGATTTGCGAGCTACGAGCTAACCCGTACTACGATAGGCACCTACTGGTCCGCGACTGTAGCATGTTCGATAAAGTATTTTGGGCTTTCCCATCATGTGTTGAGACTTTCAAGCATTGCAAGCCATTTGTTTCTATCGATGGCACGCATCTGTATGGCAAATACGGTGGGATGTTGCTTATTGCTAAGGCACAAGATGGCAACAGTAATATCCTGTTTAATATTTTTGCCATTGTGGAGTCGAAGAGTATAGAGTCATGGTCGTTTTTTCTTAGTAATCTGAGACGCCATGTCATCCCATAAGAATGCCTGCTGGTCATCTACGACAGATCGCAAGCCACCAAGGCCGCACTAAGTGCCGATGATAGCGGTTGACATCCCCCCAGGGCGATCCACGTTTACTGTATCAGACACATAGCCGCAAACTTCATGACTTGTTTTAAGTCGACCGAGGGCAAGAGATACCTTATAAATGCAACTTACAGTCCAAGTAAGGCCGGGTATGAGTGGTACATGGATGCCATGAGAGGAGTTTTCCCAGTGATGGGGAACTGGGCTACTTGTTTCAACAAAGAGATTTGGCTGCAACACTGCGACAGTGGTCGGCGATTTGGTCACATGACAACGAACTTGTCGGAGTGCATCAATGCAGTTCTCAAGGAAACACGATACTTGTCGATTGCTGCCATCGTGCGCATCACATACGAACGGTTGTAGAAGTTGTTCGTCACTAAGGACAGGGAGGCACAGTCACAGTTGGCTGTTGGAAACCGGTTCTCCCAGAAACTGATAGTAGCCATTGAGAAGAGCAGAGAAGCCATCGCGAAGATACGTGTTACTCATAATTGAATTTTCATAATTTGTTTTAGTTTATCACTAACTAGAATATAAAAATACAAAATTTTGTATTTATGTTTTTTATGTCTTGTTCTCAGTATTTTGTCTTGTTCTTTTCTCAAAAACAAACGCAACGTAGGAGTCGTTTAAAAGAAGTGCTCATTTACAATGGTGGTTTTTGAAGTGGTAATCCTTCATCACCACAACGACTCAATGCGTGGCTCTAATTTCTCTTTGTTCTTCATTGCATGTAGAACTTTTCTGCGCATTCGTGTTTCCGATTTTGAGCTAATTTTTATTTTTTATTTGAATGTATGTGTTCTAATTATTTTTGTTCACTTCATTTAAACATCTTCATTCTTCTCACTATAGAAGTACCAAAGTCATTTTTGAACCCATCTGTTTTAGTTATCACAAGTCAAATTATTTTCATAAATAAAAATTGACTTTAATTAGCTAAAAAAAAATCTGTTACATTTACGATGAATTTTAGATATTCCGATTTCTCACACATTTTATAGGGCCGAATTTAAAAAACCAACACAAAATTGGGGAAGTACACAATCCCCCAAGGCGAGCCTGTATAAGAGTCAACAAAGTCGGTGCAGTTCTTGGCAAGAACAGTAACAGAATCCAGCAATGGGCTTCCACATCGCTTTCTCCGAACTTAAAAAGTCAGCAACTACGGCACTATTTATATTTTTGTTACAAAATGGCAAAACAACATTCACACAATCACACGCTTTAGGCCACATTGGACTTTTGTACCACAAACACAGGATCCATTGCATGGGGACCATGAAATCATTTATTTATTTACATAACACTTACTTGGACTAACTATTTTATGATCAACTTAGAGTCAATGCTTATTCATACCAATGCTTTTTAATAATTGTACCTCCGTACTATACCCCTATTATGGCTGAGAAAATTCTCTTCATAGGTACAGTTGGTTTATTAGGCCATCATGTCTAGAATTTAATTGATTTTTAATTAATATCATAACAAAGATTCAATGGATGCAAGTCATGCAACTCTTCTCTTTTTGATGTACAAAAGTTTAGATAATAAATGTATTTGGATTCGAGACTTGACTATAGTGGATAGAACTCTTAAATATTATATCTGTAAGTGTAATGTGAATGAATTTTGTAATACCTAAAATTAAAAATTGTTTAATTAATTTAAAAAAATATATAAAATTAATATTGGTCATTCTATTAAAGCTACAACATACTTTTAAATTTGTTTTATCAATTATAAGAATATTTATATGTTATTGATAAAAAATAACTCTCATATTATATGCAGACATCGAACACAAAGACTCAGTCTTGTGTGATATGAAATCGTTCTTTGATAATTTCACTAACAATTTTTACAACTCTTTATATTAGATGCAATTTCCTCACCCTTAATAATTGTGTTTAGTAATAATTTATGTTAAAAAGTACATAAAGAATGAGACATTAGAATCAAAGATAAAACGAATTAATTATATCTCTAACTCTCATTCTCTCCCTTTATATGTTGTCCCTAATTTTAGGAAAATTAACAATAAAATAAATTTTTGTCTTATAATAAACCTATTTTATATCAAAAATACTATTTTACCAATATATTTATATATAAATACATATATAATTTAATTTATTTTCAATATATATTTATATTTTAATATATATTTTATACTAATGGCTAATTTTAATGACTAATTTTAGTATACACGTAACGTAGCATAATCGTTTATATATTTATCTTATCATTCAAATAGGTTCATATCTCTTATCATTAAATTTCACGGTTAATTACAAGTTTATAACCAGTGACATAATGACCTTAAAATTAATTAATCATATTATTTGTACATCAAAAATAAGTTATTGTATATAGAAATATATATTTAATATTTTATAAAAAATATTGTAAATAAGTTTGATACACATATATATATATATATATATATATATATAGATTAATTTAGTAGTTGATTTTTAGTTTACACCTACTATTTTTATACTTCTAATTAAGAAAAACGTTTTTCTTTTTGCAAGCTACCCTAAAAATGATATATTAAGCATACAAGAATCTTACCCATGGGAAAAAGCATCACAATCTAGTGTGAACTCATTGACCCATTTTCTAACCCACCAAACCAATTCTATTTAATAATTGATAATCACACTTTTCACCCTCCACATTCAAAAGCATCATCATTTTTTCTCTTCATTCTCCACACCACAATTTCCACCTTCAAAAGCATCACTTTCCATTGCAATAATTCACAAACTTTGTTGTTATGGCAAAACATGAAAAACCACAACCTGGGTGTTTCTCTGGATTCTTGCGTGTGATCCTATGTGCTGGAACTGGAACTAGTCCTCCAGTTCATCCATCTCAAGATGAATCAGAAAATGTGGATTCAATTTCAAACAAAAGAGATGCATTGATCCATGAAGATTTTGCTGCTACCCCGGGATTGGTGGCAAGGCTAATGGGGTTGGATTCTGTTCCCAACACCAACTGTTTGATGAAAGGACACTCCCCAGATTCAGTTCCAAGGAGTAGGTCAGTGAATTTTGTGGACTACTTGCTAAATTTCGAAGTAGGCCAAGAAAATTTCCATCGCCGGGCGAAGACTTCGGCCTCGTTTCGCGAGGTTCCGGCATCTGCATTGGCTTATAGCCAGCAAAAACAAGATCATGATCTTGTTGTGTTTCATAACTGGGATTACAATGTGGTTAAGGATCATGAAGCTCGACGCGAGTCGAGGAAATTTGAAGTAGGGTTGATGAAAGAATCAAAGCAGGGGAAGAAACAGAGCAAAGAAACAGGGGAAAGGAATCAAAGGAAGAACAAGAAGATTTCAAAGTTGAAGAATGAACCTAGAAGGGTTCCTTCTAACTCTAATATGAATGGTAGAAAGGTTAGAAAGCAAAGTGAAGATAAAGATTGTTCTAGTGTCTCTTCATGTTCTTCAAAGAGTTATGGTTATAGATATAGTAGTAGTGGTGGTAATGGTGATTGTGATTCAAGCACAGGTTCTTGTTCTCCATTATTGCAAAGCAAGTATAAGAAAGAGTTTGTTGAATCAAATCTCAAAAACAAGATGAGAAAGAAGAAATCACCAAAGAAGATAGAGAGTGATTGTGTCTCAGAAAATCTCAGTCCAATTTCAGTTCTTGATGTCAATGATTCTCCTTCCCTCTATGGAACAACTTCTCTAGGTTTGTTTATTCAATTCCCTCTTTTTTTTTTTTAAATTTTTTTCCCTTTCCATTTTATATTTATTACTTTTAAGTTCCTTCAAGAAATAGTTTGAAATTAACGTTTTAAGGATATGATTTAGCTATTTAAAAATTTTGATGTGCTCATTAAAAAAATAATATTTTATTTTATTTATTAATTTATTTTACCTTCTAAACAAGTATTCTTGATAAGATTGTTAAGAATAAGAAGCCGTTTAACCAATTTAAGTGAACTAATTGTGTCTATGGTATATGATTACTTATCAGATATTCTTTGTTATTGGTATATTGAGATTGTAAATTATTTTACACAACTATTTAATTATAGAATAATTGTGAAAATTTATTTTTTTCCCTATTAAAAAAAAACCAATCATATACCATAGACCTGACTTTGATATTTATACACTTTATTTTTTTCTCCTCTCATCATATATTTATCCATCATAATATTAAAAAAACCAATCATATTAAGTATACATCAAAATAATCTACTAAAATAGATTACACATTGAAATACAAAATACACCTTAAAAATAAGTTAAACTATATATATACTTATATATAAATGGTTTAATTATTACTCAGTTGATTCCTATAGTTTTACCAAAATTTTAATTAGGTTCCTATACAATTAGTTTTTTACACTACTTTAATTTTGTGATTAAGTCCTTCCTAATGTAAAAGAATATTAGAGTTAACTGAATATTTATTCACAAATTGAAAGTATTTATAATTAAAAACTTAATTAAATCTTTGACCGCAAGTATTTTGGTAAAAATATTATGTTAATTTTAATATTTTTAATATGAAAATGACATAATTACAAAATTAAAAGCAATGTAGAAACTTAATTGAAAGAAAAAAAAAGTATAAAAGTCTAATTAAAAATTTGATAAAACTATAGAGACCTATAGAGTAATTAAACCTATATAAATATATGGTGATTTATTTTAGCATACAAATAGTATTTTTGTAAAGCAATATACACATAGAAAAAAACAAATAGTACAAATAACATTTTTTTTTTGTGTCGAAATCAACTTTAACTGAATATGCGCTATTATTATTATTATTGCAGATGCTACACAACCCTTGCCTTCAAACTCAAAGTGGAAATCTTCACCACTGAGATCATCAAGCGATGGAATTGAAGCCACAAGAAGCAATGAGAAAGATGGTGCTTATGCCAACATTGACATCAACGGAGAAGTAGAATATTACTCAGAATTATTTTTAAAACTTTGCACAATGATAGAAAAGGATATAAGAGAGATAGATTGCACAACGAAGCATGTGCACGAGGATTTTGAGCAAATTTGTTTGGTGTTTGAACACAAAATTTTGGATCTTTTATTACACGAACTTGTTAATGATGTTGTGGAACTTTCATGTTGATTTTTTTTTTTTTGTGCGTGTGTGTATAAGTTAAAACTTAAAAAATAGGTGAACTAGGTCGTTAGATTAGTATGCAGTCCTTTTAGTTTTATTATGATGATGTAGTAACAGTGTAAATTGTCATGTAATCTATTTTAATAATTTTAGCTCTATAACATGTTTAGACTATCAATGCTGTATTGCACAAAAACAAAAAAAAAATTGTTCATTGTAATATTGTTTTGAATACCTTAAGAGTGCATAATTTTTTTAGTATTAAAAGTTTATAGTAAGAAATCCAAAAAAAGTGATAGATAAATAATATTTTGAAAAAAATAATATCAATACTTGCTTATTAATGTCATTATCTTTCATTAACCCATCTTGATATGTATGAAATTCACAACTATAATAAACAATGAAAAAGCAAAACAATATGTGAAAGTGGTTCAAGAACAAAAAAGGTAGCAGAACAGAATGCTAATAACTAGTAATCTTGGGACACAAGCAAACGATAGGGAAGAGTTCTGTATTACTAGTTTGTGTGTCATTTAGAATGAGTGGAGAGATTTATGAATTACATGTGTATATATCACTTTACACAATGCCTACTTACCTATATACATTAGGTGACCTCGTTTACATCTCTACTCTCTACACCCATTCAAACTAAGGGTGGCTATGGAAGACACACCCTAAGTTTGGTAAAGAAAATTGATAAAGGAGAGTGTTTTTGGAAGGTTTAGTTTAAATGTCATCCACTGGTGAATGAATGAGAAATTATATAAATCATATGTAATTAGTTTTTGGAGACCAAATCATGTACAAAATGCAAATTATATATAAATGTGCATTATAATCAATATGAATAAATCTCTAAATTGATCTCTCAAATTCGGGTCATGCATCAATGTTGTTCTTTAGTTTTCAATTGCACTAAATGTACCTTTCAATTTGAGGTCCGAGCAACATACAGGTTTCTTTGCCTAATTCCGACGTGAGTCAGCAAGCGGAATATTGACCTGGCACTGCCACTGCCACTAGGACGTCTAAAACGACGTCGTTTTGCTTGTAGGTGCAAAATGAAAAAGAACGGCATCGTATTATTGTATAGAGGGTATTGAAAGGTTTCTTGGGTAAGGATGATCATTCACAACTCTTTCTTCTTCTTTTTTTAAATCGTTTCGTCTCCTCCTTCTCCAAAAAATGTCGTGACAATAAGGCACCTTCACATTAACAATTTTCTGAGTTTGTTAGTACGAGAAGGAAGGACGCCAGCTATAGGAAGTTGCAGAAGCAGAGGGTACGATCATGTTGAATATGAATGAAGTTAGCAATATTGTTAACGATTGAAAAAAAATTAATACTCATTGATCGTTCTTTATTTGTGTTGTTTTTTGAGGTGATTTCATTTGTATTTATGTTTTTTTGAGATTATTATGATGTTAGGTTTTTTGTGGTTACTATGTTAGGGAGGGATTTTGTTTGCTCTGTTTTTTTATGTATGAAACTGAAATTTTTTTCATGAAATTTACTCATGTGAAGTTGTGATCCACTATTAGTGCTGCATGTATTTAATTTGTTCATTTATATATGTTGCAAATGGATGAAATTTTGGATATTATGTTTCATTATGGAAGAACTTTTGAAAAGGGTGTTGACAGAAGGTGGGGTACTATCCTGATAATAGAAGTTGTTTGGGTGATCTTGAGGTAGATAAGTTGGATGTATTTTATCTGAGAAACTACTTTAAGGAGTTAGGTTATGACAGAATGAAGAAAATTTGGTGGCTTGTACCTGGAAAGAGCATGGAGGTGGGTTTGAGGAAGTTAAATATTGATGTAGAGTTAAGAGAGATGCGTCGGATGGGTTCACAAAATCAGGGTCTTATTGATGTTTTTATTGAACATGAGGTTTCGTCACCTGAACTGATGCAAGGGAAGGAAGTTATGATCCATGTTGATGATCAAGTAAGGAAACTTAGAGAACGAGCAAAAAAAAAAATGCAACATCCGTTCCACACCATTGGGCTGATCCCAATGCTGAAAAGACTCCCACTATTAATAGTAGTCAACCAAGTGACCAAGTACCTAAAACCTCAGTTACAGTGCCTAAGGAACAATTAAAAAAGAAGACTACGACAGTCCCCAAACCAACTCAAACCAAAGTGAGCAGGAGGTATTGCTTGAGGTCTATTGCTATGGTAGGTTGCACAAAGGATCAAAGAAAGTCACAGGATAGCAAGATACCTGTAATGTTATTGTCCTCTAATGAAGACTTCTAATTCTGATGAGAGTGCAGAGATAATTCCTATAAACTTGTTAGGGAAGACAACTCATCTGATTTATGTGTGGGGGACCCTATTCCTTCATGTAAGCAAAAATGTAGAAAGAAAAATACAAAGAAGAGTGCTGAAAAGGGTAATGGTAAGGGTTTGGGGAAAAAGAAGGAGAAGATATGTGTCGATGACGACGCTTTTGTAGAGGATATTTCTGATTTTGAAATAGACCTTGGTCTTGTAGGAGGTGGCAGGCTTAAAAATTATGATGCCTATGATCCTGAGACTGATTCTGATGGTGACAACTTTTGGCATTCGTTGGAAATAAAAACTCCACCGAATTCTGAAGATGAGCTAGAGGAAGAGGATGAATCCAATGAAGTGTTTCCAGTTTTTAAGAAAGGTGCTAAGTTTGGTGAGTTACATATAGATGTTGGAATGAAGTTTAATACCAAATGGGATTTCAAAGAGGTTGTTAGGGAGTATACCATCTAGGAGGGAAGGCATATTTGATTCAAGAAGAATGATAGGAAGAGGTTAAGGGCAGTATGCAAAATGAAGGAACGCAGCTGGGTTATTTTGGCTTCAAATGACCATGAGGATACTTGCTGGCAAGTGAAGATGTTTATAGATGACCATACCTGTCCAAGAGAGGATAAAAACAACGCAGCCAACAGAAAGTGATGTGCTAGTAAATTGATGAGAACAGCACATGATGCTAACCATCACATATATGTTATTGCATGGACAGTTGTTGAAGTTGAGAACACAACAAATTGAAAGTGGTTCCTGAAACTGTTGCACCAAGGCTTGGGAGATTCATAGCAAGGTATTCTAAGTTGGTAAATATTTAACTTATTATTGTCATGATGTTTGCATTGTGTCATATTAGTTGCTATTACTGTGTTAAGGGGCTTGTTTATGTGCAAAATAAGAAAAGCGAGTGACTTTTATGATCCTATAATATGAATGTGAGGGACTATTATGGTGAGTGAACAACAATGTCAGGGACAATTATGGGTCATGACACTGAATAGTTAGGGATACTTATTTAGAATGATTATGGGTATGAATAGCTGATTATATGTGTTACCTCTGGGCTGTAGGGCCTGCTTCATGCTATGCAGAAGGTGATGTCTAATGTGCATCATCGATTCTGTGTATGCATCAATGGAAAAATTTTAATAAACAGTAGAAAGATTTAGAGTTTAGGAGCTTATTATGGGACTGTGCACGTGCCACTATTTATGAAGAATTAAAGAAACATATGAAAAAGATGAAGCGGCTTAATTAGGATGTATGGGTGTACCTAGAAAAATGTCCAAGACATTCTTGGACAAGGTCACAGTTCAGTCACAAGGTGAAGTTAGATTCTATTTATAACAACGCGTGTGAAATATTCAATTCGAAGATAAAGGAAGCTAGGGTAAAGCCGATAATCACCTTGCTTGAAGAAGTGAGGATGTTTGTAATGAGGACAATGACCAAAAATAAAGTAAAGTTGGATAATCATGTGGGGATACTTCTCCCAGTAATCAAGACTAGACTTGAGAAGGTGAGAAAAGAATCTAAACACTGCACCCAATTTGGGTTGGAGACACCAGCTATGAGAAGTTCAAGGTACATGGGCATCCTACAAACCATGCAGTTGACTTGGAAAAAAAGCTATGTACTTACCAATTTTAGATGCTAACTGGTGATACTTTTAACTTTCTATCACACATTTATTATATGTTTATTCCATTCTTAGTTATTTAAATATGTTTATTTCAGTAGTTAATTACTTTTTGATTATTTACTGTGACTTAGTTACTTAGTTACTTAGTTAATTAGTTATTGAATTATATATGTTTGATATCATGAATTAGTTACTAATTTACTTAGTTAATCAGTCACTTAGTTCCTTAGTTAAATATTTATTGGATTAATTAGTTAATTATTCTACTTAATTACCTGAACTACTTAGGGTTTAGTTACTTAAACTACTTAGGATATAAATTATCTGTATGCAGTATTATGCCACTTTATATTTGCCGCCACTTGTTATTGTTTATATGTTTGGTTGGTTAATTAGTTACTTAATTAATTAGTTAATTGGTTAGTTACTTAATTAATTATTTGGTCATTATTTATATGTTTGCAGGAATTCTGTATGTACATGCTTGTGTTGCTATTGCTAGAGAGAGTAAACATCTAAAAAATTTGTCACAAACTATTAACTATGGAGTCCTATAAAGTTACTTACAGCTACCACACCAACTCCCTACTTGGCCAACAATTATGAGAACGATCTGAATATAATAGACCTTTAACACCATTAGTTAAGAGAAAATCGAAAAAACTCCAAACCAAGATGAGAATGTGTATGAAGGAGGACATTCTAACAAGAAATCAAAGCCACTACCACTTTGAAGAGGCAACTACGACCATTTACTTATAAGTATTGTTTGTAGAAGGGTCATACCAAAAGAAGATATGAAAAAAAGAGAGCTGACAATACTGTAGAAGCTACTGCTGCCGCCAAAGCTGCTGAGGCTGCTTTAAAAGACCCTAAAAATGCTGCTCAAAATTCCACAGAAGCTGCTTCTATTACAGCAACTGGTGCTACAAGCCTGCAACAATATCTGCTAATGCTGCAACTGCTGATCCTATTTCTTTTGTGGAAGTGGATGTTTAGCAGGCTGAGATTAATCTATCTCAGCCATTATATTCTGAAGTAGAAGACTCCCAAAAGGTATTGTTTCATAAGTGTTCATATTATGTATTTTTAAATTTTAGAATATTCTAATTTCTATGTTGACGGGAAAAAATTTCCGGTTTGAAATTTTCATGAAATAATTACGTTACAAATATAGATTCAAACCAACAGACAATTCTCAATCAAAGTTTAATTTATTTGTCACAATGCAAATAAAAAAAATTGAGAGTATTTAAACCCCGAATTGTCTCTCAACAAAAATTGCAAGGAATCGTGCATATTATTGATTATGAGAATTTTGGGAGTTTTTTAGTATGATGAACAAGAAAGTAAAACTACAACTAAGAAAATATAAATGCTAAAAGATATTCCTGGAAAGTATTAAGAGTCAAGGTTTTCTATCCTAGATCATTGACCACAACAGGACAATTGCAAAGAGTTAATTCCACTAAACTTTCCTTTAATATCAGAGGGAGAAATCAAATGGACATAGTTGATCCAAAAACCAACTAACAATCCTAAATTGTCAATTACATTGAATGATATCAAGGCACCTAAGTCCTCGATACCAAACTAAGAGTGCTGAAAATCTATCATAAAACTAAGAGAGACATTTCATCAAACACCTAGAAGGCATAAAATGAAAGCATATTAAAATAGCAAGAAATATAAAATCTAAAGCTAACAAATGCAAGATAATAATAATAATAATAATAATAACTCAATTAAACATCGATTAACATAAGAACATCAAATTGCATTAAATAAAATTAAAATCAACAAGGGTTCATAAGATCAAAAACAACAAAATAAAGAAAACAAGAAGTAAAACTAAGATAGTAAGAATGTAGTAACAAGAAATTGCAAGGATGGAATAATAGTAAGTATTATATAAATGTGTTTAAATAAAAAAATTAGTAAATGAGAATTCTAAAAAGGAATAAAATTAAATCATGAACGAAAAACACTCTCGTATCGAAGCATAAGAAAAATTTGACACATTCGGCTAACGGATGAAATGACTAAAGCATATAAGGAAGAAATAGAATAAAACAAAATAGGCATAAATATAAAATAGAATAGACATGAAACAGAATAGGTTAAGACAAGATCAAGACCTAAATCTAAGAGGTAATTAAGCTAAATCTATCATAATCCTAGAGAGAAGAGAGAGTTTCTCTCTCTAGAAAATGACCTAAAACATGATTCTAAACTGTTCCGAGGGTTACCTGAAACTGTAGGTCGATCTCGGACGAGATCTTCTCGGTGCCGACGTGTCCGGCAGGTGTACGACGGTCGGAACTGATGTGTCCGATTTGTTGGACTTGGTGGTGGTGCTGATCATGTGTCCCCGGAGGGTGGGGGGTACCTGCAAGGGACTCCGATGCTTAAGTTAGCAAGGGTATTAAGCAGGTATTGAGTAGAATCAGAGTATGAGTTATACGTGGGTGCTCCAGTGTATTTATAGTGGTGAGATGTGGCCTCCTGTGGATAAGATAAGTTAGTTATCTTATCTTATCTTTTATCTTTAAGTGAGGTCATCTTATCTTTAAGGGAACCGCCCATCTCACTGTAGGCTTGGGCCGCTTTAGAATTTGGGACGTGTTCCTCTATTTGGGCCCTTCCTTGGGCTTTCGTAGGGACTTGACCGAGATCTTTGGGAAGAGGTCGGGTTGTCCTGACCTGAAGAGGTCGGTCGCTTTGTCTGTCGAACATCCAGGGTCGGTCATCTTGACCCAGGGTATGAACAGTGCCCCTGCTTGAGCTCGGTCTTCTTTTTTGAGGTCGAGTCTTTGACTTCGGTCCTTCTTTGGTGAAGCCGAACTCAAGCATTTTGTCGATTCCTTTGTAGTTGCTTTTGAATGTAGAACGTTTCCTCTAAAAGACGCGCGCTTTTATATCGGCGCTTTTTTGGGAACGTGCGAGGGTTTAATGCTTTCTTTAATTTTGAGCATTAATTGCCCCGTTTTCCCTAGGCTCTTTACTTTGATTTTGAAAAACCCAGAAAACGGTTTCTCTCCTTTTATTTTCTTTGTAACCTCTTCGTAACTTTTTCCGCTTCTCTCTTCACTCTCCATCTTTCACTTGCATTTCTGCTTTCTGGCGTTAGTGGCGTCGCTCGGCGGTTTCCTAGGCCACTTTCGTTTCTGCCCCTTTTTCGAAGTTTCTTCCGTCTCCAGGTTAGTCTCTTTTCATGCTTTCTCTTTGATTGTGGTTTTTGTGAAGAGGTTTCGGTTTTGATCCTCTCTTTTTGGCAAAGTTTGGATCTTTCTGTTTTCTTTGAGTCTTAGATTTGTTGAAGTGTGCTTTCTGAGAGTTTCTCTATTTTCTGCATGATCCTTTTCGCCTTTGTTGGGTGCCTTTAGGGCTTTGCATGTTTTCGTTGTTTCTGTTCTTGGTACTGCTTGTCCGTGTCTGTTCCTCGTTTATTTGAAGGTTGCTTTTGTCTGCTCTTTAATAAGGTTGCATCTTTTAATGGTCTCTGCTTGGCGTGCTTTTTGCTGAAAAGTGTTGCTGTTTTGGATTCTTTTTTGATAAATGCTGGGATGTTGACTTCACACTATTTTTCTGGGAACCTTGCCTTGTTACTGCCTCCAAAGGATGCCCCAGGACTTTGGTTTGAGTCTTGGGGTTTTTCTTTTCTTGCTTTTCATTGCCTGAGAAGTACTTAACCGAGTTATTTTCTCCTTTGTCCGAGATGTTTGTAGTAACCTCATTTTCTTTTCTTACTTGTAGGACTAGTTGGCCTCATGTCTTCTCGCAATAATATTGTAGAGATGTCGTCCAGAGTTCCCGAGGGGATGTCCGATTGGTTGGACTCCCTTGTTTTGTTGTGTGTTTCCATTGTGGACGCTGAATTTTGCATAGAGCTGAGAAAGCGTCATAGGATTTGTGGTAACAATGCTCGCGAGGGGGATTACGAGCTTGTTGCTCCTGATTCTGATGAGAGGGTTTGCTTTCCGACTTCCATTGAGAGGGAGCGTCCCTTCTTCTATGCCTATGAATACTTCTTCAGCCAGTTGAACGTTACCTTTCCTTTTACTGCTTTTGAGACCGACCTGTTGTGGTCGTGTAATATTGCTCCATCCCAGCTTCACCCCAATTCTTGGGGTTTTATTAAAATTTTTCAACTTCTCTGCCGTGACCTAGATGTAATACCTTCCCAGACTCTGTTTCTTTACTTGTTTGTATCTGCCAAGCCTGGCGGTTCTTCAAAAAAGAAAGCTTCTTGGGTTTCTTTCCGGTCCGCTCAGGGCCATAAAGTGTTTGCGATGTATGATGAGTCCTTTAAGGACTTCAAAAATTACTTCTTTAGAGTTCGACCTGTTGAGGGGGCCCGCCCCTTTTTTCTTGATGAAAATGACGAGCCCTCCTTCCCTCTAGAGTGGCAGAAGGATGTAAGGGTGTCTCGCTATACCTGGGAGATGCTGAATGATGTTGAACGCGTTTTTGTAGTTGTTCTTGAGGATCTCTGGGGGAAACCACCTCATCTTGATACAAAAAGATTTTTGACTAATCCGTCCTTGGTTCGGACTGCTTTGGGTATTTGCTTGTCTATTTGTCTGACTTGTTTCTATACTTATTTCCTTTTTCTTCCTCTTTTGTAACTCTTTGTCGTGGCTATTTTTGTGTTTTGTAGAGATGTCAAAGAATAATGACTCTATGGAGGCCTTCAAAAGGGCAAAGAAGGCAACTGCTGCTCTGAACATCTCGGCCAAGGTGGCCGGCGAGGGATCTTCACAAGTCCCCTTGAAGCCTCCTATGCCGAGTGCCCTTGGGCCGAGGAAAGTAATTCCTACTCCCCAGTTTCATCAGGTCGATCCTCCTCAAACTTCTGCTACTGCTTCTGGTGCCCCACCTTTGAAAAAGCAAAAAACATTCGAGCCCTTTAACTTGGATGTCCCAGACTTTGATGCCATTGAGTTTGTTGACCAGCAAATTGCCCTCTATGGTGGGCTTTCCATGGACGACGTGTCTCTTCTTCGGCATTTGGATTTTATTACTAAAAATAGTGTAAAGATGGCTCATATGGGTGCCGCTATATTCCGAACAATTCAGGGGATTCCGATTCAGGCCACAAAATCCTTTATGGAAGAGGCCAAGTCGGAATTTGATCAAATCAAGGGTTTGAAGGAGGAGTTGGAGGTGAAGTTAGCGAAGGTGGAGAGGGAGTTGGAGAGTGAGAAGGCCAGCTCTATTGCCCTTGCTGCTTCTTTGAAGTTGGCCGAAGACATGGCGTTGAAACATAAGGACAGCTATGTCTCAGCTTATAGGGAATTGATGCATCTTCGGGAAGATTTGGAAACAGTTCGGGTTAATTATGGTGAGCTTCAAGGTCACCTTGTGGGTAGCGTAACTGCTGCCTCCGAGAACCTGATGGAACAGTTCCGGGTTGTTGCTCCTGATGCCGACTTAACTCTCATTAGCCTGGATAATGTCGTGAGGGATGGTAAGATTGTCCCTGATGACCAGGATGATGATGAGGCTGATCCTCCCCCAGTGCCTTCTCTTAAGGTGTCGACCTCCTCTGTTCCTCCCGTTGCATCTGATCCAGATTGCCAGATTCTAAATCGGGATGATGGAACCGTAGATGCCGTGCCCCTTCAGACTCGTCCTCCTTCTCCTCATACTGATGCTGCCGGGAAAGCTCCCGATCTTTAGCTGATCTTTTTCTGGATATTTTGTGTAAATAGCCCGGTTTGTGGGCTTTTGAACTTTGTTTTGTTTGTTCTTCTTGACGCTTCTAGTTGTCTGCCTTGCAACTCTTTTTGAAAAACAAAAGTAGCTTCTGAGGTTGGTTTTGTGGTGGCCTCTTGAAGCTTTATCGTATTATACATGATATCTGTTGAAATTTTGCTATCTGGCCTCTTTAAGTTGTTTGCGCGCTTATCGTTTGTAGCTTGGATCCTTTTGAGGCCGTTCCTGTGGGGGTCCGACTTTTTTCTCGGTTCCCTCGCTCTTTTTGTATTTTTAGCGCCTTATAACCGATTTCTTTATGTTGGTCCCCCTCAAAAGTTATTTTTGTGATCCCCTTTTCTGGGCCTTTACTCGGTCTCTTTCAGGGATTATGTTGATAACTTTTTAGGAGTCCGACTTGGTTATGTCGGTCTCCTTTAAGTTATTTTTTGTAGTCCTCTTTCTTGGATCTTTGTCAGATCTCTTTCAGGGACTATTCGTATAACTTTTTAATGGTAGGAGTCCGACTTGGTTATGTCGGTCTCCTGTAAGTTATTTTTCGTAGTCCTCTTTCTTGGATCTTTGTCAGATCTCTTTCAGGGACTATTCGTATAACTTTTTTAGTTTTGGGCTGACTTTGTTATGTCAGGCCCTTCTAAGTTAAAGTAATCCTCTTTAATAGGGTTGGCCAGACCTCTTTCCAGGGTTTACTTATAACTTGGGTTGACTTGGTTCGACTTCTGAACATCGGTCAGTCTTTTAAGTTATTATATTAGCTATCCGTAAGACCTCGTCATGTTCTTTTTTTTTGGATTGCTTTCGATAACTTCTTACATTACTCTGTGTTCATCTTTGCCGATTTGTAGAAAATGGTTGGCATCTTTAGATCGTCTTTTGGGTGAATCGTGTTTTCACCTTTATCAGACGATTGTCTTTATCATGGTCGCGCAGTGAATTTGTTTTTCACTTTCTGCCGATCTGTTGCTTTATAATCGGACGATGAATACTTCAGATTAATGCGTCTTGGAATCTTGTAGAATATCTAAATAATCTTTATTCAAAGAAAAAATGCGAATATATACATGTGTGAATTTCCTTGTCCCTTTAAGTCGAGTACGATCTAAGTATCGATATGGTGCCTCATTAAAAAACCTTTTCAGGAAAAAGAGCGCATCCATTTAGTGAGATCCTTTACCTTTTCTAACTGTAGTACCTTCTTAGGTTGCAGGCGTGCCATGATCGGGGAAGCTCTCGTCCATCAAACTCAGACAGTCTGTAGTAGCCCTTCCCCAGTACTTCCATGACTCGGTAGGGTCCCTTCCAGTTTGTTGCCAGCTTTCCTTCTCCGGGTCGAGTTGTTCCAATGTCGTTTCTGATTAGGATGAGATCATTCTCTGCAAAACTTCTCGGCACTACCTTTTGATTATATCTAGAAGCCATTCGTCGCTTTAGAGCTTCTTCCTTGATCCGGGCTCTTTCTTGGATTTCGGGTAACAAGTCGATCTCTTCTCTCTGAAGTTTGGAGTTTACTCGTTCATTGTAGTGGACTACTCGGGGAGATCCCTCCTCGATTTCTATTGGAATCATTGCTTCCGCTCCGTTTGTAGTCGGAATGGTGATTTGTTTGTGGAAGTTCCTCGGCCCAAGCTCCCTTTGCTTCTTGTAGCCTTCGCTTTAGTCCGGCCAATATGACTTTGTTGGCTGCTTCGACTTGTCCATTGGCTTGGGGATGTTCGACGGAGGTGAACTGGTGTTTTATGTTCAAGTCAGCCACCAGTTTTCTGAAGCCTGCCTCTGTAAATTGGGTACCGTTGTCCGTGGTGATGGAGTATGGTACCCCGAATCTCGTAATAATGTTCCTATATAGGAATTTTCGACTTCTTTGAGTGGTGGCATTAGCTAGGGGTTCTGCCTCGATCCATTTTGTGAAATAGTCTACTCCTACTATGAGAAATTTTACTTGTCCCGATCCTTGTGGGAAGGGTCCGAGAAGGACGAGTCCCCATTTCGCAAATGGCCAGGGCGAGGTCACGCTGATGAGCTTTTCTGGTGGGGCGATGTGAAAGTTGGCATGCTTCTGGCATGGTGGGCATGTCCTCACAAATTCTGTAGCCTCCTTTTGTAGAGTTGGCCAATAGAATCCCGCCCGGAGTATCTTTTTGGTGAGGGCTTGCGCTCCGAGATGATTACGACAAATGCCGCTGTGCACTTCCTCCAAGACTTCCTTTGTGTTAGAAGTCGGTACGCATTTTAGTAAAGGTGTTGATATCCCTCTTTTGTATAGTGTGTTGTTTATGATAGTGTAGTACTGTGCCTCCCTTTTTAGCCTTTTTGCCTCCTTTTCATCTGTAGGGAGTGCTTCTGTTTTGAGGTAATTTATTATGGGGGTCATCCATCCTTGATCCTGACCTATTATGGCTAGGACTTCTTCTTCAGATATTGACGGGTTCTGTAGTATCTCCTGGATGAGACTTCTGTTGTTGCCCCCTGGTTTGGTGCTGGCTAATTTTGAAAGTGCATCAGCTCAGGCATTTTGCTCACGGGAAATGTGGTAGATCCTGTATTCTCCGAGTTGTCCGAGCTGTTCTTTGGTTCTATCCAAATATTTTTTCATGATCGGGTCTTTAGCTTGGTAGCTTCCTGTTATTTCTTCATAGTAGGATCTTTGGCTTGGTAGCTCCCTGTTATTTGTGAGGTAACGACTTGTGAGTCGCTGTAGATGTTGAGTTTTCGAGCTCCAACCTCCCTAGCCAGCTTCAAACCGGCTAGTAGCGCTTCGTATTCCGCTTGATTGTTCGAGGCCGGGAATCCGAATTTAAGGGAGAGCTCAAGTTGAGTTCCTTGGTTGCTTTCGATTATCACACCCGCACCGCTTCCTGTTTTATTTGAGGATCCGTCGACGTATATGTTCCACTCTATGGGGATTTTCGAGATGTCTGTGAATTCTGCGATGAAATCGGCCAGGTGTTGTGATTTGATGGCTATCCGTGCCTCATATTGGAGGTCGAACTCGGACAACTCGATTGCCCATTGTAGGATTCTTCCTGCTAGATCTGTTTTCTATAATATCCCTTTTATGGGCTGGTTGGTCCGAACTTTAATGGTGTGCGCTTGGAAGTATGGGCGAAGTCGTCGGGATGCGAGTATCAGAGCATAGACAAACTTCTCTATTTTCTGGTAGTTTAGCTTTGACCCCTGTAATTTTCTGGTAGTTCAGCTCTGATCCCTGTAGTGCTTTACTAATGAAGTAGACGGGTTGTTGTCCTCTTTCGTCTTCTCGAATCAGCGCTGAGGCTATTGCCCGACTTCCTACTGTGAGGTATAGTATGAGCGATTCTCCCTCTTGTGGTCGAGATAGGATAGGTGGTTGCCCCAAGAATTCTTTGAAGTCTTTGAAGGCATGTTCACATTCCGCTGTCCATTCGAAGTTCTTTCCCTTCTTTAAGGTAGCGTAGAAAGGGAGGGATCTTATCGCTGATCCTGCTAGGAATCTGGACAAGGCTGCCAACCTTCCATTGAGCTGTTGTACCTCTTTGACGCAGGTTGGGCTCTTCATGTTGAGTATGGCCTGACATTTATCTGGATTTGCCTCGATTCCCCTTTGTGTGAGCATAAATCTTAAAAATTTAGCTGCTTCTACTGCGAAGTGCATTTAGCCGGGTTGAGTCGCATGCCGTGCTTCCTTATGGTATCAAATACTTGAATCAAATTGGTTAGCAATGTCTCTTCGCTTTGCGTCTTTATCAACATGTCATCCACGTAGACCTCCATGATTTTTCCGATGTGATCTGAGAAGACTTTATTCATTAGCCTTTGATAAGTGGCTGCACATTCGCCACTTCCCATTTGATTTTTTCACCAAAACGACGTTTGCTAGCCATAGTGGGTATTTGACTTCCCTTATGAACCCTGCCTCTAGTAGTGCTTGTACTTGTTCTTCTACAGCCTGAGATCGTTCTGGCCCAAGTTTTCTTCGTCTTTGTTGTATCGGTCGGGATCCTGGGTAGACTGCCAACTTGTGGCTCATTAGTTTGGGATCTATGCCCGGCATGTCGGCAGCTTTCCATGCGAAGAGATCAACATTATCTCGTAGAAACTGTATCAATGATTCTTTTGCATCTCCTTTCAGGATCGTGCCAATATTAGTTGTTTTATTCAAGGTGTCTCCAATCTGGACTCTTTCTACTTCTCCCTCGGGTTGTGGTCGGAGCTCTTCTCGTCTCTGAGCTCCATCGAGCTCGATTGTGTGGAACTTTCTTGCTTCGCCTCGGAGGTTTAGACTTTCATTGTAACAGCGACGCGCCATCTTTTGATCTGCTCTTATTGTAGCTATCCCTTCTGTAGTTGGAAATTTCATACATAGATGCAGAGTCGAAACTATTGCGCCGAGCTGATTTAACGTTGTCCGATCTATCAGGACATTGTAGGTTGAGCTTACGTCGACCACAATGTAGTCTATCTTGAGTATTTTAGATTGGTTCCCCTTCCCGAAGGTTGTATGCAGCGACACGTATCCCAGTGGTTGAACTGGGACATCTCCCAGTCCGAACAGACTGTTTGGGTATGCTCTTAGCTCTTTCTCTTCTAGGCCGAGTTTGTCGAAGGCAGTTTTAAATAAGATGTCGGCAGAGCTTCCCTGGTCGATTAGTGTGCGGTGGAAGTTGGCGTTTGCCAATATTATCGTGATGACCATGGGGTCGTCATGTCCCGAGATGATTCCGGATGCATCTTCTTTGGTAAACGTGATTGCCGGGATGTCTGGCATCTCCTTCTGTCCTTCGATATGGTATACCTCTTTGAGGTGTCGCTTGCGAGATGATTTGGAGATTCCTCCCCCAGCAAATCCGCCGTGTATCACGTGGACATGTCTTTCTGGTGTGCGAGGCGATCGTTCAGATCGTCCGACGTCCTCATCCCTCCTTCTTTTCCTTGGTTCTTCGTCTCGGTTGGCCAAGAACCGATCTAACTTTCCTTCTCGTACTAATTTTTCTATGACGTTTTTCAAGTCGAAACATTCGTTGGTGGAATGCCCTCGAAGTCGGTGATATTCACAGTACTCATTCCGATTTCCCCTCCTCTTTTGCCTTTAAGTGGCCGAGCTGGAGGGATTTTTTCTGTATGGCAGACTTCTTTGTAAACGTCTACCAAGGATACCCTAAGAGGGGTGTAATTGTGATATTTCTTGATTTTCTCTCCGGAGCGATCTTCCTTTTTCTTGGATTCTTTATCTTGGTAGGCAAAACCGGACCTTGAGGCTTCGCCAAGTCGAGAATTTTCCTCCATGTTAATGTACTTCTGTGCCCATTCCTATACCTCGTTCCGAGATGTTCGGGTGCTTCTTGGATATTGAGTGGCTAAAAGGTCCTTCTCGTAGACCATTGATGAGACCCTTGATAGCTGCTTCTGTTGGCAGACTTTGTATGTCCAGACATGTTTTGTTAAATCATTCCATGTAATTGCGAAGGCTCTCTCGATCTCCTTGCTTGATCCCTAGTAGGCTAGGCGCGTGTTTGGCTTTATCCTTTTGTATGGAGAATCAGGCCAGGAACTTCTTGGCCAGGTCGTC